>NC_053116.1:35527784-36127784 GCF_010015445.1 Perca fluviatilis
CCTTTACTTTGTTGAGAATTGCTCTCTAAACAAGGGTTAATACAGCACCTTAGTTCTTGTTTGTACAGCATTTTGGTCAGCTTAAACTGTGTTTAAATGTGTTCTAGAAATAAACTTTACTTACTTACTTTACACAAACAGGGTTTAGAGAGCAATTCTCAACAAAGTAAAGGGAAGTACATAATCCTTGTGTGGTCCTTCGGGTCACTGGGACCCGAAGGACCACACAAGGGTTAAACATAAAAAGTCTGCAAAACCGGGGATGTCTGGTCACCCTAACCTCCGCAGAACTGTAAAACAGGCGTACCCTGGACGGGAGCAGGTTTCAAGAAACCTTGATTTTCTCTCAGTTTCCTCCCTCTGTCACCAGCCCAGCCTGCTGACACAGCCCTCTTTCATTTCCTCATTCATTCATTCATTCATTCAGTCTGTATCAGGCGCATTTTAGCGCAGTTTGTTAATGTATCTGCATGAATAAAGAAACAGGTTTTATAGTAACCATGTTACTATGAAACGACTAATAAGACTAAGACTATAATACGTTTTTTTTTCTCAAAACATGGCATTTCCTTTTGTCGACGTTCCCGTTGAGGAAGAAGCTGTATTAGCCTATACTTCGCAGGGTGTTAAACATACAGTACGTCAGGAGATGATATTGAGGCCTGACGCATTTTAATTTCCAGATAACTTCCTATTTGAGCGGTATCGTTTTTCTTCCCAGTTAATCAGTTATGTATCCTACATAACCTTATCCGTCCTCATATCACTAACATCAGTAACATGGACATGCTCTAGCAGATTATTTGTGTCGCATTAAATGTTTTTGCAAACGGCAGTTTTCTTTACAACATTGGTGATGCGGAGCATTTTAGTAAAGCCACTGTATAGCAAAGCGCCGTCAGAAGAGTGTGTCTCGCTCTGAAGCGTGTTTTAAACGTTTTTGTAGTATTCCCTGGATACAAACCAGTAAGGACCATTAAAAAGGAGTTCCACAGTATTGCACCTAAATGAAATAGATTATAGGTTCAATAGTATTTCACCAGTAATATTATACTTATGATTAAATTATATGATATACACTATATTCAAATATGTGAAACGGGCTCCTGAACTCCAAACTGAATGTCAGAATGGGAAAGAAAGGTGATCTAAGCAACTTTGAGCGTGGCATGGTTGTTGGTGCCAGACGGGCTGGTCTGAGTATTTCACAATCTGCTCAGTTACTGGGATTTTCACACACAACCATTTCTAGGGTTTACAAAGAATGGTCTGAAAAAGTAAAAACATCCAGTATGCTGCAGTCCTGGGGGGTGAAAATGCCTTGTTGATGCTAGAGGTCAGAGGAGAATCGGCCGAAGTGATTCAAGCTAATAGAAGTTCAACTTTGACTCAAATAACCACTCGTTACAACCGAGGTATGCAGCAAAGCATTTGTGAAGCCACAACACGCACAACCTTGAGGCGGATGGGCTACAAGCTCACCAAAATTGGACAGTTGAAGACTGGAAAAATGTTGCCTGGTCTGATGAGTCTCGATTTCTGTTGAGACATTCAGATGGTAGAGTCAGAATTTGGCGTAAACAGAATGAGAACATGGATCCGTCATGCCTTGTTACCACTGGGCAGGGTGGTGGTGGGGGTGTAATGGTGTCGGGGATGCTATCCTATCAATATGGGCCAACATTTCTAAAGAATGCTTCCAGCATCTTGTTGAATCAAGGCCATGAAGAATTAAGTTCTGAAGGTGAAAGGGGGTAAAAAAAAAAAAAAAGTATTAGTAGGGTGTTCCTAATAATCCTTTTAGGTAAGTGTATATTACATATTGCACCTTTTTAAAAGAAACCATGTGAGAGGTTTAGAGGAAATGTCTCCTTAGTGGAACTGAAAACAACTCATAGAAATTGGCATTGGACTAACCAACAACAACAAGCCACTTCTTTTTGTAAGAGGTCACAAACCATACATTTTAAACCCTTGGTTTAATTTGCAGTGACCAGTCAATAGACATATCCCCAGTGAAGTGTAAAAGACCTAGAGAACATAACAGTGGTTATTCATTTCAAGCTTCTCTGAAAACTTCTTCTCTCATCACACTTTGGCTCCTCTGCGACATCACCCCCCCCTTCAGTTATGTTCATTTGCAGTGAGGTGTAAAATCGAAGTGTGGCAGCAAAGTCCACCAACATCTCCAGCTGCATTAGAGCAGATCTCTGCTGTGTGTAGTGTAATCTCTACATGGTTGTCTTCTTTTTGTTTCCAGATGGTGTTCCTGTTTTGGATTTGACGTCTCTCTTCCTCCCAAATCTGAGGGAGATGTCTTCAGTCCATAGAAACTGTGATCCTGCCGTATACAATGATGTTAAGAAAACATTTGACAGTTGCTCCATTGCTGGTAAAATAATCTTATTACAGCAAGCTTTTATTATAATTCATTCATCATATTGCTCCTCTCCAACATTTCTTTCTTTCTTTCTTTCTAACGCCTTTGTTTCGGCTGTAAGCAGTCCAACAAAGTGCTGCCGCGAGGAACTAAACACTGAGAGATGTATTATTAAACACACTGTATACTGCATTCAAGATTGTACAATGATTTATTCCTCTTCTTCCACTCTAAAATACAACTAGCACTGCAGTTACCAAATGTAAAGTTACCTTGTGAGTAGAAATAATTGTGTTAGTGCAGCAGTCAACAGAAAGTGTTCGCTCCCAGACTCACCCCCTCTCTGTCAAAGCCCCAAAAACCAACAGGTGAACAGGTGAAGCAAACCAATATGTTATCACTACCGCTCAAACCGTGATGAAAACGCCCACCAGCTACAATATAAGTGCACAATATAATAATCAATATAATATCAATGAGACCATAAACAACATACAATATGTGGCTTCTACACCCTTTGTTCTTTATAATTCTCTCTCTCTCTCTCTCTCTCACACACACACACACACACACACACACACACACACACACACACACACACACACACACACACACACACACACACACAGCACAAGTAAAGGAAAGAATTCAAAAATAAACTGAACCGGCCGTGCGCAGGCCGTCACACAAGGCTTGTATCATGTGGACGCGTTGACAGTGTTGTTGTCATTACTTAGAATTCCTCATGGGGCCGGCAGAAACTACGTACTATAGCTTTAAGTCTGATTCAACTTTTGGAGAAAAGCAACCCAATGTCCCCCTGCGGTGGACGATCATGTGACCAGAGATCAGACTTGTCTGTCCTCATTGCGTCCTGAGAGTCCCGTTAACATTACCGGAAACAGGAAACATCACTGTCTCTATTGCGGCAACAAAAAAGTTGTAAACACTCTGAAGCTGTGGCGGCTGCTGGTCTTTATATCATAAAACATGTCCATTTATTTATATGTAAATTCTGTCCGTTCTTTTTCAAGTTCATTGCTCTGCATGGTGCATGGCCACCAGTACCGTTTCTTTGTCACAGCACTTCCAGTCAGCCAGCTAACTTTGTCATACCAAGAGAGCTGTTACTGTTACTTTGCCTTATCTTTTGCACTAAATCAATCTTAGGTGTTGATCTGTCCTGCTGTTTAATTCTAAGTTTCTCCTCGTAAGGAAGACTTTCAAATGGCTTTGCTAAAACCAGGTCGACAATATTAGCATTGTCTGCCATCATGTGCAGTTTGCTAGCTGGTTAGTTCACCCTTACGACACTAGCCTAGCCTATTGTATGAACGAATGAATGAAACGATCTAATAAAACAATATTAAACTCGAAGGAGGAAATGTGGGAATTAGGTTAAACTGAAACAAGGAATGTGGTGAATAATTGTATGAAATGTATGATGAACATTGGCTAGCAATCGTTTGTCTTTTACGGAGCCCCTAAGGGGACATGAGCAAAAAAAATCTAAAGTTATAGTTTCATGTGCTCACGTGAAACTTTCATGTGCTCACACGAAACTTTAATGTGCGCACGCAAACCTTTTCATGTGCGCACATGAAAGTTTCACATGAGCACATGAAAGTTTCGTGTGAGCACGCAAAACTAGTGTGGGCCCATGAAAGCCGTAGCCTGGGCCATACTGGAGACAGCTGAATGACCACAGTAAAGTTCATTAGTTGCACTATATTTTAATCTAGGTCTTCATTATAAGGACATTGTTGCTTTGCTTGCAAGTCGTCACCATTATATTGTTTTGATACAACATTTAAAATGTATTTAACCTGTTCCGGCGCATTAAGGGACAGCAATTTGGATCGGGCAATTACTTTCATTTATGAACAGTTACAAACATCTGGCCAACTCACGGATATAGGTAGATGTAGGGCCTACACAAAATGCAAGGAGAATGGATTAACAAAGGAAAGAGAATGTTTGATTAATACGAGAACTGAACGGGATAATTCTAAAACGCTTAATGTGAAAAAGCTTAACAGTGGTTTAATGTACCTAAACAACGATCAATGATCCCCAAATTTCTCTCTTATATTGCGCCTCATAACCACTGAAAACTGTCAAAAAATCTAACCCAAGTCCTATTATTATGGACATTATAACGTTAAGCGTTTTTGCTTCACATTTTCAGCAGGGCAGCGGAGCGGCTGTGGGTTGACTCCCAATGGTTCTCATGGGCTGTATAAGTCCTAACGTGAAAAAGCTTAACATGGATTAATGTACCTAAACAATGATCAATGATCAAATTTCTTTCTCCTATTGTTCCTCATAACCACTTAAAGCTGTCAAAAAATCTAACCCAAAGTCCAATTATTATGGACGTTATCTGTAGTGATGGTCAAATGAAGCTTCGCGAACCAGTGTCTTTACTTTCTGAGCTCACTAGATGGCGCTCTCTGTTAAAAAAAAAGGTTAAATGAATGGCAATTCAATGGGTTTTCAAACCCTTTGTTGAACAAACAGCACCATCTAGTGAGCTCAGAAAGTAAAGACACTGGTTCGCGAAGCTTCATTTGACCATCACTAGTTATCTGACATTAAGCTATTCTATTCTGTTTGTAACAGCGCAAAATGGGTTTCAAAGCGGCGCACATGAAAACAAACCTAAGGTTTAGTTTCATGTGCTCACACAATACTTTCATGTGCTCACATGAAACTTTCATGTGAAAAGGTTTTGGTTTTGCGTGCCCACATGAAAGTTTCGTGTGAGAACATGGAAGTTTCAGTCCTGGCCAGCCCACTCCTCCACCACCAGAGACGCTGAGCTTTCGTGGGCGGGACATATTCGCAGCATATATCCAATGACCATCTAGTTTCGAAGCACTGAGAAAAACTGATCAAAGCAGCCCCATTGAAGTCCATGGACGCCAGGCTTCAACAAGGAAATGCACTGTGATGCTACGGGAATGTATGAGAAGGAAATCGAGTCTTCGAGATGAACGTGTTAACACAATAGTACATATTTGACCATTACTTTTTTGACATTGAGGGAAGCCGAGCTTCCCTTGCAGTCTTAAAGAAATCGCCACTGCTCTGAAGGTAATAATAATAATATTAATACATTTTATTTCTAGAGCACTTTTCATTGACAAATCAATCCCAAAGTGCTGAAGGATAAAAACAGGGTAAAAAGCAAAGCAAAGAAATAAAGACAAACAATAAGACAAATAGAGATTTATGAGAAAGGTTGCTAAAAAAAGATTTTTAGGGCCTTGTTGAAAGAGTCCGTGGTTTATGGAGCTCTCAGGTGGTCTGGGAGGGAACTCTACAGGCAAGGAGCAGCTGAGCAGAAAGCCTGATCCCCCATGGTGCCGAGTTTGGTCCTGTGGGGGTGAAGAAGGACTTTGTTTCTGGAGCGGAGGTTACGTGAGGAGGTTTGTGGTGTGAGTAGCTCTTTAAGTAGGGAGGGGCATTACCATGGATGCACTGATGGGGGAGTAGGGAGATTTTGAACTCAATCCTGTATGAGACAGGAAGCCAGTGGAGTGAGTGAAGGATGGGTGTGATATGGTCGTACATTCTCATCTTCATTAGGATCCTAGCTAGAGCTGTTTTAGATGTGTTGTAATCTTTGAAGGTTCTTGCTAGGAGTCCTGCTGAGGAGAGCATTACATTGCAGCCGTAAAAAACTAAACCCAAGCACTTAACTGCCCATGAGTTTGTGTAACAATAGGCGACTGTGTCCTGCAACAACAAAGGAAAGTCCCTTCAACTCTTGCTTCATCTCTTTTCTTTTTCTCCGCTGCTTTCCGTGCTGCCTTCATGTGCAGTTGGAAATTTAGAAGGATTTCTATCAGAGTTCATTTCAACAGCTTCTATCAATGAATTTGATTTGCAGTATGTGTTGTATGTTCTAACCAGGCTTCTCTTCACAGATACTTGTGCTGAGTGTCTTCAGAGGACATACCCTCACATGTAATCCAACAGAGTATCTGAACGGGGATCAATGCTGTCCTAGGTGTCCTGCTGGTAAGATCTGATTGAATGTGCACTAGCGCCACGGAGGGAAGCCAAACACCTGCCCCCACACTGCCATGACACAGAGCTGCATTTACATTGGCATAGTATCCCTTTCATTAGAAACATTATATTGCATGAAATTGTTGGTTTTCTTTTCAACAGGAAGTCGAGTTAGAAACCATTGCACAGAGTTCAGAAGTACTTCCTGTCTGGATTGCGATGAAGGAACATTTATGAATCATCCTACAGGACTTACAGAATGTTTTCGCTGTGCACGCTGTGATTCAGGTAGACTTATTTATATATACAGTACAGGCCAAAAGTGTGGACACACTTTCTAATTCAATGCGTTTCCTTTTTATTTTCATGACTATTTACATTGTTTCATCGGAAGTCAGCCTATGAATGAACACATATGGATTTATTACTAACAAAAGTGTGGAATAACTGAAAACATTTTATATTTTAGATTCTTTCAAAGTAGCCACCCTTGTTTTTTTATTAATAAGGGAGAAAAATTCCACTAATTAACCCTGACAAAGCACACCTTGTGAAGTGAAAACCATTTCAGGTGACTACCTCATGAAGCTCATTGAGAGAACACCAAGGGTTTGCAGAGTTATCAAAAAGCAAAGGGTGGCTACTTTGAAGAATCTAAAATATAAGACATGTTTTCAGTTATTTCACACTTTTTGTTAAGTACATAATTCCCACATGTGTTCATTCATAGTTTTGATGCCTTCAGTGAGAATCTACAATGTAAATAGTCATGAAAATAAAGAAACACATTGAATGAGAAGGTGTGTCCAAACTTTTGACTATATATATATATATATATATATATATATATATAAAATTATTAGTTCAAATGTATGACTAAGCCTAGATGTAGTAGGCTTATCACTGCTGGTCCCACTGTTAATGCTGTGTAAGAACTGAGAAAACTAAAGACTGGTTTAACAGTGTCATTGTGAAGATGCAGAGAGTCATTTAGAAGAGTTTACTGCACTGCAGAATTACAGACTGCACCCAGAAACAAAGACCTCATGTGTTATGAAATACTGTGAGACCAGTGAAGACTATTTTGTGTCATAAAAGCTTCTTTTCAACACCCGCGGTGCTACCATTGGGCCCGGGTGGGCCTAGGCCCACCCATTATAGGTCCGGGCCCGCCCATTTTGACCCAGGCCTATAGTGAGTAGTGAGTGATTTTCATTCTAGCAGTTCATCCAATAAGCAGCCCGAGGAAAGCTTTGAGTGAAAGCTTCTCAGCCAATCAGCGGCTTCTACCCCACATGTGGACTCTTAAGCCTGCCCACAGGCTGCATTGTCACCAGCAAGTGATCCAATGAAATGAATGACGTTAGCGCACAAGCTTTTCGAGCAAGCTCAATGAGACAGACACAGATTGTAGCTATTAGCTAATATGAAACTCAATGCAAAGCAAAGCAGCTTTTTTTCTTTTAAATTCAGCAAGAAACAGGAGGAGGAAACTCCTGCCATTTTAAGTAACGTGGTTACAAGTGACGAGTTACCATCCTGCTCGGCCGCCCTCTCCCCATCAAGTCCTCCCGTAGCCACCTAGCCACCCCCTCACACCAGCAAGGCAAATAGGCTAATAATAATAATAATGCTTAGTGTCTGTATGCATGGGAACCCATTTTTTGGCTTATTTTAACTGGCCCTAAAAATCTCTGGAGGCCCACCTCCAATCAAAATCCTGGCGCCGCTAGTGTAAGTAAATAGCAGTCAACATGATCAAAAGTCTTTTTGCAGTTAAGATATTGGTTGTTGGTATCACCTTGGACTTTTATTTTCTGTTTTTATAAATGGGACGATTTTAGCATGTAGCTCTATAGCAGAAGAGACAAAATACATATATGTAACATCTTTATGTGTTGACAGGTTCTGGTTTAAAGATGAAGACGCCATGTACGACTACCTCAGATACAGTTTGTGAACCACTGGAGGGATTCTACTGTCTGTTATCTTCAGGAAACAGCTGTGTGGAAGCACAGAAACACAGCAGCTGTCAACCAGGACAATATATCAGCCAAAAAGGTTAGTTTATTGTGTTGACTTTGAGATTATAGGTATAACTTTAATTTGATTATAGGTGTAATTTTAAATGAGAACACCAATGTTCAGAGGAAATAACCTTAATTAACTTAATAAGAGTCTGAGAAGAGACTGGAATGAGTAATTTTTCCTGAAATATGAAAAGCTTGTGAAAGATTATATTTTGGGACTTGAAACAAAGAAATGTTGTATTGTATATAATAATTATGTATTTTTAACTGTCTGCTTCAAAAATGTCAACAATCAAATAGTTTTTTAAATCCACTGAAAGGAGATCAGACAGATCTGATGAAATGTAAAGATGTCATTGAACACGTTGTTCTCTTCACAATATGTAAACTGAACTGGATCATTTGTACAGGAACAGCATTAAGGGACACTGAGTGCTCTGACTGCAGAGATGGAACATTTTCTGATGGGACATTATTGACATCGTGTCAGCCACACACACAGTAAGTGAAGCTTCAGATCAGACAATACACACCTGAACTCTTCCAACAGCAGCATGGTTCCCTACCACATGGTCCTGTCAAAATGTCCCTCTATCATTCCAGATGTCAATCATTGGATCTTCTGCTGATAAAACCAGGAACTGCTTCCACAGATGCTGAATGTGGAGAACAAAGTTCAGGAACTGTGATCGGGGGGGCCGTTGTGGGGGACCTGTTTAGTGGTCGGACTCCCAATAGCTCTGTTTTTGGTGTGGCGTCTCAAAAAGAAGAAAAGACACGGACAGGTATGATTGGCATTTAGACAATTAAAAGATTTATGTTTTTAATACATAATATAATTGGCAGATCATTATGTTGTTGATTGAGGTGTTTTTCATTGGTAATGTTTTGATGCAGGAGGAGAAGGAAATGCAGACAATCCCGAACAGGTATGTATTATACTCTCACTACTGTTATTACTCAGTCCATGTTACTGTATGTACAGTAGAACGTAGAAATGATTTCAGTATAGAAGTAATTAAATGATATCACTCTTTTATCAGAACTCCATAAACAGTAAACATCCACATGAAGAAGAAGAAGAAGAAGAAGAAGAAGAAGAAGAAGAAGAAGAGCTGGTAAGACAGTAATGAATTCTTCATTTAAATGTTCATGTCTTTATAAATGTATAATATGTTTCTGTTTAAACTCAATTTATTTCTCTCCTCAGGGTGGGAGTGTGAAAATTGAACACAGAGACAGTTCATCGGACACTGCAGAGGAAAGTTCCAGGTTCAATGGTTGCTGACACATTGTAAGTTGTACAGAAATGAATCAGTCCATGGTGAATTTTGGGCACTGTGCTCTAAATTGAACAGCTGCTGGTCTGCAGCCTGAATCACTATCTTACAGAGATGTTACTGGACGGAGACAAAAGTCCTCCTGGAATAACTGAAAGTCCTCCCTGAATTAACTAATTGGAGCACGGACTTAGTATGTGACGGCTCAAGACTCTTCATTTATTGGATAGCTGTGAAGGAATGTCTCTGTCTAAGTTGTTATGTGGTGCCTTGCAGCGTCTTCATGTAATTATACATGCAGGTTTTATTGATCTTCTCTGGTGGTCACAGAGAGTTGGACCTGAACACTGTTAAGATACTGGACTCCAAGTATGAACTTGATCATGTGTGTCTCTTTTCTCTACCTTGGCTGCTGACATCAGAGACCACAGAGGCTCCTCACTTCTCTTCTGATCAGCTGCTCAACTCACAACTCACAAAGTAGCCATACACAGAAACTGTTGCTGCTTGTGTGAAAATGTTGCACTACTGAACTAAAATATTGAAACAAACACTGAACTATAAAATATAATGAAGTCTGTTGAAATGTATGTAAGTTATGAATAAATGGGAATTGATTTATTTACAAGATGTACGGCGTCATTCCAGCGAGGCGTAATGACTGATGGGTAATCTTGCTTGTCAACTTCCGGGTAAGTAATGAACCGTTCAGTTCTTACTACACAGTTCAGTTTAAAAGCATATTTAAAATGGCTAAATACCCTGTGTAGTCCACTTTGCAGGAAACTACTAGGAGATCAGAACCATCTCTTAGAGAACAGAAAAGCTGCCGACTTGGATTTGGGCCATCTTGTTTCAGTCACATCGTCAGCTCCCATCTAGTCTCACATACACCACAGATGCATTCTGGGATAGGAGAAAAAAACGCTCTGGTTTGTTTGCGTTTCTTTAAATCGATCACAATCGTCTTGGGCGGTGCTAAGCTCTGGACGCAGCGAGGGTGGCTCTGCTAAATAATCTCTGGAAAGAACGCCACATAAAATATTAAATAAAGTTAACAGTTAACACAATACAGTAACATGAGCTATTTAAATTAGCGGATACATGGTTAAACGTAATTTGCTCTTACCAGTGTATCTCCGTGTGTATTTCATCCACAGCTATCCCATCAATCGGTCCCAAAACGTCCCAGTTAGAGAGGAAATGCCCTAAACATATTCTTTGTAAATCTTTATAATCATTCCCCAAAAGAACCAAGCAGGCCTGCCTTGTTGTATGATCCAAATCTTCAAGTGTGTAGCTTGCTAGCTCGAAGTTTGTTGTAGTTTCCTGTAGAGAAGTGATTTTTATCCTGGACATGAACACAAAAAATGTAATAACCTTTTGAAATAACTTGTATACAGTCATTGACACCACCACACAATTCTAGTGGGTTATAAGTGATGATGGAGAGGGATTACTTTTGTATTAGTCCATATACATTGTTTTTAGTAAAATACTTTATATTATCTTCTCTCTGATCTTATTGGGTGGTGCCCAACAAGAGGTGATTTATAGCCATTTTGATAACAGCTGGACCAGAGGATGAATACAATGTAAGTGAATCAAACCACTGGATAGTGTGCATTGTGTATGTACAAACCAGCTGGGTCCAGGTCCAGGACTACAGCAGTACATGGTAGAGAGAGGTAGAGCACATGCTGGATGTTGTGAGTGGCTAAGATATTTATGAGGTAATATCTTGACTAGGCAAAAGAAACGCCTTGATGGTTGAAACATGCCCTCATTTAACCCCTGCGAGTTTGTAATATTAGGCATGTTGACTTTTTATGCCTTCAGCTTCTTGTGAACGCAATATCTCGGGAACACCTGGAGGGATTGTCTTCACATTTTTTTTACAAATGGGACTGAATAAACTGGGTGGTAGTAGCTCAGTCCCGAGGTAGTTGGGGGGGTTGCCGGTTCAAGTCCCTGTATGGACCAAAATACGGAGCATGGATTGGAAGCTTGAGAGGTGCCGGTTCACCTCCTTGGCACTACCAAGGTGCCCTTGAGCAAGGCACTGAACCCCCAACTGCCCTGATTCTGACATCTCTCCATTAGTGTGTGTAGCATGTATAGGTCCTCAGCATGTGTGCAATCAAGGCCAGTGTTTCATTTGTGTGCAACTGTGAAAATTGTGTATTTCCACACGCAGGATGAATAAAGGCATAAAATGAAATTATGGAATAACTCAAGAATTATGACACCGGTTCAGGTCAATGATGTTGGATGAAATCAAACCATTTTAAAACTGTGCACTCCTGACCTCTAGTGACTAAAGTCAGTGTAACATGCTATCATGCAACACACCTAATACATGTTTCAACTTACTCAGTTAATATCCACTCGGTGGAACATGGGAAAATAATCACAGTAAGGTCAAAAAGTATCACAGAGAGAGGGACCTGCAACCAGTAGTACCCATTTACAGTACACACACACACACACACACACACACACACACACACACACACACACACACACACACACACACACACACACACACACACACACACATATAGGAGTAGCACAAAAGTGCTATCAGCTGAAGGACTGCTGTTGGAGCTGACCCTGACTTTGAAAGTAGAAAGATTTTGGTAAATGGAGCTTCGATGGAATTGACATACTAGGTTTTAAATTGCTATACATAACACACCTAACCAATCAAATGTTTGAGCAAATTCTCCTATTCAGGGCACGGTTCATATTGTTATTAATCTGCCCGTTGTTCCAAAAAAGAAAGCCATGGGCTTCAGTAACATGTGAATTAGGGCAGCAACCAACTGCTTTTCATTGTTGTGAAATCTGATTATTTTTTTTATTAATCGATTAGTTGTTTGGTCTATAAAATGTCAGAAAATGGTGAAAAGTTTTTCCCAAAAGCCCAAGATCACGTCCTGAAATGTCTTGTTTTGTCCAAAACTCAAAGATGTTCAGTTTACTTTCACAGAGGAGAGAAGAAACCAGAAACCATCAATTTAAGAAGCTGAAATCAGAGAATTTAAAATACTCAAACTGGTTAATGGTTTATAGTTGGAGATTAATTTAGTAGTTGACAACTAATCATGAATTGAAGATAACTTATAACCTAATAACCTGTCATATGGTGGTAATACAATGTACTAAACTGAATGCTCAAACACAAAATACAAAGAAAACAAATTTATTCACAAGATTACGCATTTCAAAAAATGTCCAAACAAAACATTCCTGTCAATGAATATCACTTTACAATTCAAAGACACACATCGCTTTGTCTCTTTCAAACAACAGAACTAAAAGGGATAACAGATACTCACAAATCAGACCACATAATTAACACACTGCATTTACTGATAGAGACTTCCCAGAGGACTCATTGTAAAATTGAGATTTACTTACTAAGGGTTTATTTCAACCAAACCAGAGATTGTTGGAACAATGGAAAGACAAACCAAGGAGGCCTTTGATAGTTTTATTTTGTATTTGAAGGGTGTTTTACTGTCAGTGGTAAAAGAAGCACGATCCCAGCACTCTCCAGTAGATGGCGGTATTGCACTGCTGTTAAACTACATGAAGACGATGAAAAAGGCATGTGTGATGTGTCCTAAACTGCATCTCATAGCCCTTAAATTGCCTCCTTGACTCCTTCACTTGCCTCCCTTCCTCGCAACTTAGTCCATTCCACCTAGGAGGCACGGGCAAGACGTGAAGAAATCATGGGAGGAGAGAGGCATCAAGCAAATGTGTTTTAGAGGAATGAGACGTCCTTTTCTCTGAAGTGTCACGTAAATTCATCAGCTGTTTGGGCGGAGTTAGCAACTCCTTCAGCTGCACGGCTTCCGGGAAGGCTGCTCTCGTGTATCCTTGGCTATAGCTCCTCGATGATCCCTCCTCGATGCTCGCCCCTCTGTCCTCTGGGCAGGAATAAGAGCTTAGAGACGGCCTTCACCGAGGAGGGATAGAACAACAGAACAGCCGAGGACCGAGGAGTCAAGGAGCTATCAAATAAGAGCCAGGAGATGCAACGCTAGACATGTTATTATGGAACCCACGCAACTTCTACATAAGACCTGCCCTTTAATAGTATTCACACGCTACTATTGGCCAGGCGTCCATGCTCACGCAAAGTAACGTAACCTGATTTGTTCAGAGGCCCGTTCCAGAAAGCAGGTTTAGTGAAAACTCAGAGTTTGTTAACCCTGAGATGAGGGAAACTCTAGGTTTTCCGTTCCAGAAAGAGAGGTAACTTAACCTCGGAGTCAGTTACTATGGTAACTGAGTCTGTGAACCTAACCTGGTCGGGAGCAGGTTTTCTTCAAGAAACCTCGAGTTTCTCTCAGTCTCCTCCCACTGAGAGGGAGGAGAAACTCATTCCTCATTCATTCATATGTCTGTATCGAAGCATTTTAATGCAGTTTTATCTGCATGAATAAAAAACGTATTGGTTTATATTTGGCAGATTATAAAACGTTTTTTCTCAAACATGTCACGTCCTTTTGTCGACGATCCCATTGATGAAAAAGCTGTATTAATTCACAGAGAGTTTACGTCGGTATTGAGTCCCGACTATAGATGTATTTTCATTTCCACATAACCGATTTGAGAGGTATTTTTTATCACAGTCCATTAGATATGTAGATACCTTATCCGTCCTCATATCACTAACATCAACCATCGTGGACAGGCTTTAACATCCAAGCAGATTCTTTGTGTCGCATTATGTTTTTTGCAAACAGCAGTTTTCTTAACAACAGTATAGCGGATCATACTGTAGGCTAATAGTAGGCTAAGCCACTGTATGCAGAGCAATCAGAAAATTGTGACTCGCTCTGAAACGTTTTTTAAACTTTTTTGTAGTGTTCCCTGGACAGTAGAGCCATTAAAAAGAAATACATCATTATACATTATAGTTCTGTTAATGATCATGGTGCTGCAGCCTCAGAATGGGATTAGTATAGTTTACTTTTTCGCCCGCAGGATTGCACCTAAATGAAATTATAGGTGTAGGCCTAATACAATTCCAGTTTTCACCAGTAATATTATAAGTTAACTGTGATTAAATATGAAATTAATACACTGTGAATGTGTAGCTACGCATTGACTCGAGCAGCAATTTTCTCCCACACCAATTCTCTCTCTTTTGCAGCAGCAGCCGCTGTCTTGCTTTTTTAACGAAACACATGTTCAAACTCGCTGTTTGTGCGCGGAAGTATTCCGCCCGACCCGTTTGTTTGTGGTTGTTACCATGGTGAATCGTAGAATCATGGCTCCATTCATACTGCCTTTTGTGCACGCGCGTAACCCTGAGTGAACATACTCCGAGTTGATTGAACCAACTCATATCAGCTGTTCTGGAACCGAAAACTCAGAGTTTCCCATCTCAGGGTAAATCAACTCAGACATCAGGGTTAGACTCAGAGTTTATTAAACCTCCTACCTGGAACGGACCCCAGGTCCTGTCCTCTGACCAGTCAGCTATCCTAACATTAACCACTCGAGGTCAATGCCTAACCTCACCAATCAGGCTCCTTTGAGGGCGGGACTTGCCTAGACGTTGAGTGGGATCCATAATAACGCATCAGAGACGATTGGCCTAGAATCTGCTTGACGTTCTTCAATAAAATAATAATAATTGATATTATTAGGACTTTGTCGTCAAATAAATTACATTCATGTTTTCAGCATCATTGTTGCAGTTCATTTGCAATTTGCTTTGTGTTGTTATGGCGGCAGTTACAGTTTGCTACTTCTTGGAGCGTGCGTAGCGTTACGTTTTAGTACAGTTCACAACCGCAACCTTTCCAGCCTCTCCCACCACCCACAGAATAACCAGTGTAACCGAGGGTGTTATGGTTGTGTATGTTTCTGTTTCCTGTTTTATTTTGGTAGTCTGTTCTGTCTTGTCTTGTTTAACTTCCTGCCTTGTGTTTTCCCGCCTTTGTAATTGTCTGCCCCACCCTGATTTGTTTCACGTGTTCCTGAGTCCTCGTGTCACCTGTCTCTTGTTCCTCGTTACCTCTTGTATTTAGTCTCTGTGTTTTCGTTGTCTGGTAGGTTATTGTAATGTTTTGGGTGTTTGTGTGGAGTCTAACACAGTTGTCTCTGTGTTCCAGTTTTTTGGTATTCCAGTTCTTTTGCTTCATCTACATTCTGGAATGATTTTTGCCTGCTGCCTAGAGGACTCCTTTGGTAGTATTTCTTTTGTGATTAAATCCTCAAACTCACCACTGCCTGGCTGTCTCTGGATTTGGGTCCTCCAATTCTCTGAACTCCGTGGCCTTCAATGTCTTTTTTCCAGATTAGAGCAATAGCCCCTCCAAATGTCTGAGCACGTCCCTGTAAAATACCTTACACCAGCTAACACATTTGACCCCCTTCATTAATAAGCACCTAACAACTTGGCCTTGTGGGAATTGATGAAGTAGTTAAAGGGCATATATCATTAAGCTGAGAGAACAAATGGAAAAAACTGAGGCACTAAAATAATCACATGGAGCACATGAATTACTAATCAATCCCTCCAGAAAAACGTGATTATGTGATTGCATAATTCAATGCATAATCAGTGCATAATTCAATGCATAATCAAGTCCACATATTTATGCGGTGGACGCATTTTTTCAAATATGCCTCACTTTTGCCGCATAAATTGCCAATTTCCACGCACATCTTAGCAGAAAGTTGAAAAATGTTGCGTTTACTTCCCACAAGAGCAGCCATTTTCCCCTGTTGCCATGGGAACGTTATGAAGTGACGTAATTACGCGACGTGAACATCATCAAAAAGCAGGGTGTTGGGGGGAATCACTTTTTTTCTCTTTTTCATCAAACCGCAGTTTTTGCAAGTTCCCGCAATTTTTGCAAGTTCCCGCATATTCCATCGCATTTTTTAAGAAAATGTGCTGCATAATCAAGGATTTTTGCCCGCAACAATCACAAAATAATTTTTCTGGAAGGACAGACTAATGTTATGGTATAATTTATCAAATAATTTTGTCTGTAAAATATAGAGGGAAGGTGGTTGCTACAATCATTAAATAACGATGCCTTGACAAGCTATGAACATATACTCTTTTGAGATTTTGGTTACGGAATGCTATACTTAATACATTTTTTGAGAATATGGAAGGCAAATTCTCTTTAATAACCTCAGGTCAAACAAGATATTTGTTGTTCTTTTCGTTTATATTTCCCTCCTCTCTTTCTTCTTCCGTCTTTTTCTTCTCATTTTAGTTTTAGTTTTATTTGCCATCTTATTCTTTCATTCTCTGTTTGGAGCAAAGAGTTATTTTTCATGTGTTTTCACCTTGTTATTCCCTAAATTATCACAGAGACTTTAACATAAGAAACTTGCTAAACCCAACACATACATTATTCTTTGTCATAGGGGGGAACACCCATATCTGTCCTCAGCTGACTTTGACAATTTTTTTCTTATCTGTCTTATCTAATGAAAACATTTGTTCCGTTCTCTTCCTCTGGTTAGATCTGGTTTATCTGGTTCTGCAGATTCACACACCAACGGTTGATGTGAAGGCAAACCTATAAACCACCGACTGGAAATAAAGACGCAGGACAAGGACACGTCTCCACTTCCTCCAGTAGTGTAGTCCAATGTATTCTAATGGGTATACTGTACTGTGTGTATATATATATATATATATATATGATAGACAGATTCTGGCCAATATATATATATATATATATATATATATATATATATTATATATATATATATATATATATATATATATTGGCCAGAATCTGTCTATCATAGTGGGGGGTCTGGGTGTCCTCCCCCAGGGAAGTTTTGAGAATTTGAGAACGACTTAATTTCCTGTATTTGGATACACTTTTATGCACCAATATACAGTGGAAATACTATGAAGGTAAATATGGTGCAAAACGTGAGAGCTTGTAGAATACAATGTGAGAACTTGCAGAACAAAAAATCTGAACGTGTATGTTAAAATTTGCACTTGTAAAACTAACATTTGCCCTTGTAAAAAATATTCACACACGTGATCTGAATTTGAAGTCATTTACTCAGGTTCATTTTCCATCACAACCACAACTCAGTGATTACAACCTCTCAAATCTGTCACTGCAACTTCACATATGTTGCTCTCTCGCATCACAAAGTGGCGAATCTGCGCCTCGACTTTTGCAACATTTGTTGCGATACATCTGGTGCAAAACTAATTTGTACCTGTGGACTTAAGCTGTGGAGCTCTGAGCCAACAGAAGGGGGAAAGCAGGGTTTCTATCGCCAGATGAGGGTCAACTCTGTCCGGCTTATTTAGCTATGTAGCATGGAAGCCTGGTGGAATAACAAGCTAGCGTTAGCTAACTAACCAACCAGCCTGCTTCTAAATAAATACCTTTTAATTATCTTAACACTTTTTAACAGTCAAACTGAAACACTGGCGGTGAGCTCCAGGTCAAAGGTAGCAGCGGCACATTGTGGTTGCCGGGTGTGGGGCTCTCCGTGTCCCGCTGGAGCTCCGAATGCAGGTCGAGGTCGGCAGCGAAGCTTTCTGGCAATAATAGCGATGTTGCTACGCTGGCCGATTCCCACTGGTGACGGTCCGTCTGCAGCTGCAGGACCTGGAGCTCACCGCCAGTGTTTCAGTTTGACTGTTAAAGTTTTTTTACAAGTGTAAATTTTAGTTTTACAAGTGCAAATTTTAACATACAAGTTCAGATTTTTTGTTCTGTAAGTTCTCACATCGTATTCTACAAGCTCTCACGTTTTGCACCATATTTACCTTCAGAAAAAATACCTGTATATAGCCTATGTGAAGAAGAAAAACACAGATGACAATTCAAAATATAACAAAAATATAATGGAAAGTATGTTGTTGCGTGTCATTGGGCATTTTTAAGTGGGTATATGAAAATCCTGGATCTTTCTTAGTGGGTATAATGCGTATATACCTGTGTCATCCTCCCACTGTGTTACAGTCAAGCCAAAATATCCCGGATACGGATGCCGCAATCTTGCAATTTTGGAGCCAGAGTCTGCGCAGTAGTAAAGTCCCGCCCAATCGCGAGTCAATCATGATGTTTCACCCTGTTAACTTGTTCAAACTTCTCAGGAAAGTTAACACTTGAACAAACATCAGCATGATCAGAACTACAATTAAAGAAACCATATTTGTGAAAAATGTATTTGACGTGTACCTTTTGGCCCATGTTCCATCCATTTACATGGAGGGGGTGGGGGTTATGACCTGTACAGTAGCCAGCCACCAGGGGGGAGAACGAGATATTTTGGCTTCATTTCATCTACACACCAACCCCTGATATAAAGAGGTAACAATGTCAATAACATTAATAGTTTTTTTTAATTACTCTGTTTCTTCTGTAGGCTGGAGGATAGGCAACATCCGCATGTTTCGCCTCACCTGAAATGAAAAAGATAAATACTTATCGGCATCTTAATAAGGTCACAGAGCTCTATATGCAAGATATGCAAATTAAGTGTATAATACAAGCCACACAAGTTCACTTAGTGTCATGTCAGCATATCTCTGGCCATGACACTATAAAGACTTAGTTAGTGATCCAGCCAGGTAAATATCAGAGAACACTAATGTACATTGTAACAGGCCCAGACAGGTAGAGTCGCTTGGTTTGGTGTTAAGCATGATTGGTTTCCATCTACGCATTCCAGTAATGCTGCTCAGTTCCCTCAGATATCAAGTTTCTTATCATAGTTGGACCATAAATAAAAGGATCACACCTTGAGAGCTCACACTCTTTAACCTGCCTGAGCCGGTTCAAGGAGGAGCGAGGAAATATGAGTTAGGGTATCCTTTGCTCTTTTGACACAAAGTTAACGTTTGTCTAGAGACACTAGGACTTTCGGTTGGTGCCACCTCTGTATTTTCATTTATTTATTTATTTTTTCAGAAAAGCAAGTTAAGTCTTTTCCCTTTGTGTCTGTTTATGCTTGATTTTTGTTTTCAGAGGAAGGGATTAACCATGCCTAGTTATGTTATATTGATTTATATTTGTTTGAAAGACCACCTTGTCCTCCCCCCTCCCCCACATGTTGAGAACCTTTTGTTTATAAGTATCAAGATGACCTGAAAATAAATGCTTTCATTTCCTCTTGGTTTCTTCAAATTCTTTGGTTCTTTTGGTTATCGTCTCTTGTTTCCCTATTATCAAAAAGGGAATCTATGCATGCATCACGTGCAGATTCAAAACAAAGAACAATTTGAGGTATGTGGATCTGTTAACTAAGCTGTATAAATAGTGGAAGTAAAGCAAGAGCTGGCTTCAAGTCCAGAGGAAGATTTCAATTTACAGAATGAGTGCTTTCAGAATAAAACCTGAGAAATGCTCTTAAAGAAAAGTACTTTAGATGAATGCCCAACAATGAAAGATTTGCCAATAATAAAGAAATACTACAATATGCCACATTTGAAACTGTAGAGGCTACAATTAGCTAATGAACTGTAAATATAACCAGTGAGAACATTGTTCAAAGTATACACATCACCTCTTTGATTTAAATACACAGATCATATGTGTAAATACTCCACCTGACCTGTATGCTGACATTTCATTATTGTCATGTAATCTGTAGCTGTGTTTAGCCGACCTGAATAAGGACCAGCTCACAGACAACAACCCACTGTGGCTGTGGCAGGAAATGCATCACATCAGGAACTACAAGGGCAGCAACCGTGTGCCAGTTGAGGCTGAAAGGATATCTAGGTTAACATCAGACATGTATAAAGTAGTAGAGACCCAGACTTGAGTAAAAGTACAAGTGCTCTATCAAAAAAGTGACTTGAGTAGAAGTTGAAGTGCTCTTTAAGCACCACACTTAAGTGGAAGTACTAAAGTATTCAAAATTTTTTGTTTTGTAATTAAGCATTGCAAGAAGTTTATTTTAAAATGCACTACTCAAGTACTGAAAGTAAAAGTATTGTGTTATGTAGTTATTAAAGAAAGCAGTCAAAAGTTTGAATATCATATTGTTTATATTATTCCAAATGTTTAGCCTAAAGGACCTTCACAGTTCCTTTGGCTGTAGCAGCAGTACAAGGACGGGAAGGTCCAACAGCATGTCATGAACCGCCAGGGGTGGCCTCCTTCCTCACCCTCACCCTCACCGCCACGATGACTCCAAGTCAAAGGTGTTGAAGGTGGTGTTTCTGGTTCTTCCATCTCCAAACAAACTAACAAAGCTGTGTTTGTATTCTCAATGCAGACAGGCAGCAGAGCCAAAGGCAGGACGAGAGGACGCACGGTCTTCTTATAGGACAGCTTGATCACTTGATTCACTCAATGATGAGCCAGCTTCATCAAAGTGAAACTCTTGTGCATTTATTTTGGTTATGCCCTCAAACTAAATTACTTTGGAGTAAACTGTCTCTATACTTAAGCCTTTTGGAGCGTTTTGAGATCAGAATCCAATGAGAAAACATTTAGTTTTGATAACCATTGTCGCTGTGCTGTAGCCCACAGGTTCTCAAACTGTGGCACAAGTAGATAGATTGGTACTGTAGATGGATTTTATGAATCATAAATTAGGAAATTACTCTGTAACAAGCAGCGAGGTACAAGGACATACACACATACTCACTCACACACATACAGAAAAAACAAGAACTATACTAGAAATAATAAATCAGATACAATAAAATAAGATAGCAAAGATAAAAAATTAAAAAAATACTTAGAGTAATGAAAGGAATGTACATGTATATACAAGTGTAGAATAAAATGTACTACCTACATACATAGTATAGAACAAAATAAAATATGTATAATATTAAATATGAAATAACCAGTGTGCAAGTACCACTGCTGGTCAGGCTCCCGCTAGAGTTACTGGTGGGGGGCAATCTCTTATATAGCCTGTTTAAAAAAAATAAAAATATTAAAAAGAAATATTAAAACATATTCTTTTAGATGTGTTGTATAACTTTATAGGCCTAGGCCTACGTCTCTCTTCCTTCCAAATCTGAGAGAGATGTCTTCAGCCCATAGAAACTGAGATCCTGCTGTATACAATGATGTTAAGAAAACATTTGACAGTTGCACCATTGCTGGTAAAATAATCTTATTACAGCAAGCTTTTATTATAATTCATTCATCATATTGCTCCTCTCCAACATTTTTTTTTCTTTGTTCTTTATAATTCTCTCTCGAAAAAATACAATAATAAACTGGATGTATATCTGATATTCTTTAATGTACTTTATTTCGATACTTATACTTATATATTATGAATATTGTTAAAATTAAAATATTCTGTTTAGGAGGTGTGACTGTATCTGTGAAATATTTCTACTTGAATTATCCAACTTTGAGTAGTTTGTCACTGTAATATTCTTTATATGTGTTCTGAATAAAGATTTAAAAAAAAGAAGAAAAAAAAAGAAACAGCCTAAACATCGCTGCTGATTGGTTGATATGTTTTTTGGCAGCTTGCCAAAGCCTGAGGGAAGAGAACGAAGCCTTCAACTGTCTACGGAATGAAAACATGGAGGACATATTTACAGACAACAGCGACAAAACAATAAAAGAGGACATACTGAACCACTAATGAAACACAGGTGAGTCACGATGTTTTCTATAAAGATGGTAACGTACTACATCACTTCTGATGCCAGTTGTTGTTATGGTTACTGCTAGATATGTTCTGGATTATCGGCCAGACTACCAAAAGTTAAAGTAAAAGTAGAAGTCCTTTAGGAGCGGCTCTATATATACAGTATATATATATATATAACTTTATTTACAGACTCAAGGTCCAGGTATAAAGATAGTCTCTTTACATGGAAAGATACACCTGGAACTAAAACCAGCAGAATGAATCCGCTTCAACTGAAGAAATCTTGAATTAATAAACATTAACTAAATAAATTAATGGGTTCCAGGGACATGGCATCCCCAGAAATAAATTGGTTATTTTAATACACATATTAAGATAGCAAATGTAAAAAATGCCAGAACAACTGAAAAAATACTTAGAGTAATGAAAGGAATGTACAAACATAGTGTATATAACAAAATAAAATATGTATAATATTAAATATGAAATAACTAGTGTGCAAGTACCACTGCTGGTCAGGCTCCCGCTAGTGTTACACTGGGGGCAATCTCTTATATAGCTTATTTATAAAAAAAAAAAAAAAAAAAAATTAAAACATAGTCTTTTAGATGTGTTGTATCACTTTATATAGGCCTATGCCTACTGCTAGGTAGCTTGTGAATTTCCCATTGGGGAACAATAAAGACTTATTCATATAATAATATCCTAACTTATTAATGTATTGTATTGTGTTTTTTCTGAATCTCAAAGTCAAAGTATCTTTATTAGTCTCCCCAAGGAGAAATTAGTTTTGGACACTGAGAGAAATTGCAGCAAGGGTTACAACAGAGAAACACAACAAGCACAGGGTTAAAACAATTAAAGACAAATGTACAGTAAACATTTAACAGGGCTCTAGAGTGCGACCAAAATTTGTAAGGGTGCGACTAAAAATGTTCCTAACGTCTTCGTATCCGCTGCCTCTCCACGAACAAAGCAATGTTATTTATATCGATAAGTTTTAATTAAGTAAATACAGGGCTAGTATCGCCGATACCGATACTTTTTACTTGTAACATTGAATAATTTTGTGATTTTGCCTTTTAGTTAGTTGATTATGATTAGGACAAAGATTTTCGGCAAATCTAAATGTTTTTATTTACTAACTAGGACAATATAAAACAATATAACGGTATAAAAATAATAAATTGATATAACAAAATATAAATATAACAATGTAATGCAAATTGGTGGTGTTACCACAGTGGCAAATTACTTTTTTTGCACACATCACGTGTGGCAGTGTCCGTATCAGCTGGAGTGGATAAAATCCACACAGCGCTTCTTTCTTTCCGTCCTCTCCGCTCTCCGCCTCCGGCAGAGCAGGGGAGGGAGAGAAAAAGAGAAAAAGAGAAAAAAAAAAAGAGAGAGAGAGAGAGAGAGGAGAGAGAGAGAGAGAGAGAGAGAGAGAGAGAGAGAGAGAGAGAGAGAGAGAGAGAGAGAGAGAGAGGTGCGCTGTTTGCACACTGCGCACAGACTTGGAGAGACTGTGCTCGCATGAACTCGGAGAGAAACTGCGACAGTAGTTACATGAAAGTACACGACAGTATTGATTCGATACCAATACTCATCTTGGTATCGATACTATCGATATTTAGATCGATATGCCCAGCCCTATCACACATACTTATTGTTAAGTATGAGAGGTAAACCTGTATTGGTACCAGTGTTTCCACTGGTAACTCTCTGTTATTGCGTCCGCCACGGCGAAAAACATATTAGAAGTTATTAAATGCAACTAAATTCAGTTCGTTGAGTAATAGCGTGTGAGATGGAGCCTGCTGGACCTGGGCGAGAGATGTGACCCATGGCCACATTATCATAGTTCATAAAAATGCAGCGCAATGATGAGAAGACATTTCATAGCCTCCACAACATGTTTGTAACGAGAGTTGAATTTTCAGTGAGGCTCACATTTTATTGGACTTCAGTTCCAAACAAATAAATTCAATTTCAAATTATACTATTCAGATTCAATTTTTCAATGTAATGATTCAAATTAAACAATATTCATAAACAATCATTCAAATTATGTGATTCATATTCAGGTTTTTTGTGCAATTATTCAAGTTTAGCAATTCAAATTCAAGTATAAATTATTCAAATTCAGTTTCTGGTGTCACATTCAGCCCATAGTCGGGGCCCAGTTTGGAGGATTTTGATGCTAGGGAGTGTGGCAAGCTGGTTTAGCCGAGGCCAAAGGGGAAGAAGGCCAAATTACAGGTGTTGGTCATCTGAGGGGCATGCGACAGCAAGGGGGAACCCGCTTTGAGACATGAAATGTTGGGTCTCAGTTCAGGGAAGCACTTTTAAACAGTAGCACTTTATACATTGAAATGTTTTATTTTGCTTAAAATGTTTTAGTTTGGCAGCTCAGTGAAGCACTTTAAACATTTTTATTTTTTTATATTTTAATTTTTATATACAGTATAATTGTGCTTCAAATGGAAAAAAAGTATTTACCTACTCCAATTCTTGTTTAAAATCATTTAGATAATATATATGAATGTATATGGAGCGTGATAAAAAGGTGACCTTGAAATTGTGGCGTTAATGGCAACGCAAGGAAAAATTTGGGTGCACCTAAATTTTGTGCTGGTGCACCGAAATAAAAAAGTTAGGCGCACCAGTGCAACCAAGGTAAAAAGTTAGTCTGGAGCCCTGCTGAAATTCAGTCATAAAAAAATATATAATTTATCTATTCATAAATATCCATACATTCAGTTATAAATATACATTCATTCCTCCATTCATATCCATACATACATTCAGTCACAGATATACATTAAAGAATTCATAATCATACGTTCATCGCTGCTCATTAATGAGCTTGACTGAGAGAGGAACAAATGAGTGCTTCTACCTGATACATTTGAACAGAGGAGCCCTGTACTTCTTTCTTCAATAGCTCAAACTCTGAAGACAACACGTGAGAGTTATCAGATAGGATGGTCTTAGCCTGCCTGGTTGTTGCCTGATCAAAAAGCTCCTGTGGGTTGAGAGGTGCAGGTGTTCTCATCATTTTGCCTGCCGTCTTAACCAGATCGAACATCTGAGTTTTGGATTTGACTGTCAAATTCCCAAACCAGCTGGTAATACCATAACGAAGAATTGACTCTATTGTTGCTCTATAGAAGATTAACATTAGGGATGCACGAAATGAAAATTCTTGGCCGAAACCGAAAACCGAAAAAGAGGAAACCAAGACCGGAAACCGAAACACCGTTTGAAATTATGCCAATTATTAGTACCATTGCATTTATGGCTATGACTGTGTACTAACTCAAGACATTGCAATTGTATAAATTAATATTAAAGTTTAATTAAAAAAATATCTAGCAGAAATATGGCTACAATCTGATAGTCACATAGTAGCCTAAGAACAGAATAGCTTACCTATTGTTATTATTATTATTATTATTATTATTATTATTTGAGGCACTTTCTTGCAGGATTTCACTGAACATATCAGACAACGAGGGTGCATGCCCCTCATCTGGTGCAGAGAGACGAGTCTTTCTTTCTGCGCTCTGAGCTCCTCCTGCGCTGGGCGCTGCTTCGTCTCCGTCAGGGGCGTAGCACAAGACCGTGGGCCCTATGCATAGGCAGTCCTGATGGGCCCCCATGCTCCTCAACTCAAAAAAAATAAATTAAAATAATAATCAGGCCTCTGTACACATGAATCAGTAGGCCTAGATGTTTATAGGGTAATAACTATTAACTGTAATGCTTAGAGTAGCCTGATGACACACATTTCAAACCTCCGTTCTCAACATTCTCTAGCCTACTGTGGTTACTACTACATTTTGTTGGTTTTCTCTGTACCTTTACTTGCCAGCCTGCGTACTATGTTGTCTCTCTGATCATCTGTAAATGTATCTGGCCATAGTCCTGGATCCTCTGGCAACAACTGGTCTGCGCTGCTCTGCCTACTTTCCAGTTCCTCATCTCTCATTTCCACAGTGTGCTCAGAGCAACACTCATGCTCCCTGCTGTCTTCACTCCCATCATCCTCAATCACATCTTCTCTATCATCTTTCTCTATGAAGGATACATGTGATATTAACCTCTTATCCTAATTGTAACCTAATATAATAAAACACACTAAGATGTTAGTATTACTTAACACCTTTTAAGTCAAAATGGCTAAACATGTTTTGCTTTAATTTTGATAAACTCACCTTCTCTGAAATCCAAAGAGGATGATGAGGGGTCTGTTGCTCCCTGCTGTGACAGTTTCTGAAACTGAGGGCCATGTGTTTACAATGTTAATATCTGCTTCTACTGAATCTGACAAATGTGTATGACTCTGATTAGCCTATTATTGCTAATTATAGACATTATAGCCTATTCATTTATAATTAAACATGTTTTAAATTAGGCTATTACAATGGTGTGTTATATGCAAACAGCATTGCTAGTGTAGTTTATTTATTTAGCCTTTATCTTGTTATGGAAGTTTCCTTTGCAGCAGGGGGGGGGGGAATTTCAGAGTTTAGTAAATTGAAACAAATAAGAAAGACTGAGACTAAACACCAAGTTGGGTTTTTGTATTTTATTAAAAAAAAGATATATTTGCAAATATAGGAGCAACATGATTTCACAAAAGGCCGCAGCCCAGTGTGGAGTCAGTTTCTCAAATGAGTGAACAGAACACCAGGCTTATATGCATCTTCAGAGTGACTATTGGTGTATGTGTGTTTTTTCATTCTTTGCCTGCCTCTGTCTTAATTTTGTCTTTTTTCATTAGTTTTACCAAGTTTTTCAATTTGCCCGAATTTAAAGGAAACCAAAAAAAAATAATAATATATTTTGACCAATACGGCAGACACTCTAGATATTCTGAACCACCATTTACCATCTCATCCACCATGGGTCCCATAGGAGTGTGTGACCCTGATCTGCTCGATCCGTTACCCATCCTACTTACAATCGTCACTGTAAGGCCAGGTTTCTATCTTATTTCGGAAAAACCCACGCACGAAAAAACCTAACAGTTTCTGAAAAACTGTTTATTAGATTTACTTCAAAATCTAATTAGATTTGTCCCCCGAAAATCTATAAAACAAAGTCCCACCCATGTGGATAGAGATCTGTGGCTCAGAAGGTTCTAGACATACTGCCAGAATGATCACAAATGTAATTACCCAAATTTAAAAGGACCACCCAAAATTTATACAAACAACCCCAAAATGGTTGTCCTATTTCAGTTTCCAACGTCAGTATTTGTTTCTGGAAGTTTACTATAGCCAATTCAAATTACTCTTAATTCAATTTAAATTAGAGTTTGAATAACTTTAACCCTGCTGCTTGAAATTGGTTCCGCCTTAATAGATCAGTGTTTGGTCAGTAGAGCCCTCTGTGGATTCTGATCCTCTCTCTCTGAATGCTTTTTGGGCAAGGTAGAGGCAAAGATCGTTTGATCTCGGATCGCAAGTCCTCAGTCAACCACAGAGTCTCTCTTATCTGAGCCCCGCACATGATCCCCGTCCTCGTCGCCATTCTGTTATGGAAGTTTCCTTTGCAGCAGGGGGGGGGGAAATTTCAGAGTTTAGTAAATTGAAACAAATAAGAAAGACTGAGACTAAACACCAAGTTGGGTTTTTGTATTTTATTAAAAAAAGATATATTTGCAAATATAGGAGCAACATGATTTCACAAAAGGCCGCAGCCCAGTGTGGAGTCAGTTTCTCAAATGAGTGAACAGAACACTAGGCTTATATGCATCTTCAGAGTGACAGCACACACACACTTAGATTATTATGATGCTACAGTTCTTACAGGCAATCTGATACACATGAAGACAATCAGAGAAATGCAAGAGACATCTTGGAGCCATTTCGCCTCCTCCTCCCTGTACGACTTTCACCCCCCCAGTTACATCTTAACTGGCATGGGAAAACATGAGTTTTAGGGTGACCTTGTCCCTTTATCTGTTCAGACAAACAGCCCACATAATGTTCCAGACTGGACACCTCAGCAATTTAAGCAGAAACTGAGATAAACTGTCTTTCAATAATGTGAGAGAATTAAAGTAGAAATAAAACATAAAAATACAAGGAATTATGCTTAAATGTAATTTTTGCCATTACAACCTCAGATTACATGTATAACCAAATTATCATTTGAAAGTGTATGTTCTGCTCTTTATATGGGTTGTCTCAGTCCATTTTTAGCACTAACAGTCACGGAGATATTCAAGCAGTTTAGCCAGGCCAGCTGACAGTCTTGCCTGGGCCCGGGACGAGATCTTAGATGGGCCCCCCCCTCGCGGCCAGATCTCTCCTTTTCCCTTGCTCTTCCTCTCCTCACATCGCTCACTGAAATTAAGTGTGTAATCAGTCTCTGATCCATCCTGCTCAGACTCTCCGACAGGGCAGCGAGCCCCCCGCATCACTCTCTATCTCTCTCTCTCTCTCTCTCACGGGTAGCCTGACTCTGTCCCTCCGTTGCGGGGCAGCGGGCCCCTCCCGCATCACTCTCTCTGTCACCTGACTGCAGCTGGATCTCTCTCTGTCTCATCCTTACTGACGGAGCTACCAAACTCAACTGTTTCTGTCAAAGTTAACGTGTTGTGTCAGGCTTTTATACAAGCTAATGGACGTTAACATGAGAGCTGGCCTGTTACGTTACCTTACAAGGCTCGTAAACGTTGGCTGCGCTGGTTCTTACCTTGCTCTACGTTGACAGTTCCAGCTTCACCGTCACCACCTTTTTTTTAAATATTTGTTTAGAAAATCTCTAAGGCCTCTATTTTCTTCTTCTCTTTTCTTTCCTTTTCCGAGCTCCGGACTTGTGCTGACCGGACATTTTGAGCGTACTGAACTTCAAATCAAGTGACAATATCAAATTTTGATCAGAGGCCAAACCATTTTTATGTTTGGGGTGGGGGGGTTCTTGACCACCATTTCCAGGACAATTAGGAAGAAAACAAATAAAACGCTTTTATGTAATTCAAATATTATGCTACATATTGTTTTCCACAAATAGGCCTATTTAAAAAAAAGATTTTTAATTCTTCCATAATTTAATGAGGGCCCAGTTCTGGGCCCCCCCCCTACTGTGGGCCCGGGACAACAGACCCGTTTGTCCCCCCCTATCGGCGGGCCTGAGTTTAGCACCATGGATTTGGTTTTTAGTTTGTGCTCACCTCTCTTTGAAAAGAAGTCGGTTACCAATTGTTTCCCCTCATTCTGTTTTCTCTCCTCCTCCTGTCTTTCCTTTCTTTTTGGTAGCCTGATTTGGCTTTCTTTGAGAAAGACATTTCTACAGCAGAAGTTTGCGCTCCACCAGAAGCTCAACTTAACTAACGTAAACAAAATGCGTGCAGATGGACTAAACCATTTGGCGCATTAGCAAGGGGTGGGTGAGACCTTAGATATTTTTTTTTTATTTTTTTTATACAAAATGTAGTCAGTCAATCAACCAAGTTATTCATCCAATACACTAACTTTACATTTCATGCATTATGAAATTTAATTAGGAAATGAAAATATCCAGGTGAAATAAAATATATTCCACACTTTCCAAGGGCTCTCTCCCCCCTTGGGCCCTGGTAATCAGTATCGGTTTTACCCCCAGTCCGACGCCCCTGGTCTCCGTCTCCACGCGGGTTCTCCGCATCCATCGCGGCCATGATCATTTCTCGTGCGCCCTGCTTTATTTCCGCATCCAAGTAATGGTCTTTATAACGCGGATCAAGGAACAGTCGCGATGAAGTGCAGAGGATCCGAATAGATCTCACTGAAACGTGTGCTGACAGACTCTAAGAGCGCACTTTTCATTGTTTTCACTCCGTGGTCCGTCTCAACCTCTTTGCTTAGGAGACGCTTTGCAGGTTGATCGGGGACTGACACACGTGCAGGTCGCGGTTTCTGTTTGCGTCATCACAACATTTCGGCCGTATTGTTTCGGTGATAAAAGTATTTCGTGGCTGAATATTCGGTGCATCCCTAATTTACATGATATTTTTACAGACCCCAAATAACTCTAAGTCTGCGCAAAAAGTGAAGACGCTGATGAGTTCTGGCAAAGACATTTGTTACATGTGTGCGCCAGCTCAGGTCATTATCAACATAAACTCCTAGATATTTAAAGGTCACCTGCTTGATGTCATAACCATGGATGGCCACAGGGTTCTGATCTCCAGCTGATTTGATCTCATAACAAAAGAGGTGAACTGACATACCCTTGTGGGGAGTTAAGGCTCTTACATACTAGACGCAGCCCAGCTGGCACATGCAAATGTGACGTCATGGGATCGCCGTGACTATTTATACCCGCGCTGGTGCTCGCGACACTAGTTGCAGTCTTCCCCTGAACAGCGGTGGCGCTAATGAGGAAAGGCTACTGACGTTGCTCTTTCTACGGACTAGAAGAAGAAGAAAAGGGTAAACAACGGCAGAACTGGCAGCAGCATTGCCGTCAAAGCATCGATTTGATTTGCTGACCTACTTGGTCGGAACAAGCCTTTCATTCACCATAAAAGAACTCTTACCGGGGATTTCCACTGGATGCGTAACAGCTGCGGACCGGCTCCGCTGCGTGTCTGCTGCGTGCTCCGCCGTCCGTCAATACCCACCGGGTCTGGATTTGTTGCGGAACGGCTGCGGCCGTAACTGACAGCTGTAGTCACGAGGACCCACAAATTCTCGCGAATTCAGGTAGAATAGAACCACAAAACCAACAACAGTTAGTTTCCATCCAGAGGAGTAGAGGGGAAACGACTCTGAGCTGTGTTTTCAAGGTGTAGGCTAGTTCAGGGAAATATGATCCGCCGTGAGCACGGTGTATTTTATTTTGAAAATTAACCGGATATTTATTTTGTTTCTGTGCTCGACTTCCTGTCCCGCACTATCTGCCGTGTGCTGAATTGCTGCGGAGCTCTCCGTCGTCCGTCAAAAATAGAAGCTCTGCTTATCTGCTGCGGAGGGCTGCGGACTGAATTGAACTGACTGAACTGGGACGGAGTCGGGACGCAGACGTTCCGCAGTCTGTGGAAATACACACACTGACTTTAATGGAAACCTGACGACTCCGGAGACGTTCCGCAGACGTTCCGCATCCAGTGGAAATTGCCGGTTAACCCGGTAAGTTTACAAGACAGACTTGCAGTCACTCTGAGAGTCCTGGCATCCGGTTGTCGGCGAACTCGTTCAGGCCTCCTGTTTCCGCTTTGTCGCGCGCCGCTGGAAAAAAAAGAGCCGTGCGCGACCTCGGCACGCGCGCTATAAATCGGGCACGCCGGCAGGATATTACGTCATTTTAATGTCACGATGGCCTTTAAACTTATAAGGAATAATAATAGATTTTTTTCAGAGTTTTGGTACTGTGTATGCATGTATGGAGAGCTGGAATACTTTATTCTTCTACAAACATTTTTAAAAGAAAAGCAGACAGGTTATCATGGCCTGATGCTTTGGTTGTTTGTATTTTTTTAAACACCTTAGTAACAGTGTTCATGTTCTGAGTGTTGGCGTTGTATAGTTTGTCCACCAGAGGGCGCTCTACAACATCCCTGTTGGCAACACTCTTTGATTTTTTAAATTCTTTTGTTCAAAGGACTTTAAGTTTCATATCTTTAAATTAGTATTTGTATACATTTTATTTATAAGAACTTTAATATATTTTGATGTTCCTCTGTTCTGTTGTGACAATAAAACAATCATCATATTATTTTAGTGAGGACTCATAAATAACTACAAAAAACTAATGTTAGGGAAATCTAAAAAAAATTATCGGCCAACATATTGGAATATCGAATTTTTAAATCACCAAATATTTGTATCGATATCGGCCTTAATAAATCCTTTATCGGTCGGGCTCTAGTCTGCATCCTTGAAAAAGATATCCCAGTCTGTGTAGAGGAAGCATCCCTTCAGCTCCTCCATTTTGTCACTGGATCGTACCTTCACAGACTGGATTTCCGACTTAAAAACTGAGCGTTATGCTGGGAGCAGCTGGATAACATTATGGTCAGAGTTATTCAGGGGAGGTCTGGCTCTAGCTGTGTAGGCGTCCTTGATATATCATTTATCGAGGATGTTGTTGTTTCTAGTGTTACATTTTGTTACCTTCAATTTGAATAAAGTTGTCTGGCACTTCTACGCTAAACCAGGTTTCCGTAAAAGCCATTAGACCAGACTCACGGTATTCGTAGCAGGCTCCAACCTGTTGACGCAGTTCATCCAGTGTGTTTTTTAAGGATCGTGGGTTTCAGAGATCTATGGGTGGTAGCGGTAGCTTGGTGGCTCCTTGGATGTGCTGTCTGAGGACGCCTCTCCTACCCCGTTTCCTGGCCTTCCTGTCTCGACAGAGGCCCGGTCCATGATGTTGTCGTAGCTCCCCAGGCACATCGTGGAGCAGATCAGGCGACGGTAGCACTCCGCTGTCCCGCAGTCCCAGCAGCTCGGACCGGCTGTACATTAGAAGGCCGCTGCTGCTGATGGACCTGTCAGCAGAGCTCTCACAGGAACAACTTGGCCAGACAGGATTAGCCACGGCAGTGCTAGTGGTTCCATTCTCTTCCAATTCAATTCGCACACACAGCATACAGTTCACAACACAAGTTATATCCAGTGGTTGTCTTCTTTTTGTTTCCAGATGGTGTTCCTGTTTTGGATTTGACGTCTCTCTTCCTCCCAAATCTGAGTGAGATGTCTTCAGACCATAGAAACTTAGATCCTGCCACATACAATGATGTTAAGAAAACATTTGACAGTTGCACCATTGCTGGTAAAATAATCTTATTACAGCAAGCTTTTATTATAATTCATTCATCATGTTGCTCCTCTCCAACATTTCTTCCTCTCTTTCTTTCTTTATAACCCTTTTACCCCCCTTGTTGCGGCTCTAAGCAGTCCAAGTGCTGCCGCGAGTGACTAAACACTGAGAGATGCATAAAAACACTGTGACGCGCCCAAGATTGTACAATGATTCATTCCTCTTCTGTCACCCTGCGGTGAACGATCATGTGACCAGAGATCAGACTCGTCTGTCCTTATTGCGTCCTGGCAGTCCCATTAACATTACTGTAAACAGGAAACATCACTGTCTCTATTGCGGCAACAAGAAAGTTGTAAACACTCTGAAGCAGTGGCAGCTGCTGGTCTTTACATCATTAAACATGTCCATTTATTTATATGTAAATCTGCCCTACATTCCTTTTCAAGTTCATTGCTCTTTTCGTGCCTTTTATCTGCCCTGTCAAAGTTAGACAGATCTCCAAACCCCACCTTTGACCAAACAACACATCCGTGAGAAGGTTTCATCAAGAGGCATGGCCAGCAGTACATTTTCTTTGTCACAGCACTTAAAGTCAGCCAGCTAACTTTGTCATACCAGGAGAGCTGTTACTGTTACTTTGCCTTATCTTTTGCACTAAATCAATCTTAGGTGTTGATCTGCCCTGCTGTTTAACGCTAAATTTCTCCTCGTAAGGAAGACTTTTAAATGGCTTTGCCAAAACCAGGTCGACAATATTAGCATTGTCTGCCATCGTGTGCAGTTTGCTAGCTGGCTAGTTCACCCCTACGACACTAGCCTAACCTACTTTATGAATGAATGAACGAACGATCTAACAAAACAATATTAAAGGTGCCCTGCCACATGTATTTCATGACTTTGTGGTGATGTCTGAAGTTCTACCATGGACTCTGTAACATTTTTAGTGGGGAAAAAAATGCCTTGGTTACCTTGTTTCAAGCCATTCTAGTTTGTTATAGAAAGCCTACAGGAAGACTCAGCTGCATTTCTGTCAGTTCTTCAACAAGCTAAGCTTGTAGCTAAGCTAAGTTTGAATCTGATTGGCTAACATCTAGCCAATGAGAGCCTGGCTGTCAGCATCCTTTACCCAGCACAACTGAGCTCAGGCAACATGATGTCAGACTGACCAGCTTTTGTAATTGGCCTGATTTCTCCGCTTATTTCTGGCTAGAGCTGACAGAGGAGCTAGCAGTTCATTTTCACATTCACCACATAACACAAACACATATGATCCTAACGTATTTAAAAAAAATACAAAGAAAAACGGTTTTGTGTGGCAGGGCACCTTTAAACACGAAGGAGAAAATGTGGGAATTAGGTTAAACTGAAACAAGGAATGTGGTGTATAATTGTATGAAATGTATGATGAAAATTGGCTAGCAATCGTTTGTCTTTCGACTACACTTGCAAAATCTGCAATGGGACTGAGCTCGAATAGCTTCGGCAACTTTTTATAGTACAAAATCGCTGTCAATCAAAAGGAGATGCAGTCTTTCAACAGACCCTCCAATCATCACACAGAAGCCCGGAGTCCAGGCCAGCCCACTCCTCCATTCATCCCCAGAGACACTGAGCGTCTGTGGGCGGGACATAATTGCAGCATTTATCCAATGACCATCTAGTTTTGAAGCACTGAGAAAAACTGATCAAAGCAGCCCCATTGAAGTCCATGGACGCCAGGCTTCAACAGGGAAATGCACTGAGACGCTACGGGAATGTATGAGAAGGAAATCAAGTTAGTGGACCTGCTATATGTAGCTGATTCTGAACAAACTCGTCTTGGAGATGAACGTGTTCTAACGCATTTTTGGTCAATAAAATGTTAACACAATAGTACATATTTGTAGCCTGACAAGCCAGACCCACATTAAGATGTTGGGTCTGGGAACTCACCATTGACGGAGCTCAATCCAAGGGGCGGGATAAACGGTTGTCTTTCATATTCCCTCTGCACGCAATAGGATAGCGCTACAACCAGGCAGAGCAACGAAGAAGGTAGTGAAGCTAGTCGATAGATTAAACTTTTGCGGTATCCGGTCGGCAAAACTCCGAACACATCTTCCTTTTCTAAGAATGATTTCTGTGCCGTTCTTTGTTCTTTTCTCAAAGAAAAGCTTAACTCCAAGTCTTCCAGAAGACCGCTGTTCCCAGCAGCAGCAGCAGCCATAAGCCCCGCCCACCGACTCTATACACGATGTGATTGGCCTGCAAGCAAGCCAATGGAGAGTGCCTAGACCACCCTGGCTAAATAAATTTGCTACCACTAGGGTGCGTCTAGATTTCTAGGCTAACATATTTGACCATTAATGTTTTGACATTGAGGGAAGCTGAGGTTCCCTTACAGTTTTAAAGAAATCACCACTGCTCTGAAGGTAATAATAATAATATTAATACATTTTATTAACAGTTTTCATTGACAAATCAATCCCAAAGTGCTACAGGAGAAAAACAGGGTAAAAAGCAAAGAAAAGAAATAAAGACAAACAATAACACAAATAGAGATTTACGATAAAGCTTGCTAAAAAAGAGGTTTTTAGGCCCTTGTTGAAAGAGTCCGTGGTTTGTGGAGCTCTCAGGTAGTCTGGGAGGGAACTCAGGAAAGGAGCAGCTGAGCAGAAAGCCCGATCCCCCATGGTGCCGAGTTTGGTCCTGTGGGGGTGAAGAAGAACTTTGTTCCCAGAGCGGGAGGTTACGTGAGGAGGTTTGTGGTGTGAGTAGCTCTTTAAGTAGGGAGGGGCATTACCATGGATGCACTGATGGGGGAGTAGGGAGATTTTTAACTCAATCCTGTATGAGACAGGAAGCCAGAGGAGTGAGTGAAGGATGGGTGTGATATGGTCGTACTTTTGTATCTTCATTAGGATCCTAGCTGCACTGTTTTAGATGTGTTGTAATTTTTGAAGGCTCTTGCTAGGAGTCCTGCTGAGGAGAATATTGCATTGCAGCCCGTAAAAAACGAAACACAAGCACTTAACTGGCCATGAGTTTGTGTAACAATAGGCGACTGTGTCCTGCAACAACAAAGGAAAGTCCCTTCAACTCTTGCTTCATCTCTTTTCTTTTTCTCCACTGCTTTCTGTGCTGCCTTCACGTGCAGTCAGAAATTTAGACAGATTTCTATCCGTTCAAAGATAGTTAATTTCAACAGCTTCTAGCAATGAATTTGATTTGCAGTATGTGTTGTATGTTCTAAACAGGCTTCTCTCCACAGATACTTGTGCTGAGTGTCTTCAGAGGACATAACCTCACATGTAATCCAACAGAGCGGTAAAAGGGATGTGCAGTTCAGAATATGCATTGAATGTGCACGAAGGGAAGCCAAACACCTGCCCCCACACTGCCATGACACAGAGCTGCATTTACTATAGCCGCTTTCCGACCAAGTAGTTATAGGAACATAGTTATAGGAAAAGTCCACTTCTAAGCAGATCTACTAACTACTCTTCCCCAAAACCGTTTTTTCCATTTGCATTTGCACTGGCCAAGTGGCCATAGGTAGGAGGGGTAAGGGAGTAATGCAAGCATGCAACGGTCTTTATGGTGTTAGAATCAGAAAACAAATACACCAAAAAAAGTATGAACTAAATACTAAATCTAAGCCTATTTGTCATAATTTAAACAAGTCTCCCGAAGAGAAACGGGTATCTCTCTCCCCCACCTCTGCCTGCGTTGTGTGTGTATCTTTGTGTGTGTGTGTGTGTGTGTGTGTGTGTGTGTGTGTGTGTGTGTGTTTGTGTGTGTGTGTGTGTGTGTGTGTGTGTGTATGTGTGTGTGTGTGTGTGTGTGTGTGTGTGTGTGTGCGTTGTGTGTGTGTGTGTGTGTGTGAGTGAGTGTGTGAGACGGCCCGGTCAGCGAGGTTTTTAAGCCTGCAGGGCACGCTTGTGGAGTTTAACTCCGAAAAGCCTGCTGGCTGTCGCCTCACTTCATGGAGCTTCTCAACTCCGAAAACTTTGAAGCAAATTGTCAATTCGGAATCAATTTTCGCAAGAATGCCTATATTCGAAATCTAAAAGTTCATTTCTCGCCTTAAAAGTTGTCGGAAGTGAATTTAGTGATGAATAAGATGGCAAAAACTGTTAAAATTGTCCCGTTGTTGGTCTGTCTATGTACCGGAAACTCAACCCTCGTTGACCTAGGTCCCTATGCTGAAAAGGGAACAGCGAAAAGACCCTGCCCTGAAGTAGGAGCTGAAAGAGTTACAGGAACTGCAGCCAGAGGAACTTAAAAATCCCCAAATTGGTCCAGTCGGAACACGAGAAAAAAAAAGGGTTCTAGGAATTTTATGTTCTAGGAACTGCAAAAATCCCTCTGGTCGGAAAACGGCTATTGGCAAAGTATCCCTTTTTATTAGAAACATTATATTGCATGAAATATTTTGTTTTCTTTTCAACAGGAAGTCGAGTTAGAAAACATTGCACAGAGTTTGGAAGTACTTCCTGCCTTGATTGCGATGAGGGAACATTCATGGATCGTCCTACAGGGCTTACAGAATGTTTTCCCTGTGCACGCTGTGATTCAGGTAGACTTCTGTTTATGTTTCCTAATTAATAGTAGAAACTGGGGGTGGTACGGTTCATGAAAAAACATCCGAACCGCTCGGTTCGCTTGTCTCGGTTCGCTTGTCTCGGTTCGCTTGTCTGGGTTCAGAGCGTGTGTGCGTCGCATGGTTCAATGCATGCGCAATGTAGCCTTGTGCCTGTATGTGACCTCAGACAGTGTGCAGGGCTGGACTGGCCATCTGGCATACCGGGCATTTTCCCGGTGGGCCGACGGACTTTTGGGCCGAATCGCCGATATAAATAGGCCTTTTTTTATTTTTGGGCCGGGCCGGCCCATAAAGAACTCACAGCGGCCCATTGGTTAATTTTCTTTATTGGCACTGGCCTGACCCAATTAAATCCAGGAACCCCCTTCCCCACTCCGGGCCGCAAATTTACGAATCCCACTATGGCCACGCCTCCCGGCCCTGAGACGTGAGCTGTAATAGTTATGCTGGAAGTTTAGCATTCACGCAGGGCTGGACTGGCCATCTGGCATACCGGGCATTTTCCCGGTGGGCCGACGCATTTTTGGGCCGAATTGCCGATATAAATAGGCCTTTTTTTATTTTTTGGCCGGGCCGGCCCATAAAGAACTCACAGCGGCCCATTGGTTAATTTTCTTTATTGGCACTGGCCTGACCCAATCAAATTTACGAATCCCACATGGCCACGCCCCCCGGCCCTGAGACACGAGCTGTAGCCTAATAGTTCTGCTGGAAGTTTAGCATCCACCGTTAAAATGGACAAATGACCACCAAAGCGCAAGGGAGGTGCAGATAAATTACAGGACAAAAAGATTAAGAACATACAGGCGGATTCCTCAAAAATTTCGGACATGTTTGGGGCTGTAGTTGCTGCTTCAACATCAGCATTACCTGAAGCCGAGGAGGAGGAGAGGTGGCTGGCTATAGAAGCAGAAACAGAAACAGCATCATGACAGGGAAGAAGAGGAGGAGGAGGAGAGGAGAGAGACCATGACAGGGCCACGGGAGAGAGGGAGGAAAACAAGAGAGTAGATGACGATGTGGTAATGAGTAGGCAAATTAACAGGGACTCTCAGGGAGGGAGGGAGGCTGTGTGTGTGTGTGTGTGTGTGTGTTTGTGTGTGTGTTTGTGTTTGTGTGTGTGTGTGTGTGTGTGTGTGTGTGTGTGTGTGTGTGTGTGTGTGTGTGTGTGTGTGTGAGAGTGTGTGTGTGAGTGTTGTGTGTGTGAGAGTGTGTGAGTAGTGTGTGTGAGTGTGTGAGAGAGTGTGTGTGAGAGAGAGAGAGTGTGAGAGAGTGTGTGAGAGAGAGAGAGAGAGAGTGTGTGAGAGAGAGAGAGAGAGTGTGTGAGAGAGAGAGAGAGAGAGAGAGAGAGTGTGAGAGAGTGTGTGAGAGAGAGAGAGAGAGAGTGTGTGAGAGAGAGAGAGAGAGAGTGTGAGAGAGAGTGTGTGAGAGAGAGAGAGAGAGAGAGTGTGCGCGCACGCGCATGTGTCACGTCATAACGACAACAAACAGTTTGGCTGTAACATTAAAGTTAGTGGCTGTCAGGTAACCTAACTGCTTAAGCTTACATTGAAAATGCTAGCGGTTAGCCTGTTGGGTAGCTGAAAAGTCTGTGTGATCTATAAAATCAGTGTTGATACAAGCATCAGTGTTCCTTAAATGGCTTAATTAGCTTCTCTTGTATTGGTGCTCTTTTCCAGGGCATATACTACTCTCAGCTTTATTCTAGCTTTTTGGAAGGGTTATGGTTATGGTTCTAGTATTTAGCAGACACTTATGTCCAAAGCAACAAAATATGAATCTTACAATAGTTAAAATTAAATTTAAAGTTACTAAGCCAGTATTAAGGAAAATAGTAATAATAACAATAATGGCAATACAATATCAAAAATCAATAATAAAAAATACCATAAATATACAAATCATTACTCTAAGAATTATTTCATTATTTAAGTGTAAGATCAACAGTTAAGTCTTGAGATCCCTCTTGAAGGATCCAAAACTATCACATGAATGCTGAACACTAGGCAACTCATATCATAGCATGAACGCATATTTTAAGAGGACTGTCTGCACCAATCACGGTGGGTGTGGGCCGCCTAGGCCAAAAATGCCAGGGCTGATTTTTTGTCCCAGTCCAGCCCTGACAGTGTGTTTTCCCTCGCGCGAAAGAAGAGGTGTGGACAAGTTACCAACCAAACGTATAGCGAAAGACCGCGCAAAACATTTCAGACCATCCTGCCAACCTGTATCCATTTTCACATCAATGTACGCTGTAACGACTTTTCACTCTAAAGCCGCTGAAGCTGCTGCTGTTTCAATCCTGTCGTCTCTCTGCAGCGGCAGGGCTGCTCAGTTCCCCCCGCAACTGAAGCGCGCACACACACAAACACACACGGTGGATGCAGGAAAAACCGGAGATGAGACGTACACGATGATTTGAGGACAGCTACGCTCATTATTTTAAGTGCAATGATAAGTTAAAGTCCAATAAGTACTTTATCAAACCGTATGAATGTGAGTCCCAGGCCAGGATATCAAATTAACTAACAATGAAAAGATCAACAAGCCACTGACAGACGTTGAAATTTGATTCATTCAATAAATTATTATTTTTTGTCTTAAATCCACCGGCCATTTTCAAATTATACCAACATTTTCAGCATCCTGAGCCATTTTGGTAAGGTTACTAGGAAATCTCAGCCAAGAGAAATGTTATTCTCCCCAAAACAAGTTTTCTCCTATTTTTAAAGAACTATACAAATATTTATTTTTAATGTCTGACTTATGTTCTGACTTATTCAAAAGACGGAGCATTAAGAGTTCCTCTCTTTTTCTTTTAAAGGATACCATTTTTGTAAGAGCTACACTGAAGTTGGCAGTTTGATAAATGCAAGTTATTAATAAAAAGGCACGTAGGTTCCTGTAGATGGCAATACACATTCTCCTTTTTTTGCCAAATAAATGAAAAGCTTGTTGAAATCATCAATGTCTTCCCTCTTGCTGTATCAAAATCTCCCCGAGCTTTCCTCAGAGATGGTCCCAATAATGTGCTTAAAGTCAAGTCAAATTCAGTTTGTGCATGATTACATGATATAACTATTTTTTAATACTGTATCCTACTTTATGGATAATTAAGCTATATATCATATGCTGAAGTATAATTCTGGAGTGTTAAAGATTAAAAGAAAAAATAACAACAAGAACCGTACAGAACCGAAAACCGCGACCCTAAAACCGTGATATGAACCGAACCGTGGGTTTTATGAACTGTACCACACCTAGTAGAAACATATGAAACTAAAGATTGATTTTTGAGCATGTAGCTCTCTAGGAGATTAGACAAAATAAAAGTTAAGTATCTTAATATACAAGTAAAGTATTTTCATATGTAACCTATTTATGTGTTGACAGGTTTAGGTTTATCGATAAAGACAGCATGTACAACTACATCAGATACAGTTTGTGAACCACTGGAGGGATTCTACTGTACGGACTCTTCAGAAAACAGCTGTGGGGAAGCACAGAAACACAGCAGCTGTCAACCAGGACAATATATCAGCCAAAAAGGTTAGTTCATCGTGCTGAATTTAGGAGTATAGGTATAGTTTAAGATTTAAATGAGAACACCAAAGTTCGGTGAAAATGACCTTATGAACTTAAAGGTCGCATATTGTAAAACAAGTGAGATACCATGTCTTTTTTAATTATTAAGCAGGTCGAGGTGGTGTATAAATATGAGTAAAGCATAAAAAAACACTCAGAAATGCACACAGCCCGTGTGCATTCCTCCATTTGTTTGCTGATGACCTATCACATGACTGACACTCTGTACTTAGATTCCTTTGTCATCATCTGAACCGCCTCATGACAACTTATCAAACTCCATCAGCTGATGAAGGTCATGAGATGTGTGGTGGGACTTTTTTTTCATGTTCAGTAATGGAGCAGGCCCAATCGCACAATAGTATTTGTGCAACTGTGAGCAGGCCTTCACGGGAATTAGTTGTTTTTACTGAGATATAAAAGCTTGTGAAAGATTATATTTTGGGACTTGAAACAAAGAAATGTCTGTGAATGTATTTTAAACTGTATGCTTCAAAAATCTCAACAATCAAATACTGTTTTTTTTATTTAATTTGTATTTGCAGGAACAGCATTAAAGGACACTGAGTGCTCTGACTGCAGCGATGGAACATTTTCTGATGGGACATTATTGACATCGTGTCAGCCACACACACAGTAAGTGAAGCTTCAGATCAGACATGGACACACCTGAACTCTTCCAACAGCAGCATGGTTCCCTACACATGGTCCTGTCAAAATGTCCCTCTATCATTCCAGATGTCAATCATTGGATCTTCATCTGATAAAACCAGGAACTGCTTCAACGGATGCTGAATGTGAAGAACAAGGTTCAAGACCCAGGATCCGCGCTGTTGTGGTGGGGCTTGTGACCTGTTTAGTCGGACTTGCAATAGCTCTGTTGTTCGTGCTGCATCTCAAAAATAAGAAAGACACAGGTATGATTGGCATTTAGACAATTAAAACATTTATGTTTTTAATACATAATATAATAGTCAGATCATGATGTTGTTGATTGAGGTGCTTTTCATTGGTACATGTTTTATTACAGAAAGAAAAAGGAATGCAGACAATCCCCAACAGGTATGTTCTTTACTGTTATTACTCAGTACATGTTACTGTATGTACAGTACAACGTAGAAATGATTTTAGTAGAAGTAGTAATTAAATTATATCACTATTTTGTCAGTACTTCAAAAACAGAGGTGATTTCTTTAAGACTGCAAGGGAAGCTCAGCTTCCCCTAAAATGTCAAAACATTAATGGTCAAATATGTACTATTGTGTTAACATTTTATCGACCAAAAATGCCTTAGAACACGTTCATCTCCAAGACGAGTTAGTTCAGAATCAGCTACATATAGCAGGTCCACTGACTCGATTTCCTTCTCATACATTCCCGTAGCGTCTCAGTGCATTCCCCTGTTGAAGCCTGGCGTCCATGGACTTCAATGGGACTGCTTTGATCGTTTTTTTTCAGTGCTTCGAAACTAGACAGTCATTGGATAAATGCTGCGATTATGTCCCGCCCACGGACGCTCAGCGTCTCTGGGGGTGAATGGAGCAGTGCGCTGGCCTAGACTCCGGGCTTCTGCGTGATGATTGGAGGGTCTGTCGAAAGACTGCATCTCCTTTTGATTGACAGCGATTTTGTACTATAAAAAGTCGCCAAAGCTATTCGAGCTCAGTCCCATCACGGATTTTGCAAGTGTAGTCGAAAGATGAACTGCTGCGACCTATTTCTTGGTATTTGCTTGGCAACATTGCTAGCCAATTTACATCATACATTTCATACAATTATAAACCACATTCCTTGTTTCAGTTTAACCTAATTTTCACATTTTCTCCTTCGAGTTTAATATTGTTTTGTTAGTTCATTCATTCATACAGTAGGTTAGGCTAGTGTTGTAGGGGTGAACTAACCAGCTAGAAAACTGCACACGATGGCAGACAATGCTAATATTGTCGACCTGAGTTTGGAAAACGTAGAATTAAACAGCAGGACAGATAAACATTTAATATTAATTTAGTGCAAAAGATAGGGCAAAGTAATAGTACCAGCTCTCCTGGTATGACAAAGTTAGCTGGCTGACTGGAAGTGCTGTGACAAAGAAACGGTACTGCTGGCCATGCATCTTGATGAAACCTTCTCACGGATGTTATAAATTATTATATATTATTATTATTATTACTTTTATTATACAATATATATTATTATTATTATAAATGGACAATTTTTATGATGTAGGCCGAAAATGAGCTTCCCCTCTTTGAAAGACCAGCAGCCGCCACTGTGAAAATAGAATAAACATCCACCTGAAGAAGAAGAACAGCTGGTAAGACAGTAGTGAATTCTTCATTTAAATGTTCATGTCTTTACAAATGTATAATATGTTTCTGTTTAAACTCAATTTATTTCTCTCTTCAGGGTGTGGCTGTGATCAATGAACACAGAGACAGTTCATTGGACACGTCAGAGGAAAGTTCCATGCAAGTCCCGGACTAAGTATGTAACGGCTCCAGGCTCTTCACTCAGAACTTCTGCTCCATCTCTCTCACCTGGACATTTTGCTGCTTGTACAGTGAGCTCTCCTTGTGTGGAACACCTTAAAGACCAACATGTTCCCATCGCTGTCATTCCAAGCCACAGATCACCCAGACATCATGTGTCTGAAGGCAGGTATCATCAGAGAGCTAACACCTGGCCCCCCTGCCCCCGCGGCCTCTTGCCTCTACTGAAGCCCCTCCTGACCAAGCTTCTGTCAGGACGGCTCTGCTCAACGCTCGCTCCCTTACCAACAAGACATTGCTTCTCAAAAATGTATATTTTTAGGGAAAATTTGGATTTTCGGATCCTTACTGAAACCTGGCACAGTTTCTTCTTATACTTAGCCGAATTAACCACTAGGAGCAGACCATTGGAGTCAGTCTTACTCCCATGGTCACAAGTGAAATGTATCGTGACAGTAAAAGAAAAAGCAGGAATTTATAGATATCTTTTAATAATTTCTTTAAAAATACTAGGTAATAAGAATGACACTAGTAGACATTGTGCATGTCACTTTGTCTAGCTACATTAACCTCAAGATAATACATTTTTATTTAATAGAAACATTGCATGAAATTAAATTGGTTTTCTTTTCAACAGGAAGTCGAGTTAGAAAACATTGCACAGAGTTCCGAAGTACTTCCTGTCTGGATTGCGATGAGGGAACATTCATGAATCATCCTACAGGGCTTTCAGAATGTTTTTACTGTGCAAGCTGTGATTCAGGTAGACTTCTGTTAATACTTTCTAATTATTAGTTAAAATGTATGACTGAGCCTAGATTTAGTAGGCTTATCACTGCTGGTCCCACTGTTAATGCTGTGTAAGAACTGAGAAAACTAAAGACTGGTTTAACAGTGTCATTGTGAAGATGCAGAAAGTCATTTAGAAGAGTTTACTGCACTGCAGAATTACAGACTGCACCCAGAAACAAAGACCTCATGTGTTATGAAATACTGTGAGACCAGTGAAGACTATTTTGTGTCATAAAATCCTCTTTTCACATAAGTAAATAGCAGTCGACATGATCAAAAGTCTTTTTGCAGTTAAGGTATTAGCTGTTGGTATCAGCTTAGACTTTTATCCTCCGTTTTTATAAATGGGACGATTTTAGCATGTAGCTCTATAGTAGAAGAGACAAAATACATATATTTAACATCTTTGTGTTTACAGGTTCTGGTTTAAAGATAAAGACGCCATGTACGACTACCTCAGATACAGTTTGTGAACCACTGGAGGGATTCTACTGTCTGTACCCTATAGAGGACGACTGTGTGAAAGCACAGAAACACAGCAGCTGTCAACCAGGACAATATATCAGCTGAAAAGGTTAGTTTATTGTGTTGACTTTGAGATTATAGGTATAGCTTTAATTTGAAATGAGAACACCAAAGTTCAGGGGAAATAACCTTAATGAACTTAAGAAGATGTCATGGCTACAGAGAATGAGTTGGACCCAAATGCAGAGACTGGCAGGTAGTGTAGGTTTGTCAGAGGATTTAATGATAAATCACAGCTTATACCCAAACAAAAGGTGTCCTGATACAGAAGCAGGAACAGGAAGAATCCAAAAACAGGAAGAAACAGATTACAGGAACACAGAGACCAAAAAGGGGTAGACGACAAACAAACTCCAACACGGAAACCCATACACAGTGAATACAATGACCTGACAACAGTCAAGGGAAAGACAGAGACTAAATACACAGGGTAGAGGTAACGAGAGACAGCTGACACAAGGAGAGGGAAACAGGTGAAACACATTGGGCTGGGCAGAACAATCAAAAAAGGTGGGAAAACACAGGACAGGAAGTAAAACAGACAAGACAAGACAGAAAACTAGACTACCAAAATAAAACAGGAAACAGAAACAAACAACCATAACAGAAGAGTCTGAGAAGAGAAGAGACTGGAATGAATCATTTTTCCTGAAAAAAGCTTGTAAAAGATTATATTTTGGGACTTGAAACAAAGAAATGTATTGTATAGAATAATTTATTTTTAACTGTCTGCTTCAAAACTGTCAACAATCAAATAGTTTTTTAAATCCACTGAAAGGAAATCAGACAGATGTGATGAAATGTAAAGATGTCATAGAACACGTTGTTCTCTTCACAATATGTAAACTGAACTGGATCATTTGTACAGGAACAGCATTAAGGGACACTGAGTGCTCTGACTGCAGAGATGGAACATTTTCTGATGGGACTTTATTGACATCGTGTCAGCCACACACACAGTAAGTGAAGCTTCAGATCAGACATGGACACACCTGAACTCTTCCAACAGCAGCATGGTTCCCTACACATGGTCCTGTCAAAATGTCCCTCTATCATTCCAGATGTCAATCATTGGATCTTCAGCTGATAAAACCAGGAACTGCTTCAACGGATGCTGAATGTGGAGAACAAAGTTCAGGAGCTGTGATCGGCATCTTTGTGGGGGGGCTTGTGATATATTTAATGGTCGGACTCCCAATAGCTCTGTTTTTGTGGCGTCTCAAAAAGATGAAAGACACAGGTATGATTGGCAGTTAGACAATTAAAACATTTATGTTTTTAATACATAATATAATCATTATGTTGTTGATTGAGGTGTTTTCATTGGTAATGTTTTATTACAGAAAGAAAAAGGAATTCAGACAATTCCCAACAGGTATGTTCTTTACTGTTATTACTCAGTCCATGTTACTGTATGTACAGAAGAATGTGGAAATGATTTTAGTAGTAGTAGTAATTAAATGATATCACTCTTTTATCAGTACTTCAAAATGAATAAACATCCACATGAAGAAGAACAGCTGCAGGTAAGACAGTAGTGAATTCTTCATTTAATTGTTCATGTCTTTACAAATGTATAATATGTTTCTGCTTAAACTCAATTTATTTCTCTCCTCAGGGTGTGGCTGTGATAATTAAACACAGAGACAGTTCATCGGACACGTCAGAGGAAAGTTCCAGGTTCAATGAAATCCAGTAGGATGCTGACACATTGTAAGTTGTACAGAAATGAATCAGTCCAAGGTGAATTTTGGCCACTGTGCTCCAAAGTGAACACCTGCTGGTCTGCAGCCTGCATCACTATCTTCCAGAGATGTTACTGGACAGAGACTAGTCAGTCTGGAATAACAGCTTGGAGCAAGTCCCGGACTAAGTATGTAACGGCTCCAGGCTCTTCACTCAGAACTTCTGCTCCATCTCTCTCACCTGGACATTTTGCTGCTTGTACAGTGAGCTCTCCTTGTGTGGAACTCCTTAAAGGCCAACATGTTCCCATCCCTGTCATTCCAAGCCACAGATCACCCAGACATCATGTGTCTGAAGGCAGGTATCATCAGAGAGCTAACACCTGGCCCCTAGCTTCATCAGGACACCGAGGCTGTCAGGCCCTGATGGTGATCTGTCAGTGATTTTTAGAAATAGCTTTAACTATCGGTTGGTTAGCACCGAGACTGTCCCCTCAATTGAACTCAATATGACTCGGAAAAAAGTCCCACATTCTGCTCTTGATATTTAGTTATTAATTTGATGTTGATATTTGTCACTAATAGTGATATGATCCAAAGCTTATGGAAATAATTACATGGCAAAACTGTAAATATAGATTGTTTTTATTTCAAAACTGTCCCCAATATCTTAAAGGACAATTATTATAATAATAATAATACACAAATGTCAGTTTGCAAAGACTCCCCTAGAGTGGAATGCACTACAACACAAACTTTCTATGCTCAACAAATGTATAAAACATCAATAGCGCCCAAGCCAGGAAACTATGTACACTTATGTCTGAATTTCTCTCTCTCTCTCTCTCTCTCTCTCTCTCTCTCTCTCTCTCTCTCTCTCTCTCTCTCTCTCTCTCTCTCTCTCTCTCTCTCTCTCTCCCTCGCTCTTTCTGTCTATCTCTCTCTCCCTTTCTCTCTCTCTCCCTCTCTCTGTCTCGCTCTCTCTCTCTCATATATATATATATATATATATATATATATATATATAATTTTTTGCTCTGATATTCTTTAATGTATTATTTCGATACTTCAGCTATGGTTATTATTTACTGACGTGTTATTTCCTGTAGTAGATATTATGAATATTGTTCAAATGAAAATATTCTAGAGAAAGGAGACTTTTGGAAATACTTACAAATCAGACACCGTGTGATGAAAAAGTTTCAGTCAGGTGAAGTGGGTAACCCAATTGTTGACTATCTTGACAACCCGTTTAACCATAAGGCGTCAACATTTTACAAAAACTCAATTTTTTTAACTAGTAGCATATGTGACAATTTGAGAATAATTTGGCAGAGAGACCTTGGTTGTGCAATTGACAATGCAGGAGTGGAAACTCCCCATGAGGGAGACAGCATCATATGAGGTTATGCTGGCTAGGATAAGGGGCAAAGAGCCTGGGACACTGGGGATTTAGGATTACTTTATGGTCCACCTGACCTCTAACTAGTAGCCTGATTATGAGATTGTAACCGGATTTTTATGCCATATTTATTTAATTTACTGATATTTTGTTTGTTTTATTTAACTAATACTACTGTACTTTTTGTCTGCTCAGCTTGTGCATTTTTCATTTTCACATTCCTTGTGACCAGGATAACTTCTGCTTTGACTGATATGTTATTTCACTATCTGACCTTCTCATCCTATTTGTCTTCTGTAAGCTGTACCATATGAGCTGTTGTTTGTCATATTTGCAAATAAAAATAAAAATTACAAAAAATAATTAAAATATTCTGTTTAGGAGGTGTGACGTTCCTGTGGAAGATTTAATAGTTTGTCACTGTAATATTCTTTATATGTGTTCTAAATAAAGATTTAAAGAAAGAGAAAAAAAGAAACGGCTTACACATCGCTGCTGATTGGTTGAAAGGGTTTTTGGCAGTTTGCCAAAGGCTGAGGTAAGAGAACAAGAAGAGAACGAGAAGGTCGACATATTTGAAGAACAACGAAAAAACACTAAAACAGAACATACTGAACCACTAATGAATCACAGGTGAGTCACGATATTTTCTATAAAGATGTTAACTCGTTACATAACTTCTGATGCCATTTGTTGTTATGGTTACTGCTAGATATGTTCTGGTTTATTGGCCAGTCTACCAAAAGTGAAAGTAGAAGTCCTTTAGGAGCGGCTCTAGTCTCTTTATATTAAATGGAAAGATACACCTGGAACTAAAACCAGCAGAATGAATCCGCTTCAACTGCAGAAATCTTGAATTAATAAATATTTAGAAATGTAGTCCGTATAGGTTACACAAATAAGAGTGACGTCCTCACGCGGGAGCGCTGAGCCCATTCATTTAGTTATCTGGCACGTGGAATGAGCCACGTGCCAGATAACTACATTAATTAAGGGGTTCCAGAGACATGGCATCCCCAGAATAAATTATTTACACATATAATACACATATTAAGCCTCTTGGAGCGTTTTGAGATCAGAATCTAATGAGAAAACATTTAGTTTTGATAACCATTGTAGCTGTGCTGTAGCCCACAGGTTCTCAAACTGTGGCACAAGTAGATAGATTGATACTGTAGATGGATTTTATGAATCATAAATTAGGAAATGATTCCGTTACAAGCAGCGAGGTACAAAGACATACACACATACCCCCATTGAAATACATTAGTTTAAAAAAACGTGACCCCAACACGTAAATCTTCTCAATAACGTGAGGGTATCACGTTCTAATAGATTTAATTTCGTAATGCCATCACGAACTGACGTGAGAGTGGGTTGCTCACTCACACACATACAGAAAAAACAAGAACTATACTAGAAATAATAAATCAGATAAAATAAAATAAGATGGCAAAGATTAAAAGAATGCCAGAACAACTGAAAAAAATACTTAAGAGTAATGTTACACGGGGGTAATCTCCTATATAGCCTATTTAAAAAATAAATGGAAACAAAATATTTAAACATATTACAGAAATAATACATTTCCAGTAATAACAATAATACTATGATCAGTTAAAAGCTAGATAATTTGAAAATTAGTGTTTAAAGCTTTGAAGTGTAGGAGTGTATGGCCAGGGGCGCAACTACCCAGTATCAGAGGGGTATGCAGCAACAATTTTGGCGCCCCTCTGTTGGTATCAAGTGGCTCCCCCTACACTTCCACCTAATGTTAGACCTACCTGTTGCCTTCCCCTGTCTTTCCTGATCCACCATCCTCATACCTGAATGAAATGAACTCACTGTTAAATATAGCAGCCTAAATTCAATTCTTAAATTAGCCTAGTGATGGCATCAGATAAGACAACTTTTATGCAGTAAGGTTGTGCTGCTGTTGAAATTACATTCACATTTTGGATTTGGATTAGTTACCCAACAGATGTAACTATAGGCCTAGCCTGTGTCTGACAGCTAATGGTAAAACAATAAAAATATATTAATGATTCTATGGTAAACCAGAGTTATTGCATTAGTTATGTTTTCCAGATTCTTGTCAGTTTTCAGCTCCGCAACCTGGGTTTTGCATGTTCTAAGCTAGCCGTGAACCCCCATTTGGCTGCCACATTCCCAGTGTAAGCAAATGCTAGTCTGTTAACATAAATATTTGCAAGTCTCCAAGCACAGACGTCACACTTTAAATCCTACCTGTTGCCTTTCACCATCCACTTATTAACTGCTGTTGCATCCCTTGACATGCCATCTCCTTTTCCCTCTTTCTTTTTCTATTTTTAGCCCCAGAGAGCTTTTTTGCTTTATCCATATTTTTCCATAGACGACAACTCACTACTGTACCTGCTCGCTTAGCACTCACGGCGCCCCCACTCGCAATATTACCTTCTTATATACCAGTGGTTCTCAACCTTTTTTGTGCCAGCACCCCCCTATCCATTATCCAGGTCCCTAACGCCCCCCATCAAATATTATGTAGGCTAATTGCCCTGGATATTAATGATTACGCCCTAATATAGGCCTATTATTGTCGTTACTATTTTTATTAAAAATAATCAATAAATCAAATCATTGAATGACAAACAACACATGTATTAGTTTCCCAGGTATCAAAAAAGCCATGTGAATAGAAATATTTACAGTTTTTTTTTTTTTAAATGCAACCATTTGACATTCAAATTAAATAACAGCAGCCAATCAGAACTACTAGATATGTAACATTCAAACTATAATTAGGTATTATCAAAAGGCCTGCTGCATGGTGTGAACCTCAGCACCTTTATAATATGACTATAATTTGAATGTCCTTTTTTGGTTGTGAAGTGACCTTGGGTGTCATGAAAGGCGCTTTAAATAAAATGTATTATTATTATTATTATTATTATTATTATTATTATTATTACAAACACTAACAGTAGCCAATCAGAAACAGCTAGCAATTTAACATTCAAATCTATTTTTCATTCAAATTGTTCCAACGGAAAACAAGCTTGCACTTATCATGGGGTAAAAGCAGGATTACACGCACGCACGCACACACACACACACACACACACACACACACACAACACAGACATACACACACACACACACACACACACACACACACACACACACACACACACACACACACAGACATACACACACACACACACACACACACACACACACACACACACGCACACACACACGGTTTTCATTTTGGTGATGACAAACGACTTGAAGAACGACACCTACTGCCGAATGGAAATAAGTTTACAACCTTTGAAAGTTAGAGAGAGCCCTTTGTTGATGCTTAGAAGAGTCTAGGTTTGAAGAGTCTAGGTTTGAAAGTCTAGGTTAGAAGAGTCTAGGTTAGAAGAGTCTAGGTTTGAAAGTCTAGGTTTGCTATCGCCTGTCTTGTGAGTAAATAGCAGAAAAAAACGTTTGGAGAACGCACCCACCAACGCGCGCGTGCGTTTGAAGGAGGTGGAGTCCCGGTTACAGTAAACAGTGACATCTCTTCCTCTATCGCTACAACAAGTAACAGTTTTATTTTAAAACAACAAACACAACCCCTGAGAATTGCCCGGGAGTTTAGGCAACAGCTAAATGTTTGCCAAACAACAAAGCACAGTCGTATCTCTCTCGGCCAAAAAAATAAAAAAATCTCTCGCTCGTCTCTTTTCTCTTTTTCTTCGTCAAATTAAGCTGCTTTCAGGTACAGTATGAAACGTTGGGTTCTATAAAAGATCTGACGAAAACCTGTTACTGTGAAATATAAAGTCTACTTGTGCTACATTGGGGGGATTAAAGAATACATCAGGACGTCGCACCACCCTGTGGCGATTGCTATTTTTTCTGAACGCAGCTTCACGCTGAAATACGGAGCTCATTTAAGATGATGCTCTGACTTCCCGTTTCCTTGAAGGCAGCACGGAGCTGCGCCGAACAATGATCCACCGTCTCGTCCAGTTGCAGTTCCGTGAACTGGCAGGTTTTTAATGTTGCAGAAAACTGTTTTTTGCAAGTAGTTTAAGTTTAAACATGTATTGTTATTGTGAATCTTTGGTTTAAACTAGCTTTCAAACAAACGCCCCCCAAGGGCACCTCAACGCCCCCCTTTCCAAAATATTGCTTCCAACGCCCCCCATCATCTTCTGAACGCCCCCTGGGGGGCGGTACCGCCCCCGTTGAGAAACACTGTTATATACTGTCTATGGATATTACGAATCCTACTATGGCCACGCCAAGACCCGCCCTTCAATAGCCCGGGTCTTGGCGTGGCCATACCCCTGCTCCCTCTTCTGCAGTATATCAACATTCTATGATGGACTCTTATGAGATAGAGCGCCTATACTCTAGCCTGTTAGTCCTCTACAATGTTATATAACATTGAGGAAATGCAGAAATGACTTAGATATGCACAAAAGCAGCTACATATAGAAAATACCCCAAAAATGTTTTTTAAAGCTCCTCTCTGCTGGAGCCACAGTGACTGGCAGAGTAAGTGCAATCCTTAGAGCAGTCCAAAAGTTGGGGTAGATATCTGATAGATCCTTAGCATGCATAAAAGTGATGAGCTCAAGGAGGCTCGTGGTCCCCTGTTCCCCCCCACCCCCTTGTCCTGACCGTTCCATTTGCGAGACCCAGAGGTGATCTGTCCCCCGCGCCCCTTTCCCCTTTTCCTTTCTCACACGGCTTCTGTGCACAAGAAGGTGGATGTCCCCGCCTTCTCGCGGGCTGCAGCGAGATGCTCCTCTCTCAGCAAGCAGGGCGCCTGCAGCTGCAGGGGGCGCCGATTTGCTAATTCCCCACACAGTGAAATGATAGATAACAGAAAACCGCTTTGCGGCGCAGAGAATTATTTTTTTTTTAAGTTCTTGTACCGCCATCCCCCCATGTGACATGAAAAAATACCGCTCCAGGCGGCTGCCCGGTTCGACCGTGGCAAAAAAACGCTACTGCATTCAAGCCATTGCCAAATGAGTTGCTACAAAGCTAATTAAGACTATCAGCTCCACACAAGTCTCTCTGGATTACTGTATTAAATACTGGAGAGAGTCGTCTCCCCGGCCCTTCCTCCCCAGACTCAAAGTTCATGGAGGTTGCCAAGTTGAGAACACAGCTTCCAACAATGTTGCTAGATGCTCCTCTCACATAGCCAGACATTACTCCACCTCACAGCAGAGTAGCTAACGTTAGATGCCGGCTATATTGACATATATTGACATTGTCATAAAAGCCCATATGCTCACGCGGAGCTCTGTACCCGACTGACAACCATCCTATCGCCGTTTAAAATTACTGTAACAACCGCTAAAAAATCATAACCTTTCCGTCCTCTCTACCTGACTGACAGACACATTTTCTTGGCTTCAAATTACGGCAACAACCACTAAAAACAGCGCAAACTCAAGGTCCTCTCTACCCAATGTACAGCCACCCTTTCTTGGCTTAAAATAACTCGCAGTTGTCGGCTACGGCGAGGCTGTCTCCATCTTTCTAATCTCCAATATTTACCCCGGTTTTGTAACGTCTCTGGTCATGTGTTGCGACCTAGAAGTGTTATCTAGGAGTATTATTTTATAATTTCATAATTTCCTAGAATAGGGAATATGGACATGCAACTGTTAGAATCATGCCAAGGTTTTTTTAGGTCGGGTAGAATCTATCTCCGTTGATGCCGTTGGTTTGTTTGCTGCTTCCATGGCTGTACTACAGGTAGCTCCCTGGGTTTGCATTTTTACAGGTATATCTCATACCTGAAAACTTGTCGCTTTTTGGCGAATATCACCGTTTTGAATAGGAAAATGTCATCCACGTGAATCGTGTAGATCCGAAGAGTTTTTTTTGGGGGGGGGGGGGGGTCCGGTGCTAATAAGGCACCAGTGCCTTAACGACCGTTATCTACCAGACCGAATAGCAACGCGGATTTCGGTGCCTTATTTAGATGCCACTTAAATGACTCCGTTTCTCTCTGATGCTCCGAAAACGGACGTTAGAGGAAACTGAAACATCGCCGCACAGGACGCTAGTTACAGTAACACTACACTCAACAGTAGGTAACGTTAGCCTACCGTTAGCTAGCAGCTGGAGTAAACACGGTTAAAATGCTGACAGCTAAACGGTGTAAAAGTGTGTCTGTATTTCACTGGAGAGGATTCCAACAACAAACAACACAGATGTTGCGTTCACTTGAAATTCGCCTCGCCAGCCTTGTGCTGCATTTGAAGTTGTTGTAAAATACCCTTTTCCCATCCAGTGGTTGTTTTTGTCGTTTAACAGGAATTTACTGGTATATATATATATATATATGATAGTTGATATATGTGTGTGTGTGTGTGTGTATATGTATGTATATATATATGTATATATATATATATATATATATATATATATATATATATATATATATATATATATATATATATATATACCCCCATATATATACCCCAATTTTTCCAGGTTTTTATTGAAATTCATACAGTTCAATATCTTATTGTACTCTGAAATGAAAGAATAGAACAAATGAACAATTTAAGTTAAAAAAGAAATCATGGAATCAATTTATAAACCAAAATGTATTCTACATTTTTGACTCATCAAAGTAGCCCTCTTTGGCAGATATAAGAGCTGAATACACTCGTGGCATTCTTTCTACAATGGAAATCAAATATTCTTCAGAAAGTTCTTCCCAACTCTGTTGCAGAAGTTCCCATTAATGTGTGGCACTTGTAGGTTGCTTTGCTTTCACTTTTCTGTCCAGTTCATCCCAAACCAGCTCAATGGGGGTTAAGTCTGGTGACTGTGCTGGCCACTCCATGTTTTTAAGCTTACCATCTTGTTCTTTTTTGCTAAGGTAGTTCTGGCATAGCTTGGACTTATGTTTTGGATCATTATCTGGCTGTAGGATGAACCCCTGGCCAACTAGGCGCATACCAGAGGGTACTGCATGGCGCTGCAAAATGCTGTGGTAGCCATTTTGGTTCAGGGTGCGTTTTACTCTGTACCAATCACCGACCCTGGATCCAGCAAAACAGCCCCAGACCATCACGCTTCCTCCTCCATGTTTGACAGTTGATGTCACACACTAAGGAACCATCCTTTCGCCTACTCAACGGCGTATAAAAATCCTGCGTAATGAACCGAAGATTTCAAATTTTTATTCATCAGTCCATAACACCTTCTTCCAGTCTTCAGTAGTCTATTGACGATGTTTCTTGGCCCAGGCAAGCCTCTTTTTCCTCACGTCTTAGCAATGGCTTTCTTGCTGCAACTCGACCTATCAAACCTGCAGCTCGAAGTCTTCTATTTACAGTTGAAACTGAGACTTGCTTATTACAACCACTATTAAGCTGTGCTTGAAGCTGTTGCCCTGTGAGCCGCCTATCACCCAAGCTGTTGACTCTCAGAAACTTGTCTTCTGATTCTGTTGTGGCTTTGGGTCTGCCAGACCTCTTCCTGTCAGAGTTTCCTGTCAAAGTGCCTTTTGATGGTGAAGAATACTGTACTCACTGACACCTTGACTTTCTTCGCAATGTCTCTGTAGGAAAGACCACCATTCTTAAATGTTATGATGGTCTGTCTCTCTTCCATTGTTAATTGCCTTTTTCACGCTATTTTTATAGCAACACAGTACTTTCTGCAGTACAATACTGTTCAGATAATGCTCACGAGGGTACGGTACCACAGTGTGTTCCAACAATACTTTTACACAAACAGAAGGGGTTGTTAGTAATCCAGACAAGTTGGAACACCTGTGGGAATTGGTAGCACCGACTTTCAAAGCTTGATCAACCTCCATTGCTGCAGAACAGCTTTATGTTGTTAACCCATTTCTTGTTCCCTGAAAAAGGCCTTTTTGTAAAATTCTGAAATGTACATTATTTTTCAGTTTAGGGTAACCTTACTTTTTTTTTAACCTCAGGCAGTTCACCACTTACCTTTGTACCATTTCAAGCTATTCATTGGACTTGACCTGCTAAAATTTCAATAAAAAATAAATAAATAAAATATATATATATATATATATATATATATATATATATATATATATATATATATATATATATATATCGGTATATATATTATACATATAAATATATATATTGTTTTCCCTTTTTTTCTTCTTCTCGGGGGGAGGTGATAATGTGTCACCTTTTTCAGCCCTTCTGAGTTTGCAGGTATAATATCTGGCAACCCGGGCCCGGCTGTCAAAATATGCAGTTGATACCAACACACAGGCTAAAACACAAACACACATTCCGTCACTTTGATAAATTTCAAAGGAGAAAATACTGGCTTTAGCATTGTTGTCAGAAAACATCATTTTTAAACTTAGCATGTTTCATGTTTCATTGTGGTAATTTTTGGATTTGAAAAAGTAAATATATTACATATTGCACGTTTTAAAAGAAACCATGTGAGAGGTTTAGAGGAAATGTCTCCTCAGTAGAACTGAAAACAACTCCTAGAAATCTGAGGCATTGGACTAACCAACAACAACAAGCCACTTCTTTTTGTAAAAGGTCACAAACCAAACAGTGACCAAAGTCCACCAACAGCTCCAGCTGCTTTAGAGCAGGTCTCTGCTGTGTGTAGTAACACATTCTCACACCCAACTCGTAAAATAAGGAACATTCGGTCAGGAGCCTTTCTCGTTCTTATTTGACGTTAAAAGTCTCCTTTAGCGTCTCATGTAAACGTGCTTGGTCGCCACTATAGAGCGACTCCAGCAAGCGGGGGAGGACGCCTCACACGCCGGGAGACGGCCGATTCGCGGAGGTTGGGTTTAGGAGAAAAACAACGGGGAAAGGACGCCTCAAAAGCCGGGAAACACACGCCGGAGACGGGGAAACAAAACGCCACACGCGAAGGTTGGGTTTAGGACAAAAACAACGGGGAAAGGACGCCTCAAAAGCTGGGAAACACACGCAGGAGACAGGGAAACAAAACGCCACACGCAGGGTGCGAACCCAAGTCTCCTGAGTGAAAGTCCAGTGTTTTACCCACCACCCCAACCAACCTCCTTACACAGCCATTTCGCCTTACATACCACTCGCTAAATCTCATCCAACTGCGGCTCTCCCCAGTACGTTACACAAATACGCCGAAGGGTGCCTTTTTCGTCGCATCAGACGCTGAAAGACACTGCCCAAACGTACTTATTTTACGAGTTCGGAATGAGAACGGATTGTGTGTAGTGTAATCTCTACATGGTTGTCTTCTTTTTGTTTCCAGATGGTGTTCCTGTTTTGGATTTGACGTCTCTCTTCCTCCCAAATCTGAGAGAGATGTCTTCAGTCCATAGAAACTGTGATCATGTTAAGAAAACATTTGCACCATTGCTGGTAAAATAATCTTATTACATCAAGCTTTTATTATAATTCATTCATCATATTGCTCCTCTCCAACATTTTCTTTCTTTCTTTCTTTCTTTATAACCCCTTTGTTGCGGCTGTAAGCAGTCCAACAAAGTGCTTCCGCGAGGGACTAAACACTGAGAGATGCATTATTAAACACACTGACGCTCTCAAGATTGTACAATGATTTATTCCTCTTCTTCCACACGTAAAATACAACTAGCACTGCAGTTACCAAATGTAAAGTTACCTTGTGAGTAGAAATAATTGTGTTAGTGCGGCGGTAAAGAGAAAGTGTTCGCTCCCAGGCTCACCCCCTCTCTATCAAAGCCCCAAAAACCAACAGGTCACTATCACTTATAATTGTCAATTATCACTACCACTCAAACCGTGATGAAAACGCCCACCAGCTACAATATAAGTGCACAATATAATAATCGATAAATAATATATATGAGACCATAAACAACATACAATATGTGGCTTCTACACCATTTGTTCTTTATAATTCTCTTTCTTTCTTTCTTTCTTTCTTTATCTCTCTCTCTCTCTCTCTCTCTGTCTCTTACACACACAAACACAAGTAAAGGAAAAAATTCAAAAATAAACTGAACCGGCAGTCTGTGGTCACAGAAGGATTGTATCATGTGGACGCGTCAACAGTGTTGTTGTCATTATTTAGAATTCCTCATGGGGCCGGCAGAAACTACACACTATAGCTTTAAGTCTGATTCAACTTTTGGAGAAAAGCAACCCAATGTCCCCCTGCGGTGGACGACCATGTGACCAGAGATCAGACTTGTCTGTCCTTATTGCGTCCTGAGAGTCCCGTTAACATTACTGGAAACAGGAAACCTCACTGTCGCTATCGCTGCGACACAAAAAGTTTGAAACACTATGAAGGTAATAATAATAATAATAATATTAATACATTTTATTTGTAGAGCACTTTTCATTGACAAATCAATCCCAAAGTGCTACAGGAGAAAAAATAAATAAAGATAAACAATAATAAATAAATAGTAAGATTTATGAGAAAGTTTGCTAAAAAATAAAGGTTTTTAGGCCCTTGTTGAAAGAGTCCGTGGTTTGTGGAGCTCTCAGGTGATCTGGGAGGGAACGAAAACGAAAACTCAAGCACTTAACTGCAATGGCGACTGTGTCCTGCACCAACAAAGCAAAGTCCATTCAACTCTTGCTTCATCTCTTCTCTTTTTCTCCACTGCTTTCTGTACTGCCTTCACTGTTCAATTTAAACAGATTTCTATTCAGTTCTATTCAGAGTTAATTTCAACAGCTTCTAGCAGTGAATTTGATTTGCAGTATGTGTTGTATGTTCTAACCAGGCTTCTCTCCACAGATACTTATGATGAGTGTCTTCAGAGGACATACCCTCACATGTAATCCAACAGAGTATCAGAACGGCAATCAATGCTGTCCTACGTGTTCTGTAGGTAAGATCTGATTGAATGTGCACTAGCGCCACGGAGGGAAGCCAAACACCTGCCCCCACACTGCCATGACACAGAGCTGCATTTACATTGGCAAAGTATCCCTTTTATTAGAAACATTATATTGCATGAAATTGTTGGTTTTCTTTTCAACAGGAAGTCGAGTTAGAAAACATTGTAAAGAGTATGGTACTTCCTGTTTGAACTGCGATGAGGGAACATTCATGAATCGTCCTACAGGGCTTACAGAATGTTTTGTCTGTGCACGCTGTGATTCAGGTAGACTTCCGTTTATGTTTCCTAATTATTATTAGAAACATATGAAACTGAAGATTGATTTTTGAGCATGTAGCTCTCTAGTAGATGAGACAAAATAAAAGTTAAGTATCTTCATATGTAACCTCTTTATGTGTTGACAGGTTCTGGTTTAAAGATAAAGACAGCATGTACGACTACATCAAATACAGTTTGTGAACCACTGGAGGGATTCTACTGTCTGTTCTCCTCAGGAAACAGCTGTGTGGAAGCACAGAAACACAGCAGCTGTCAACCAGGACAATATATCAGCCAAAATGGTTAGTTCCTCATATTGTGCTGAATTTAGGAGTATAGGTATAGTTTAATAATCTATGGAATGCTGATTTATTCAATATTAAATAAATAAATACATACATAAATACATGAATACATGAATAAATAAAAAAAATAATATAAAAAAAAATATGCCTTTGAAAATACATCATGAAATAAACAAATGTGTCAATAAATTAATAAATAATTAAATTAATAAAATGAATCCGTTAAATATATTAAAAGGTTTAACTTTGAATTATTTCATGGTACTTTTATTTCATAAGTCCACATTTATTTATTTCCGTGGACTTTTATTTCCTAATGCCACATTTATTTATTTCCCTCTTTATTTATTTCCAGTACTTATATGCAAATCAGGGGGCGTGGCTATTGCTCACATTCAGAACAGAGCCGTGTGCACCACGACCGAGTGCACCAAGACCGCAGCAGCGGTGCTCTGTACCCAGCACACAGTCACTTATTCTGGGGGTAACTGAGCCACCAACTAGCGCTGACCTGACGGAGCAACACACCGGTTATTTCAGTAGACGTTTCTGTCCTCATTCATCTCGTTTCCTTCTTGCACAGCCGCTGCAGTCAAGAGTGTATGGCTGCAGCCTGGAGACCTCCTGTCTCACGCTCCTCCCGTCTCATGCTGGGGCGTGTCCAACGGTAAATTCAGATGTTCAGAATATGAAATCGTGAATTATTTTCTAAATGAAGTCACGGTTAAGTTAGTGAGCATGATGAAAATGAATTGAACGCCGTTTAAACTCTTAAATTAACGATAGCCATACATAACCTATAGTTGGCAGATTTGTGGGATTTCCTAAACTGATTAAATCCCACCCGCACATAAAAACATAAAACTGCTTTGCTTGCTCCAACTAAGACATCTGCTGAAAATATAATTGTATTCATTAGCATGATTGCCGTACTGTTTAGTTAAAAAACATCAAAGTATGAAAACATAGCGGACCAGACGCAAGCTTTTTTTGAGAAGTCGAAGCTCGGGGACAGCACCAGCCGGGAGGGCATGAGACGGGAGGTCTCCAGGCTGCAGCCACACCCGACTCGCTATTTCCACGGAAATAAATAAATGTGGATTTATGAAATAAAAGTCTCTTGAAATAAATAAACGTGGACTTGTGAAATAAAAGTACCATGAAATAATTAAAAGTAAAACCTTTTAATATGTTTAACTAACTGATTAATTTTTATATGAATATTTACATTTATTTAATTATTTATGTATTTATTGCCTCATTTATTTCTTTCATGATGTATTTCAAAGGCACATTTTGCTTTCCACCAGAATGGGAGGGACTTTGCCACTCTATCGAAAGAAAGTGCTGCTACAATGCTGTTACAGTCATTCCCCGGCTGCAATAAATGCAGGTACATTCAGACAGACAGTATGATATTGATCTTCCTCCAGTCGTTTGCTGATCCCCTATCACACGACTGACACTCTGTACTTAGATTCCTTTGTCAACATCTGAACCACCTCATGACAACTTAGCAAACTCCATCAGCTGATGAAGGTCATGAGATGTGTGGTGGGACCTTTTTTTCATGTTCAGTAATGAAGCAGGCCCAATCGTACATGTAGAAAAGTATTTGTGCAACTGTGAAGCAGGCCTTCACGGAAATTAGTTGTTTTTACTGAAATATAAAAGCTTGTAAAAGATTATATTTTGGGACTTGAAACATAAATGTCTGTGAATGTATTTTGAACTGTCTGCTTCAAAAATCTCAACAATCAAATACTGTTTATTTTGTTATCCACTGAAGAGAAATTAGACAGGTCTGATTAGATAAAAAAAGATATCATATAACACTTTGATTCCTTCATAATATGTATACTGAACTATATAATTTGTATTTATAGGAACAACATCAAGGGACACTGAGTGCTCTGCCTGCAGAGATGGAACATTTTCCAATGGGACATTATTGACATCGTGTCAGCCACACACACAGTAAGTGAAGCTTCAGATCAGACATGGACACACCTGAACTCTTCCAACAGCAGCATGGTTCCCTACACATGGTCCTGTCAAAATGTCCCTCTATCATTCCAGATGTCAATCATTGGATCTTCAGCTGATAAAACCAGGAACTGCTTCAACGGATGCTGAATGTAAAGAACAAAGTTCAGGAGCTGGGATCGGTGCCGTTGTGGGGGGGCTTGTGATATGTTTATTGGTCGTACTCGCAATAGCTCTGTTTTTCTGGCGTCTCAAAAAGAAGAGAGACACAAGTATGACTGGCATTTAGACAATTAAAACATTTGTTTTTAATACATAATATAATTGTCAGATCATTATGTTGTTGATTGAGGTGCTTTTCATTGGTAATGTTTTACAGTTTTTCTCAGTCGCTTTGGTGCATTTCTTAGATCAAAAGGGCAATTCTTGATACTACTTGTACAAATTCTGAATCATCTAGTCACTTGTGCACATCATTAAAGCAATTTCTTATTCCTTTGAACAAATTGCGATTGCTTTTGTACATATTGCAATTGATAATGTACAAGTGTCCGCTTTTTTCCACATTTTCAATTGCTCATGTCATGTTGATCAAAATATAGTAGATGGTTCTCTATTGAATAGTCTTACCTCTCAAAACATCTAGGCATTAGTTCCTTGCATAAGCCATTACATGCAAAATTGTTGAACTATTTGTCATAAACTGTCAGGCATAGTCTTATACATTTCTTTTAGACCTTTTGTACAAAAATGTGAATTGATGAATCGTGCAGGTGAAATTGACCCTCACTCATGAAGGAATGTAAAGTGTTAGTTCAACCAATAATCAACCAGGTGTCTAAATTGCTCAAAGGTGCATTTCATGAACAATCAGTTGGCAAGCATATAGAGACAGCCCACAACACAGAGTTGCAATTTTCCAATAATGGATGGACCAGGAAATGAACAGGGTCAACAGCCAAGAGGAGGAAGAAGACGAGCAAGGATGCGTGGTGGAAGGCAAAACAGAGGAAGAGGCAGAAGAGGACATAGGCGCATATCTGATGACATAAGGGCCACTATTGTAGACCATGTTGTCAATCATGGCTGGTCGAAGGGTGTAGCCGAATATTGGGAGATCAACCGTGTCCCCAATAGCTCAAACGTTTCGAAGAGAGAACAGGTATGTTCACCAATGTACAGTTACTGTATTTAAGCAGTATACTGTATACTTCCTACAATGCTTTATATTACAGTAGTCCACTTGTAAAAAAGGCCATGTCCTGAGCATGCATTCCCATTATGTATCCACTGTGTCTGATCACGCGACAGAGCACGGAGGAGCAGACATCAGCTGGACTTGAGTTTAGACTGCGGCGATTTTTGACGGATAGTTTCTTTTCCGTGTGTGCGTCCATGGAAATGTAAGTTTAATTGTTGTGTTAGGTAACACACCGTCAGTGTTTATTAGCCTTGAATGTATTTAGGTTTCTGTTAACTTACAACGGGATTCAGAGCTAGCTGCTAGCTTGTAATAGTCTGTTTAACTGTTCTACATTCTAATAGCTATTGTTTTCTATGCTGTGCACTGAATATTTCGGTTGTTTATTTAGTTTAAATGCTTGTAATAATTCTTATGACTGTCATTTATATAGGTTACATGAATGCCTTTTGTGTTTGCTAATCTTTAATTGATAGCTCATTGCAGTCCAGTATTATTATTAGCCATTAACATTGCTCTGTGCATGCTATTCGTAGCTGGCTATGTTTTAGCTTAGGTTTGCCTTTGCTATTGGTCTGTAACTATCCTTTCTAAACAGTCTGTATTGCTGTGCTTTGTTGTTACAGAACCACACACGCACAGAAACACAAACCTATTTGTTTATATAAACCAGCTAAACTGCAACCCTGGACTCTGCATCTCCTTTCTCCCCACACTCTCACCTGAACATTGGAATAGTGTCCTGACCTAACACCCTGAAGCGATTGCTGCCACACCTATTAACCCATATTTACATCTTCTATCATACAATTTTGGTCCTTCGAGCCGGATCCAGCAACTGTGTCAGTCCAAGATGTTCAGGCCAGATGAAAGAGACTCAGAAAGAGATGTGGACCACCCACGCAGACACAGCCACCTGCCATCATACCTTCAGGACTATGAGGTCAGTTACCCTATCAGGCATCGCAGTCCAGTGGATGAGCAGGCCAGACAGGCTATTATTGCTGATGTTCTAGGATGTATTCGTAGCATGAAAGAGGATAATGACAAACTACGTAAAGATTTGCAACGCCTTACAGACATTATCTCCAGCTCTCCTGCACTAGCTCTATCATGTCATTTCACGGCCCAGACAACTTGAGGATCATGAGACATCATACACACCTGCACCCATTAGTAAACTGACGGCACATAGTGGTCATCAGGACCCACGTCAGAGTGAACATGCTCCACAGGTGCAATTCAGTGATGAGTCTTCTTCCCCACAATATTGCCAACATGACCCGATTACAGAGCTTAGTGACAGTCTAAAGGGAGCAGGTCTGTCCAGTCATCAGCATGCAGTATATTCTCCATTAGCTTCCGGTGAGTCAACCCCTTGCTACAAAGACGCCTTTCAGCGAACACCAGAAGCCAGATTGTCCCCCATGCCTCGAGGCTTGATGACAGTAGACCCACCTCCGTCGCCGCAACACCAAGAAGACACACACTGCTCTCCAACTGGTGCTGCTCAGCGTCCGTCCGCTAACAGCTATCCTCCTCATAGTGGCGCTACATCCAGTACACCTGATGTTAGGAATCGTTCTTTGCCTAATGATGCCTATCGTTTACCTGATGACAGCTACAGCTCTCCCTATGATGCTACGAACCATCGGCGTGATGACAAGTTCCGCCCACTTCCTGATGATACTTATCGTCACTATGACAACAGCCACATTTACCCTGCTGAGTCATATCGACAACCTAGTCTGCGAGCCCATTGTAATGACCGCTACTATTGGGAAGGTGGCAGAAATCATCCTTCAGATCGGAGAGGCTATCCTGAGAGTCGCTGTCGTTCTGCTAATGGCTATGACACCTATTATGGCCCTGATGATCAGTACCAGCATTGGAATGAACGTTTCCCAGATGATCTTCACAGATGTTATGACTATCTGCACCCAGCGGAGTGGCCTCAGGCTCGACTCCCCCCTTGTCAGACACCCACCTGTGGAGACATATAGCAGACCTAAGCCAACAATCCCTGACTTCAAACACGAGGATCCACACAAGTTTGCAAGATTGAAGCTTGCGTTGGACAACATCCTCCCACCTGATGCTTCAGAGCGCTTTAAGTTCCAGATACTGACTGACCACCTGAAGTGTGAAGAAGCATTGCTAATTGCTGATTCATACAGTAACGGCCTGTTCCCATTCAGCGATACCATGAGGGCACTCACCGAAATGTACGGTCAACCTCAACAGCTGGCCTTGAAGCGAATCTCTACTTTGATGGACGGACCCAACATCAAGAGTGTCGACATTAAAGCCTTCAAGTCATTTGCCCTCCAAGTCCGTGCATTAGTGGGCATGTTGCACCAGTTGGGAGGCCAGGGCTGGACAGAGTTAAGATGTGGTTCACACGTATCTCGCCTCTTAGCTAAGTTGCCACACGACCTAAGAGCCAACTTCCAGAGATTTGTGAACCCCATCCACGTTCCAATCCCAACACTGCTTGACCTAGCTGATTGGCTTGAATATGAGGTTTGTGTACAGGTGGATGGAGGTCAGTACTGTAGCAATTCAGGTCAAGAGAAGCAAGCTCCATGCAGAGACAGGCGCACAGAGTACAAGTCCCAGAAGACCACTACTATTCTCCATGGTAGTCAGCAGAAGGAGAGACCAGAGAAAGCTACAACTGTGTCTGTATTGGAGACAACACAGGATAAACCAAAGAAGTACTGTCCCTTCTGTGACTCGGTGCAGCACTATCTTAACCAGAGCAGCAACTTTAAGCTCTTGTCAAATGAGCAGACGGCAGAGTGGATAAAGGGGAACAAGAGGTGCTGGAGATGTGGCAGTGATCACCAAGCAGCAAAGTGTACACTCAAGGCCAAGTGCAAACAGTGCGAAAGAAAGCACCTTGAGGTTCTTCATGAGGTCAATATCAGCCAAAATGCTGCAGAGTGGATAAACCCAAGGTTATTGGAGAAAGCACTTGCTTGGTGAGTTCTATCTCAGAGACCCTGTACCTAGATCAGCCGACATGCAGCAGCCAGGTATTACTCAAGCGGTACTGACAAGATACTTGAGACCTACAGTACAGGCCAAAAGTTTGGACACACCTTCTCATTCAATGCGTTTTCTTTATTTTCATGACTATTTACATTGTAGATTCTCACTGAAGGCATCGAAACTATGAATGAACACATATGGACTCATGTACTTAATAAAAAAGTGTGAAATAACTGAAAACATGTCTTATATTTTAGATTCCTCCAAGTAGCCACCCTTTGCTTTTTTGATAACGCTGCAAACCCTTGGTGTTCTCTCAATGAGCTTCATGAGGTAGTCACCTGAAATGGTTTTCACTTCACAGGTGTGCCTTGTCAGGGTTAATTAGTGGAATTTTTTTCCCTTATTAATGGGGTTGGGACCATCAGTTGTGTTGTGCAGAAGTCAGGTTGATACGCAGCCGTGCTACTATTGGACAATTGTTAGAATTCATATTTATAGAACAAGAACCAAACAGCTAAGTAATGAAAAAACGTGTGGCCATACTTTAACAAATGTAGGTAACAAATGACCGGCAGTTGTCCGAAAATTGCTCATAAGTCCAAATTTGAGATCTTTGGTTCCAACCGCCCTGTCTTTGTGCAATGCAGAAAAGGTGAACGGATGGATTTCTACATGCCTGGTTCACACCGTGAAGCATGGAGGAGGTGTGATGGTGTGGGGGTGCTTTGTTGGTGACACTGTTGGGGATTTTTCAAAATTGAAGGCATACTGAACCAGCATGGCTACCACAGCATCATGCAGCGACATGCCATCCCATCCAGTTTGCATTTAGTTGGACCATCATTTATTTTTCAACAGGACAATGACCCCAAACACACCTGCAGGCTGTGTAAGGGCTATTTGACCAAGAAGGAGAGTGATGGAGTGCTGCACCAGATGACTTGGCCTCCACAGTCACCGGACCTGAACCCAATCGAGATGGTTTGGGGTGAGCTGGACCACAGAGTGAAGGCAAAAGGGCCAACAAGTGCTAAGCATCTCTGGGAACTCCTACAAGACTGTTGGAAAACCATTTCAGGTGACTACCTATTGAAGCTCATCAAGAGAATGCCAAGAGTGTGCAAAGCAGTAATCATACTTTGAAGAAACTAGAATATAAGACACGTTTTCAGTTATTTCACACTTTTTTGTTAAGTACATAATTCCACGTGTTCATTCATAGTTTTGATGCCTTCAGTGAGAATCTACAATGTAAATAGTCATGAAAATAAAGGAAACGCATTGAATGAGAAGGTGTGTCCAAACTTTTGGCCTGTACTGTATGCTATATTGGAGGATGGTTCAGAACGCACCATACTTTTGCATGAAGCGGCTGATCACTTAGGCTTGCACAGGGAACCTGAAGACCTGGCGCTCCGCACTGTCTAACAAGAGGTTCGTACCATCCACGGAGCCACAGTGTCATTCTCTGTGTCTTCCGCATCACAGCCTGGCTCTTCATTCCAGATCCACAGAGCTTTCACTGCAAAGGCACTTGGCCTCGCCCGCCATACGTACCCAGTCAAAGCTCTGCAGGAAAGGTACCGTCACCTTAAGGACCTGCCACTGCCAAGCAGTCAGATTACCCTCATCTCATCACTCCTGTGGAACCGGTACGCCTCGGCCCTCCTGGTGGACCTGCAGCCGTGCACACCAGACTTGGGTAGGTTCTACAAGGCCCATCAAAATTCCTGCGCCACCGGCTCACTCCGCAGCAGTGTCTTTTTACATCCTGTGCTCATCCAGAAGCTGAGCTCTTCAGCCATGTGGAGAAACTGTGGCAGCTGGATACCTTGCCGTATCGGAGTGAGCGGCTCATCACTAGGTCGAAGCACGACACAGAGGCAGTCCGACAGCTTGAAGAGAAGACAAACAGGGTTGAGGTGAATGGAGTCAGAAGGTATGCCACCCCGTTATTGTGGAAGAAAAATCTTACCCTACTCCATGCACCAAAGGAGGCAGTGTTGGCTCAGCTGCGTGGGCCAGAAAGACAGCTGGCCAGAGAACCGGAAAAAGCGGCGACCTACTCCAAGGAGATCCATAAGTTGCTTGATGCTGGCTATGTCACACCCATGTCACCGACAGAGGCTAAAGGGAGCAGCCACTCGTGGTTCATCCCGCACCACATGGTGCACCAAAACGGGAAGGACAGGATAGTCTTCAATTGCTCCTTCACATACAAGGGCCAGAACCTGAATGACCACCTCCAGCCGGGCCCCACATTGGGAGCTAGCCTTTTGGGAGTCCTTCGATTCAGGGAACACACAATCGCCATCAGCAGTGACGCTAAAGGGATGTTCCACCAGGTTCGTCTGCTGGAAGAAGACAGACCATTCCTACGTTTCCTGTGGCGCGACATGAAGGTAGATGAAGAACCAATGGTCCACGAGTGGCAAGTGCTTCCTTTCGGGACAACATGCAGCCCGTGTTGTGCTATCTTTGCACTCCAAGCTCATGTCCAGAGACAAGTTGAGCCAGGAGAAGATGCCCATCTGTCAATAGAACGCTGTTTTTATGTTGACAACTGTTTACAGAGTCTTCCCTCCGAAGAGCAAGCTAAGAAGTTGGTCAACAGACTGCATTCTCTCCTCATGGTGGGTGGATTTGAACTGCGGCAATAGGCTTGCAATGTGCCTACAGTCATTGACAGCATACCTGAAGAGTCTAGGTCAGAGAGCAGTGTCCTCTGGTTCACCCAGGAGATGGCTGACCCCCAAGAGCGCACTCTCGGACTTGTATGGCATTGCAAGTCCGATACACTGCATTACAAGCATCACCAGAGTGAAAGTCCAGAGCCCACCATGCGCAACATCTATCGACTGCTTGCTCAACAGTACGACCCTCTTGGATTTATCATTCCATACCCCACGAGTGCCAAGGTCATTGTGCAACGTCTCTGGGACAAGAAAAGAGGATGGGACGATCCTCACCTACCAGAAGACCTTCTCCAGGCCTGGCAGTTGTTGGAAAGTGAGCTTCCCCAACTGGCACAGATCACTCTGCCAAGATGTTATACTGACCACAGTCGGAATTGCAGCAACAGCATTCGCAGCATTCACATGTTCTGTGACGCCTCTGAGTACCGAAGGGGACAGAGGAGAAGTCCATGTTGTCTTCTTGGCTGCAAGATCAAGAGTTGCGCTGAAGAAACAGCTTTCAATCCCCAGCTTTCAATCCCCAGGTTGGAACTGTGTGGAGCCCTCACAGGAGCGCAGTTAGCTTCAGTCCTTAAGAGAGAGCTCACCCTTGACATCCAGGAGGTGGTGTACTGGACAGACTCAACCACAGTACTTAACAGGCTTCAGTCAGATTCATGCCGGTATTGATTCAGCAATCAATCCTGCTGACGATATTACAAGAGGGAAAACACTGACTCAGCTTGCTGGAGGGAAGCGCTGGAGTAAAGGGCCACCTTTCCTTCAGTTGTCGGCCAAGCATTGGGAGACCCTACAGAAGAGGTAGAAGAGCTGAGGAAGACAGCGTTCAGTGGTCTGCTCACAGGAACAACAAGTCCTACAATACCTGATGTTCAGCAGTTCAGCACATATTAGGAACTCCTGGAAGCTACCGCACAGTTGCTCCACGGGGCGGCCGATAGCACAACTCAGTCTGCTGCCAATGACTACTCTAAAGCCAAGTTGGCCCTTCTGAGACATGCTCAGATGGAGAGCTTTCCTGAAGAGTTTACACTAATCAAGTCAGGAAAGACCATCCTGACAAGCAGCAGATTGCTTACCCTTGCTCCTGAATACAATGAGTCTTCTGACCTGATCCGAGTTGGAGGTGGACTCCGTAGGTGTAACAGCCTGAGCCAGGAAGTTCTGCACCCCACATCCTTCTAGCGCCCACTCACCCAGTCACAAAGCTCCTAATCCAGCACTGTGATAAGCAGTTGCATCACCCTGGAGCTAAACGTGTCGTCGCTGAGCTGCGCAGGAGGTACTGGATATTGAGAGGTAGAGAAGTAGTGAGGAGGCATCAACATAACTGTCATGAGTGCAGGAAGTGGAGAGGCCAACCAGTGGTCCCAAGAATGGCAGATTTTCGACCTGCCTTCTTTTCAACAGGGGTGGATTGCTTCGGCCCTATGCTCGTCAAAATAGGCAGACAAACTGAAAAAAGATGCGGCATCCTGTACAAGTGTCTTACCACGAGGGCAGTCCACCTCGACCTGCTTTCTCCCCACACTCTCACCTGAACATTGGAATAGTGTCCTGACACGACACCCTGAAGCGATTGCTGCCACACCTATTAACCCATATTTACACCTTCTATCATATACCCCTGCAGAGGATGGATAAGGCATTCCAAAAGATTCTTTCCACGTTGCATTGCAAGGGAAAATAGTAAAAGCTGTGAAAAACAAAATCCTGTCCAGTCTCTTTCATTCAATAACCCACATACAGTAATATGTAAATAGTACTGTTGAAATTGATATATGCCATAGAAGTGCAGCCTTGTGCATTTTCAATACAGTAACTGTCATCCAAACTGTAACCTAAGTTTACATCAGGTAATACTGTCAAAGTACACAGTTCCGTTGACAACATGCCTAAACATTTTGACGACCTTGTTCGTAAACAATGACTTATCATTCTGACAGTGACATGATCATTGGCATAAATATTTACTTTTGAGAGACATACTAAGGATTTTTAGTGACTGACTAGCTTTAGAAACATATCTATTGTATATTGCAGTTTGAACAAATTGTTCCGAGAAATGCATTTATTATTTTGCACGTTAGGGATGATGTGAAAAAACGCACCAAAGCGACTGAGAAAAACTGTAAGACACTGGTCTCCAAGTTTGAACTTGTTCATGTGTGTGTAATATAACTGTACATGCAGGCTTTATTGATCTTCTGGTGATCACAGAGCGTAGGATCTGAACACTGTTGGGACACTGGACTCTAAAGTTAAAGTTGCTCATTTCAGCCTCTTTTCTCACCTTGAATAATTGCTGAAACATACTATGGTGCTAAAACAGTCTCATAAGAATTTGCAACTTGTCAAACACAATGCACAAATTAATGCAGTGATTTGCATCCGTAAACCTGTGTTGTATCTGTGCCTCTAACTTGTAACTCCTGAAACACAATGCTCAACTAAATACAGAGTGATTTGTATCTGTAAATGTGTATTGTGCGTCTAGTTTGTAACTCATATCTCATAATTTGTAAATCAACTTATTTTTCTGTCTCAAGTGACGATCCCAGCGCTCTCCAGTAGATGGTGGTAAAACACTTATGGAGTTTTTGAGAATAAGGAAGGCAAATTCTCTTTAATAACCTCAGATCAAACAAGATATTTGTTGTTCTTTTTGTTTGTATTTCCCTCCTCTCTTTCTTCTTCCGTCTTTTTCTTCTCGTTTTAGTTTTATTTGCCATCTTATTTTTTCATTCTCCGTTTGGAGCAAAGAGTTATTTTTCATGTTGTGTTTTCACCTCATTATTCCCTAAATGATTACAGAGACTTGAACATAAGAAACTTGCTAATATTGGGTAACAGGGAAAAGAGAAGGAAGCAGCCATTTCACAATCCTGAAAACTACAGACTACAGTCTGTGCATGCAATGCACTGTTGAAGCCCAACACATATTCTTTGTCATAGGGAATACAAAATATTTTATCTAAATATAAATAACGTAACTATGTTAAATCTTTGGACCCAATCCATCGTCAGTCAGGAACTCCAGTTATCTTAATAGTTTAGTTTTGGAATGCAGGAAAAGAGTTGACTTCCTGTTGACCTCCACAGCGCTGTGTCACCCAAACATAGTGATCTTATTAGCAGATTCAACCTCTCAGTCAGATAAGTTACTGCAGCCATAGTTGTCGGAGGGGAGAGGGCTGAGCATGCATGCTGTATCAAGAGTCAGACTTTTAATAAGTGACAAAATAAACATAATTGGAAATCAAGTTAAATTATAAATAAAAATGGGTTGGTACAACAGAGTTGAATGACCTTTAAAGGTTCCATGGCATGAACATTTCACTTTATGAGTTTTTTTTTACATTATTATGCATTCCCCCAGCCTGCCTACGCTCCCCCAGTGGCTAGAAATGGTGATAGGTGTAAACCGAGCCCTAGGTATCCTGCTCTGCCTTTGAGAAAATGAAAGCTCAGATGGGCCGATCTGGAATCTTCTCCTTATGAGGTCATAAGGAGCAAGGTTACCTCCCCTTTCTCTGCTTTGCCCGCCCAGAGAATTTGGCCCACCCATGAGAGAGAGACATCATGGCTTTCAAACGAGCAAAGTGGCAGTTGGTCAAGGCCCCACCCCCACCCTCCACCTTGCCCCCCTCTCTCCTCCTCAATAGCTACAGATGCAGAAATGGCACATACTAAGGAAAGCTCATTGTGGGACTGGCTCTAGTGGCTGTAATTCTGCACCAAGGCTGAATTTCGGGAAAGAGACTTCAGATACAGTATCAGGGGACCACTAAGGTCTATATAAAAGAGACTTCAGATACAGTATTAGGGGACCACTAAGGTCTATATAAAAGAGACTTCAGATACAGTATTAGGGGACCACTAAGGTCTATATAAAAGAGACTTCAGATACAGTATTAGGGGACCACTAAGGTCTATATAAAAGAGACTTCAGATACAGTATTAGGGGACCACTAAGATCTATATAAAAGAGACTTCAGATACAGTATTAGGGGACCACTAAGGCCTATATAAAAGAGACTTCAGATACAGTATTAGGGGACCACTAAGGTCTATATAAAAGAGACTTCAGATACAGTATTAGGGGACCACTAAGGTCTATATAAAAGAGACTTCAGATACAGTATTGGGGGACCACTAAGGTCTATATAAAAGAGACTTCAGATACAGTATTAGGGGACCACTAAGGTCTATATAAAAGAGACTTCAGATACAGTATTAGGGGACCACTAAGGCCTATATAAAAGCATTCAAAGAGCACCATGTCATGGGACCTTTAACTAAAGCAAATTGAAATAAATAAAAGTTTAAAGTGGGACCAACACAAAGGACAAACATAATAAGTTAGGTTCAATGGTAAAATGTTGTTAAAATGTATTACTTGTTAAAATGTATTACTTAAAATTACTTTTACTTTGACAATTAACTTTCAACTTTTGTTTTTACAGTGTGTGTGTGTGTGTGTGTGGGTGTGTGTGTGTGTGTGTGTGTGTGTGTGTGTGTGTGTGTTGTGTGTGGTGGGGCCACGCCTATATCTTTACTCTCAGCTGACTTGTGTGCTGACTGTGTGTGTGTGTCCTCAGCTGACTTGCATATGTTTCTTCTAGGATTAGGGACAGAATTAGGTTATGGTTAGGGTGAGGGTAAGGGTTAAGGTTAGGCATTTAGTTGTGATGGTTAAGGTTAGGGTAAGGGGCTCATTATGTAAATGATGGGTCCCCACAAAGATAGTGCCACAAACTTGTGTGTGTGTGTGTGTGTGTGTGTCCTCAGCTGACTTGCATATTTTTCTTATCTGTCTTGTCTAATGAAACATCTGTTCAGTTCTCTTCCTCAGCGTGTTAATCTGATTCTGTAGTTTCACACACCAACGGTTGATGTGAAGGCAAACCTTTTTCATTTAGCAGATCATATACTCACCATGTTCTTTCTGGACTTTGATTTCTCTTATTCATGAAAGCCAGTACAATTAAAGAAACCATATTTCAATCAGGAGAGACTTCCTTGCGATTATGAACATATTTATTGTACAGACAAACATGTAAATGTACAAGTCTCTGGAGATTGGACTCCATCAAAACCAAATGTCCTAAAGGGTTAAGGAAACCCAACATATCCCCCGATGGAGTCCAGACACTGGTGGTGGTGAAAGAGCAGAGGAACCATCGACAGCCAAGCACAGACGAAACCTTGAGGGCTTGACCACCGGTGGCAGAAGGGGAGGAGGCGGGACGCACTCTATTTCCTGAAACGACAACTGCCAACCGCGGAAGAGAGAGCAGATTTAAAGCAGGTTGTCATGCTGTGATAGGCTCGTGACAAATGGCCGACCCTGATAGGTTTAACTAACAACAACACAGCTGGATCTGATTACTACTGAGTATTGGTTCACGTAAAGTCAAAGCTCACACGCACACGGAGGTCGACAATTGGACACTGTGATGCAAACATAACATACAAATGCTCACATCAACAAGACATTGTATATTACATGCTGTATAAATAAGGTTGAGAGAGGACACATATGGTATAATGGTATGGATCACACATACTGTAGCTAGAGTGGAGAGTAGAGGAGAGTAACACACACACACACAGAAACTCCATTTCCTGTTACCCACTGGTGGACATTTCCTGGTAATGAGTCCCCTTTTAACTGCTTCATGAGTAGGGTTGGGTATCGTTTTTTTTTTTTTCGATTCCGGTGCTAAATCGATACTTTTAAAACGGTGCCGGTGCCTAAACGGTGCCTGAACCGGTACTTTTCAATAAAGTAAAAAAAAAGAAAAGAAGAAGAAAAAAAAATAAGGGTAGCCTAGGAAACAACAGTCAGTGACTTGTTTATTGCTAAGGCCATGGTCAAAATTAAAGATTTAATAATAATGTAATAACTATAACAATAACTTATTTCACCAGTAAATTGCTGTTGAACCCCAGATGGGAAAAGGGTATTTTACAGTTACGAGGCTACCTGTTTTAAGTGAATGCACCGTCTGTGTTGTTTAATTCCGACAACGGCAGCTGCAAGTGAACGCACCGTCTGTGTTGTTTAATTCCGACAACGGCAGCTGCAAGTGAAAGCACCGTCTGTGTTGTTTTATTCCGACCATATAAACGTAGGCCTACTGTATATCTATGAATTGCGACAACGGCAGCTGCTGCTGCGCTGCAGAGCAGACTGTTACATCGCGCTGTTGAAGTCCTCCACAGTGAAATACAGTCACACTTTACACTGTTTAACGTTAGCTGTCAGCATTTTACCGGTGTTTAATCCAGCTGCTAGCTAAAGGTAGGCTAACGTTACATGCTGTCAGGTGTAGTGTAAAGTCAAGCACCGAAACGAGGCACCGAAACTTTCGTTCTTATTCGGTCTTGTTACTACCGTTTACGTCGGCACCGGTTCCCTATTGGCACCGAGTTTCGGTACCCAACCCTATTCATGAGCTAGGGTAAAGACATAGGCATGCATTTCCACACCCAGGGGCGGATCTAGAAAAATATTTCTGGGGTGGCGAGAGGGGGGCAGGAATTTTTGAGGGGTGGCAACATATGTCAGACGTATATTTACTGAATTTAATCAGTTATCAAGAGTTTGAAAAAAAAATATACAGACAAACTTCACCTCATGCAATCAATGTCCTGCATTTGAGGTTTCATTTGGAATAAGTTCATATTAGGAATAAGTGACCGTACAATGTGATCTCACTTAATAGGAGATATAGAAGTATGATAGAAGTAAGGGGCATTATCACAGGACAGGCATTAAGTTAAGACACAGGTGATGAGTGGCAGATGTGTCAGTGTGAGAGGGGAAGCAAACTGTTTTGGACTGTGTCAGAGAGGAAGCGTTGCAGGCAGCATTTGTACAAGATTAGGAACTGTCATTGATTAGTTCTAACCATCAGACTGTGTTAACACACACTAACTTTTTAGCCTGGGAGAGTATTTTTAGGTTCATTTGTTTATTTTTTGTTTTATTTATATATTTTTTTTATTTTTTATATTTAACCTGAGCAATAGATCTGAAATACATTCTACACAAAATATAAAAACTCATCTCCCCATCTCATCAAACTTTGACACTGACAACTTTCCTTAATTATTCATATTTAAGCTTTGTCATTTGTTGTTCTTATTCATATCTAACTTAGTATACTATGCATCAACAATTTCCATACCGTGTGGACCAGCTTGACTGGAGATGGTTGGTGATGGCCCAGGCACTCTGCTTTCCCTTTCACTGTCTGAGCCCTGCACCTTCTCTTGTCTCTCTCTTTCTCCCTCCTCCTCTCTGTGATGCTCTCCCTCCATATCTTCACCGCTGTGGTCTTCTCCCACCTCCTCCTGTCCCTGGTCGCCTTGGCCTTGTATTCTGTCTCTGTCACGTTTCTGTTGCCCTTTTCTCTCTCCTTCCACCTCTTTTCTATCTCCTTCCACCTCTTTTCTATCTCCTTCCACCTCTTCTCTCTCTCCTTCCACTTCTTTTCTCTCTCCTTCCACCACATCTTCTCCATCTACCTTGCTCACTTGTTCATTTTCTATTTCTCTCGCCTTTCTCTTTAGGGACAAAAACTGAATATGCTACCTTTCCTCTTCATTTCTGTACGATTCAAAGTAACAATGTTTTCCTTGACAGACGTTGAATCAATATTAGCTTTTGTAGCCTACTTTACACAGAACAAATGTCAGACCCTAAGTAACATTGTATAGATGGCGAAATAACGTTCTTCAACCTAATATTTATCATCTCAAAATCAGCATCGCAACTATGTTGCTATAGTTGCCACCCTATGCCACCCCGGTAGATCCGCCCCTGTTCACACCCAAAACACACACGAGTTATAAGTACCGCTTCGTTGAACACTCTTTGCCAGCACACCGACTAGTGACACTTTGACGCACACAGAAAGTGACATTATAGTTTCTGCTGTAAATTGAGACAAAACCTATTACACTGACATCACCGAAGTTAGAAAGAAGTGAGCTTACCAAACCTCTGTTGCCCACTCCTCATCTCTGCTTGAGGCTAGCAGCTCGAGGCTACATTAGCCTCCGCTAGCAAAACACACCTGATTCTCCCACCAAACCAATGAACAAGTTGCATTGTGGGTAATGTAGGTGCCAGGTTTTGACAAGGAAGAGGAATGCATGAAATAAAGAAGACAATATCTCTGGTCCTGCTGCATCCATTTTGATTATTTTATTTTTAAACTGCCCGTCATGAGTCCGACAATGTTAAGTCTTAACTTTGCTTTGAACTAGCTCACTAGCTCCCCACACACACACACGGCGACTCGAGACACACACCAGCGCACAAGTATAAACATCAGGCCACTTGTATGCTACGGAGAAAGCTCTGCGTGGAGCCTCCGGCAGCAAAAAACCACCGCTGGCTAAACTATTTAAGGCAAGGCAACTTTACTTCTTCAGCACCTTTCAGCAACAAGGCAATTCAAAGTGCTTTACATAAAACATTAAAGAGCAGTTAGAAATGGTCATGATAAAAATAAAACAGGCTAAAATAGAATAATATACAAATACAAGAATAAAAGTAGACTAATTATTCAATTTAATAGGTTGTAGGGACAGGTTTGGGAGGAGAGAGGGAGGGGTTTTATTTTTGTTTGTGTTTAATTTCTGTCAGTGTAAAATATTCTAAATAACATCATGTTCTAAGTAAATAGGTTTGGAATTATTTTCACAACTGAAATATTTTTAATAAAAATATATTTTTTTATATATCTAAACATCTAATTATTGATACTGTGGTACTTGCACCATTTTTTAAACCTGATGTTACTATGATTGATCTTCTAGTATATTTTTTGTAATTATAGAGGGAAAGTACCGAAAAAAGTACCGTTGGATACGGAACCGAATTCCAGGTACCGGTATCTGTAGTGGTATTGGTTCAGATGCGAAAGGTACCCAACCCTAGCCATGACACTATAAAGACTCACCGTACGTTCATGGACATCGGCAGAACGTTTTTCCGAGTGAAAACGTCACCATTCACGTAACGTCCTGTGGGAATCAGAGGTGGGAAACTCGGGCTGGATTTTGATAACCGAGTTCCCCAGTTGGTGATGTGTTGTTGACAGCTGACGTTTGATGGAGGCGACTTTGGTTCACTGAATATATTTCAATGACAATAAACCGTTTATTGTGGACAAATGCCTCTACCAAGAAACATACACAGACATAATATGTTTCAAATTATTCATAAATACATTATCCGTGTCTTTTCCCGTTGGTTGTCCTGCAGATAACACAAACAAACACCTGGCGATGTGCTGTTTGGATGCTCGCATAAGAAAACAGCAGAGAATCTTTTGTTATTGTGGCCTCCATGTTTTCACACACCTGATGCTCTAGGCTACGGCCAACCGTTGGTGGCAGTCATGCAAAAGGTTGTTATGCCAAACGCCAATATAACAGAAGAAGAAGAACACGCATCCAGACCATGTGACTGCCAGTCGGAAAAACAACGTAACCAGGGGGGCGGTGCCTGTTATTCCGAGGTGGCATGAACGCAGCATCAGTTAGTGATCCAGCCAGGTAAATATCAGAGAACACTAATATATACACTAAACATGCCCAGACAGGTACAGAGTCCCTGTTGTTTTTCTTACTTCCTGCTTCTCTTTCTCTCTCTCTCTCCCTCCCCTGTTTGGTGTTAAGGATGATTGGTTTCCATCTACGCATTCCAGTAATGCTGCTCAGTTCCCTCAGATATCAAGTTTCTTATCATAGTTGGACCATAAATAAAAGGAGGACACCTTGAGAGCTCACACTCTTTAGCCTGCCTGAGCCGGTTCAAGTGAAGAGCGAGGAAATATGAGTTGGGGTAACCTTTGCTCTTTTCATACACAGTTAACGTTTGTCTAGAGATACTAGGATTTTTGGTCGGTGCCATCCTCTGTATTTCCATTTATTTATTCTTTTTTTTCAGAAAAGCAAGTTAAGTCTTTTCTTTTTTTTTTTTTTTCAGAGAAAGGGATTCATCATGCCTAGTTATGTTATATTGATTTATATTTGTTTGACAAGACTACCTTGTCCTCTCCCCTCCCCCACATGTTGAAAACCTTTTGTTCATAAGTATCGAGATGACCTGAAAATAAAAGCTTTCATTTTCACTTTTCCTCTTGGCTTCTTCAAATTCTTTGGTTCTTTTGGTTATCGTCTCCATTTTCCCATTATCAAAAAGAGGATATATGAATGCATCATGTGAAGATTCAGGAACTAGGAACAATGTGGGGCGTATGGATTTGTTAACTAAGCTGTATAAATAGAGGAAGTAAAGCAAGAGCTGGCTTCAAGCCCAGAGGGAGATTTCAACTTCCAGTATGTGCTTTCAGAATAAAACTATATTGTAGTGTTTTTATTATTATGGGTTTTTTCTGCCATCAATTGTTAGTAAGTTACAGTACTTGTACTAGTAAGTTAGCTTACTAACAATTGATGGCAGAAAAAAAACATAATAGTAAAAACACTATATAACACTATAACACAATATGTAGCATTTTAAACTGTAGACGCTACAAATAGCTAATGCACTGACTATAAACCCAGAGAACATTGTTTAACACTACATCACCTGTTTGATTTTAAATACACAGATGATATGTCTAAATATCCTCCTGACCTTTAGTTTAACATTATTTTATTATTGTCTTTTGTTTGGAGCCTGTTCAGAACAGACCGAATGCTTGGTTCCCAGTATTTGGTTTTCACAACGTTATGTAAATATAAGATCAGGCTTATCTAGAGATTAGCGTGTCCACTTTTTGTCTAGCTGTCACACATCCAGGTAGTGATGTGGGCCGGGAGGGGGAAGGAGGGCCTTGCCCGCAGGGCTCAGCCTGCCAGCCAGCAGCTTCCCCAGCCTCTGCTCCAAGGTCACTTTACAGAATTACAGCAGCTATAGGCTACTAAGGGAGGTTGTTGAGTGGTGTTTCAGGATTATTTTTTTTTTTTATGTTCAGGGATGTAGCATTTCAAATATCTGCAGGGAGGGTGTTCCAGAGGGATGGGGCTGCAACACTTAAAGGCTCTATCTACAAAGGTACAGAGTCTGGTGTGGGGAATGGAGAGCAGGCCAGCGTCTGAGGACCGCAGGCTTCAGGGTGGGGTGTATGGATGGAGGAGGTCGGAGAGGTACATGGGGCCAGGACATGGAGGGATTTGTAGGTGAGAAGGAGGATTTTATATTTGATGGGACTTAATTGGGAAGGTGGATGGTTGGGGTGATGGGCTGCCATGTCTTGGTGTGGGTGAGGACCCTGGCAGCAGAGTTTTGGACATGGCAACAACATCCATTCATAAGGATGCGTCATGGAAAGGAGTAGCCAATCACAGCTTGAAAGGGGCGTGACTCGAAACAGGGGGCATAACTTGAAGGGGCGGGTCTTGAAGCAGGGGGTGTGACTGGAAGGGAACGGTCAAAAAAAAAGAAAACAGGAACACAACGAGCCTGCCTAGGATGGATCAGATTACAGTAAATTGGCCAGATTAACGTCGGGACATTGTGGGCTGGCGAGGGGGTTGTTTCTAGTGGGGACCAAGATATGATGAGGAAAGGAGACTTCATGTCTCTAAGCGAGCTGGGAATTAAAAAAAAAAATTTCATTTATTTCTTCATCACCAGTGAGAGGCAGTAATGCACTATCAGTACCCAGGGGAGAGATGATATGGTTGGCCCACTGGTTTGTCTCTTATCTTAACACTGGCTAATCACATCATATGGCCCAACAGTTTAAAATGTAAAATGTGAATTTATTTGAATCAATCTTAGTGTGTTGGAAGGTCGTTACATGAATCAGAAACACCAAAGGGAAAGGCAGACTTTCCGGGATCAGAACAAGAATGGGGAACTTTAAGCATTAGCCAGTCATTTAAACAAGTTCAATAAGGTTATTAATCCAGATTGATGCAGTAATAAATTGAAAGAATAGCCTTGGGTTGGTTATTTACCAGAGACTCCAAGATTTTCGCTGAAGAGGATAGTTTTATAGTTTTTAGTAATTTTCATTTGTCGAAGGCATATTTACAGTTTATGGTCGAAGAGCACTTTTATTTTATGGCAGAGAAGACGCTAGCTGTCTTAGCTAACCTTCAGAGTGGACTGATTACCGAGATGGACGTCTGGTGAGAGACTGCTGGTTGGCAACACTGGACTGTGACTGGACGAGAGCTGGCAGAGGGAAGTGACAGAGTAGGAAGGGGGTTAGAGATGGACGAAGGTGGCGGCGGGAGTTATGAAACTGGAGAATGGGATGTAGTGAGAAGAAATAAACGCAAAAAGAGTAGAAATGCTAATTTGGATCATAGTGATAATGATTGCGTGAGTAGAACAAATGTAGCAGAAAGAAGTAGAGATGAGTTTAAAAGAACACGCCGACTTATTGGGAATTTAGCTTATTCACCGTAACCCCCAGAGTTAGACAAGTCGATACATACCCTTCTCATCTCCGTGCGTGCTGTAACGCTGTCTGACGGCTCCAGCATTAGCTTAGCCCAGCACAGATCCTGGAGGTGAATGGTTCCAACTAGCCTACGGATCCGAATTGTGACAAAAGTGACAAAATAACGCCAACATGTTCCTATTTACATGTTGTGATTTGTAGAGTCACGCGTGTACAAAAAACGTAACATGAGACACAGCCATCTTCTATCCGCCAACAAACCGGGAACTATATTCTCAGACAGGCTTGCTGCGAGCATATCACTCCGCAAGTACTATATTCTTCCGCCTGAGAATATAGTTCCCGGTTTGTTTACGCTTTAGAAGATGGCTGTGTCTCATACATTCAAAAATCGAAATGTAAATAGGAACATGTTGCCGTTATTTTGTCACTTATTTGGAGCAGTAGGATTACTGGAACCATTCACCTGCCTGTTCTGTGATGGGCTGATGCCGCTGGAGCCGTCAGACAGCGTTACAGCACGCACGGAGATGAGAAGGGTATGTATCGACTTGTCTTGCTCTGGGGGTTACGGTGAATAAGCTAAATTCCCAATAAGTCGGCGTGTTCCTTTAAACTCATCTCTACTTCTTTCTGCTACATTTGTTCTACTCACGCAATCATTGATCCAAATTAGCATTTCTACTTTTTTTGCGTTTATTTCTTCTCACTACATCCCATTCTCCAGTTTCATAACTCCCGCCGCCACCTTCGTCCATCTCTAACCCCCTTCCTACTCTGTCACTTCCCTCTGCCAGCTCTCATCCAGTCACAGTCCAGTGTTGCCAACCAGCAGTCTCTCACCAGACGTCCATCTCGGTAATCAGTCCACTGTGAAGGTTAGCTAAGACAGCATGTGTCTTGTTTTAGACTAGTTAGTGAACATATATGGTATTTATACAGAGAAAGCTCAGAAAGCCCTTTTTGTATACAAAACACCAAATAAGAACGAAACAATTATACACTGTACCGTTTGAGAGAAACAGGTAAAAGATCAAAGATACCAACATGTCCAGGTAAGATGTCTGAGGTTATATACACAGCTATAAAAAGAGTGAAAAACACTATATATTTACTATATTAAAACTGTGGACTTCCTGTTTTTCAGAAAGTAATGGAGGTGAAAGCAATGGAAACACCACATTCATTTGTATTTAGAGATGATGCAGACATCCAATGTGATGAAGAAAACTTACCGCATGATGCTGGAGAGGCATTAGTCACACTATTCTTTGTTACTGTTACTTTGTTAGTTTTTTTCCCAGTAATTCCATAAATTACTATATTAAAATACTATATTGAAGCAAACTGCTGATTTCCATTCCTTCTTGTTTACCTTACATAAAAATTGGTATATTGTAAAATCTATATCTTTTCTTTAAAGAAACTATTGAGTAGTGTGAAGTCACTCAAATTCAAGTTCAAACTGTAAAGATGAGAAAGTTTGTAATTTCTGTATTGGTGTTTGATGCTAGTGTTTTTACTCTGTGTGTTCTGAGTGACAGTGTGTGTGTCTCAGTGTGTGTGTGTGTGTGTGTGTGTGTGTGTGTGTGTGTGTATGTGTGTGTGTATGTGTGTGTGTGTGTGTGTGTGTGTGTGTGTGTGTGTGTGTGTGTGTGTGTTATCTCAGTGAAGGTTGTTCTAGTGTCTGGCTGCACTGAGCCTGTTTTGAGACGTGTGTTAAGAGTTGTGTTACTGTGAATGAGTTTTACAGGTGATGTGAACTGTTTAGCTCAGGTGACTGTTGGTAGTGCAGACTGGAGTTTGAGTTTTGCACAAGTGGCTTCAGTTTTCCCCTTAACAGAATCGGAAGGTGTGGTAGACTACCACACCTTTTCACTGTCAGGGCTATTGGGGGAAAACAGCAGGCAATAGATATCACTATAATATTAAGTTGGTTTGCCAACCGCCAATAAACCATAAACCATGTATGTATTAGGAGCAATAAACCATGAAGAAAAAGAAGAAGAGAATTAGCGCTTTATTTTGAAAATAAGACCGAAAGAGAAACAGAATGCAGCAACTTCTCGTTAGCTTGACTGGGACAGCAACACCAGGTAAGGTTATGTCAGTATTTTTCATTCGATATTTTCTTTAAAAGGAGGCAATGTTACCGCATTTCACATATACCAGTTCTGATGCCAGTTGTTGTTGTTGTTGTACCTACCGCTGAAACGTTTCAGTGGCCCAGAAATGTTGTGGATCAACGTTAGCTAACATTGACGTTAAAAGCGAAAGGATATTAACGTTACCTCTCCCAAAGCTCAAGCAGCTTCTCTTAAGAGTCTTATTTACATGATAAAAGTTAATCAAAACTGGGATAGTCTTACTTAAAAAAAAAACAGCAGGATGAATCCGCTTCAACTGCAGACATTTTATTTAAAAAAAATATTACGTTGTAGGCCTACGACGCTGAAGTAGGTTTTCGGTTTTGGCTGGGGAATATAATTTACATTGCTGAGCGATGATTCTCCATTTTATGCACCGCCTACTGTTGTGAAAGCACAACTTTAAGGTATTTAATAACGTCTGAAACGGACTTTTAGATTTGTGAAAGCTTTCATGAGAACGCAATAAAGGGAGATTTGACTGTTTTTTTCACATGTTGACAACATGCCAGAGGCACTCTCAATCTCGTTACGGTTAACTGGTTGAACGACATGTTTCCTAGGATCGGTGGGAAACCATGGATGTATTAAGAGAACGTTTGGTGGTTGTGTCTCTCATTTATTGGTTGTGTCACATGTGTTACCCATCGGCAGACAGGTGTCTGTAAACTCGTGGTATTAAAAAAGGCAGAGGTCAGAACAGGGTCAACGCACCCCCGTTGAAAAAAACGTGTTGCTATAGGGCTGAACGTGGGCCAGTTCCAGATCAAACCCCATTATAACCGGACTTATCATATCTGGACTAATTTATCCCAGAGAGGTCAAAGATTTTCAAAACATATTTTCAGAATTGAGAAAGTATATTTCTATCTGTAAAAATGAAATGAAGAGAGATATCATGGATTTTTACCACACATAGTCCACATTTAACCAAATATCACTAAACCTAGACTTGTCAAATATGGACTAAATTATCCCAGAGAGGCTAAAGATATAAGAAGCATTTATTGTAGATGTGAAAATAGCAGTGCTACAGATTCAGCTCTTCTTTTGTTCTTCAAAAGAAAAGCAGAAACATGATTTTTTTAACCAATTAAAAAACAATCCAAACATCTTCACAGATTGGCCAATTGGTTCATTTACTCTTCATATTATTCTTTCAAAAAAGTCACAGTGATTGTCCTCACTTTGCCCAAAGCCTGCCCTGTGGCCTATGTAAGGGCCATGATTCAGCCATTAGTGCGCTTGTTCTTCATTTGATCTATATATGAAGACATTTTTTATGAAAAGTCTCCTGTCAATACTTCAACACAGTTATCAAGATTTGATTGCAAAATCATCTAATTAATCTTATTTATGTGTCTACTAGGCTGGGCAATATATCGATATTCTATCGATATTGTGATAGGAGACTAGACATCGTTTTAGATTTTGGATATCGTAACATGGTAATATGGCATAAGGTGTTTTTTTCTGTTTTTAAGGCTGCATTACAGGAAAGTGATGTCCTTACCTGAATGTTCTATCATTTGTCTTTAGCCTCTTAGTTATTAAATACACATAATTGATGCACCAAATGCCATCCTACAATATCACCGCAATATCGATATCGAGGTATTGGGACAAAAATATCGTCATATTTGATTTTCTCCGGATCGCCCAGCCCTAGTGTCTACTAACATCTGCCATCATTTCAGACCCTGCTCCTCTCTTCCTGACCACCACTTGTCATCATTGTGTTCCTACCTTCAGTCACCTCACACCTGCCTGCAGTCATGATCCTCATAATCCAAATTATCCAAAAGTTTATACTCTAGACCTGCACAGTAGCCTAGTCATTTGCCACACTGTTGATCATGTCTCATAGTCATAGCTTTGTAGCCATAATCTATTTTTTTTACATTTTACCTGTTCAACCTCTCGGTGTCCTGTGCCTACTGACAAAGCTTTCATGATTCTGAAACTGTGTTTTAAAGCATCTTTAGCCTCAGGCAGGGATGGTAACTTTCTAAAATATACCTTTTATATATACACACATATATATATATATATATATATATATATATATATATATATATATATATATATATATATATATATATATATATATAGAGAGAGAGAGAGAGAGAGAGAGAGAGAGAGAGAGAGAGAGAGAGAGAGAGAGAGAGAGAGAGAGAGAGAGAGTTTGAAATGGTCTTTAAACCCCAACAGCAATTAATAACCTTTGGTTTCTGAATAAGGAGTGAGAAAGATCTGTCATCTGTAGCTGCTGTAATCCTGTAAAAACACCCACCAATCACTGACTCGCGGTCCATTTGAAAAGAACCAATGAAATGCCTCCATGTCCCAATGTGCATACTTGTTGTTGTTGCTGCCAGAGTTCCTGCAAGGCTGAGAATGGAGAAGTCATGTGTGTTTAGATAATATTAGATGTTTGCTTGCAGGTTAACGAGACATGAAGTGAAATTGCGGTCCTTTCTCCGCTCTGCTCTTATCTTGTGAGATATTGGATCATTTTATCTTTTTTAGTGTGGTACATTTATTTAAATTAAACTATGTAAGAAGTTTAGAGAGGAAATGTCTCTTTGGTGGAACTGATAACTTATCTGAAACGTGACAAGCCATCAACAATCAGCCACTTCTTTTTACAGGAAGTCACAAACCTTTTGGAAACCACTGGTTTAATTTGCAGAGACCAGTAAACACATTCTCAGTGAAGGGTAAAAGTCTTAGAGGATACACATGTGGCTCTTTATTTTGAGCTCCTCTGAAAGCCTCCTCTCACCTCACACCTTGGCTCCTCTGTGACAGTTATGGCCGACCTCAGTTGATTTCCTGCTCATGCGTCTGATTCGGTTTATTTTCATTCGGTTTGAACTTTGCACAGCAGTGAGGTGTCAAATTTGTATGTTGTATGCACTCAAGGTAGCACCCTTATCTTTACAGTCTATGGTAGCAAAGTCCAACAACAGCTCATGCTGCATTACAGGTATAGTAAGTGATGTTAATCCAATACACTTTTTGTCAAATTCAGTGAATATCTCCTCACGGTCACCTAGCTCTCTGTTTTCTGTGTGCGCTGAAAAACAATCACCGGATTGTGAATGGAAAACAAACAAAGGAGTGCAAGAACCACAAAACACTTTTCCAGCCAATCAGCAACAGGCAGCGAAAGTTGATGGTAGGGGGGAGGCAGCATGTGTATGTGCCGGCCTACCAGTAGTTATCTGATGGAGAATCTGGGGGCGGAGGTTTATGGAGCTAGATTTGTTTCTTTATTACATGCGAGAAAATAAATGATCTGAGAGGAAAAAAAATTAAATTGTTGTTGGTTATGATACAGGACACTAATGAAAGAAATGGGGTTGGAGGGAAAGGTTACTGGCCAACAGGCATCACACTATGGTCTGGAATTTCAGAATAGCTGTAGTTTTGTTTGTTTGTGGTCTTGTGTGTCTTTTAGTTTTATACATTTGAGTGCCTTTTTTAGTGTGACATCTAAGTTATTGTTCTAATAGTTGATAATGGTTCTCTACATTTTTCTATAATGTTTTTGCATGTTATGTTTATTTTTTTGGGAAATAAAGACATTTTTTTTAACAAAAAGTGTTTCTGAACATCAATGACATTCAAAACAGTGATAACTGAAACAGATAAACACACCATGCAGTGTATAGAAATATTGATTGCAAACAGACCTAAGTATATATGATGATGTACCCAAGTGGCGTCTCATTTCATAGGGGTATGTTTTCAACAACCATAGTGTGCAACAACCATACAAAGACTATTTTACACAAAACTAGGTGGTACACTTTCAAACGGTATATCAATCACTATCTAACGTTGGCTAGCTATAGGGTTGCCACCTTCCATGCAGACTAGCTGAAAGTTGTACAGGAGGTTGTATATGATGATCAAGCAGTTACTCTTCAGGTGCTTTGAGGCTAGCAAGGGCAAAGGTAGAAACTAGCTCACTAAATAAGGAGTGAAACTATCTAAATCAACATATTCATTTGGCATTTGATTTAAAAATGGTAGAAACCAGGTGAGTTTGCAAGTTTACCTAGCATGATGGCTAATTAGTGATTAGCTTTTCTAGCAATTAGCATGCTAATAATATAATACACATTCATGAATATGATTGCTATTCTTTGTCCATGTCAATCTGACAAACGCATCAGTAATGGCAAACTAGCTTACATTTAGGGTTAGCCTATTTAATGTTTAATCTTCAGTGATGCTGAGCTTGCTCAGCCAGTGTAATGATTCAGTTCAACTCCCAAGACAAGACGGTGCTCACCCGACTGGCCAATAGGAACGTGGCCCCGCCCATGACATTATTTTCACAGCGAGAGCAAAATCCTGACACGAGAGCAAGAAATTGCATCGAGAGCAAAGACTTAGGTTTTGAGAGCAAGAAGAAAAACATTTTGAGAGAAACACTTTTTTTTTTTGAGAAATTGTTTTCACACTGATAGCAAAAAATATATATTTGAGAGTTTAAAAAAATTATTTTGAGAGAGATTTTCTTTTCTCAGAAATAATTAAAAAAATTTCAAATTTATATTTTTTTATGTTCTATACTTTCTCTCAAAACTTTTTTTAGTCTCAAATATTATTATTTTTTGCTGTTGGTATGAAAACTTTTTCTCTCAAATATTTTTTTTTTTCTCTCATAAAATGCTTTTTTGCTATCAGTGTGATAACTTTTGCTCTCAAACTTTTTTTTTCCTCTCAGATCATTTATTTTCTCGCATGTAATAAAGAAACAAATCTAGCTCCATAGGGTTCGGAAGGGGCGGGGGTTATATTTGTTTGGCAGTTGAGTTCAAATATCAACAGTCTTTGTGCAGAATGACTTACTGCACCTTTAAAGCAAACCTCTGCTGTGTGTAGTGTAATCTCTACATGATGATGTTGTTTTTCTTTCCCAGATGGTGTTCCTGTTTTGGATTTTACGTCTCGCTTCCTCCCAAATCTGAGTGAGATGACGTTTCCAGCCCATGGAAACTGTGATCCTGCCGTATACAATGATGTTTAGAAAACATTTGACAGTTGCACCATTGCTGGTAAAATAATGTGTTATCAAAGCAAGCTTTTATTTGCTTGTCAGCAATTCTTACTGTACATCATATTGCTTCTGTCCAGCATTTCCTTCTTTATCAAATACATCTTTATATGGGAAATGCTGGTATACCTCCACCTTAGCAGACTAACGTGTCAACAACCCTATGAGGCTTCATAGGAGAATTCAACTCTATATTTCATGTGCCAGTCCATATATTGACTTTGTTGTTATTTGTCCAATAGTCTATATCCTTGGCATTACACTTCTGGGATTGCTCCGCTGCTGCAGGAAATTGCATTCTGCCGGATACGCATTTTTCCTGTTTACTTCCTCTTTCTTTGTGTTGGAATTTTAAATTCGGTGGATTTGTGAGGACTATGGTTAACTGCTCCTCAGATCTCTGCAGGGTAAATCCAGACAGCTAGCTAGACTATCTGTCCAATCCGAGTTTTCTCTCGCACAACTATTTTGCAGTGGGTCTGTGCGGAGCTTAGCGCCGCCCATGACGATTCTGATTGGTTTAAAGAAATGGCATTTAACCAGAGCACGTTTTGCTCCCATCCCCGAAAGCCGTGTGGAGTAGCCAGACCTTCTTTCAGCGCGCTTTGGAGGAGGGTCTGGCAAAGCGAGACTATTTCTCCAATGACTGTCAGATGACACAAATGTGACCTTATTACCTCTTGTGTGACTTCATGCTATAACTCACTGTCAAAAGTTAAATAATGGAAACTTATTATAGTGGAATTGAATGTTAAAACACGTCTCACCCCTAAATTCCAGCTGTAGTAGATGCAGTTTTATTTATTTTTTATGTTTTTGTACATTTAACTTCACAAAATGCAGTCAGGTTTCCGTCAGAGTTCATTTCAACAGCTTCTCTCCATGTATTTGATTTGCAGAATGTTCTGTATGTTTTAACCAGGCTTCACTGAGACAAACTTTCTTACCTCACAGATTCTTGTGCTGAGTGTCTTCAGAGGACATACCCTCACATGTCATCCAACAGAGTATCTGAATGGGGATCAGTGCTGTCCTACGTGTTCTGTTGGTAAGATCTGATTGAAAGTTCACTAGCGCCACGAAGGGAAGCCAAACACCTGGCCCCATACTGACACAGAGCTGCATTTAAATTCGCAAAGTATCTCTTTTATTATAAACATTATATTGCATTCAATTAAATTGTTGGTTTTCTTTTCAACAGGAAGTCGAGTTAAAAAACATTGCACAGAGTTCAGAAGTACTTCCTGTCTAGATTGCGACAAGGGAACATATATGAATCTTCCTACAGGGCTTACAGAATGTTTTCCCTGTGCACGCTGTGATTCAGGTAGACTTCTGTTTATGTTTCCTTTTAATTACTAGTAGAAACATAACACTAAAGATTGATTTTTGAGCATGTAGCTCTCTAGTTGATTAGACAAAATAAAGTTTATCTTCATATAAAAGTTAAGTATCTTCATATTTAACATCTTTATGTGTTGACAGGTTCTGGTGTAAAGATAAAGACAGCATGTACGACTACATCAAATACAGTTTGTGAACCACTGAAGGGATTCTACTGTCTGTTCTCTCCAGGAAACAGCTGTGTGGAAGCACAGAAACACAGAAGCTGTCAACCAGGACAATATATCAGCCAAAATGGTTAGTTCATCATGCTGAATTTAGAAGTATAGACCATAGTTTAAGTTTTATATGAGAACAACAAAGTTCAGTGAAAATGAACTTGAACCTGCGAGGGGCTGCAAATGAAAATTGCTGTATTGCATTTTGGATTCTGTGCTCATGGTGATTAATGTGGGTTGTCCCTTTTTAAATAAGTTTAAGGTCCTATATAAATACTGTGAAAGTATTAAATTGTCCAATCCACAGAGAACAGCACAAAGCCCGTATTCAGAAACTGTGCTTTTAAACGAGCCATCAGGACTTCCGTATGATTGTGATGTCACAACTATTACTGTCACAACTATCACTGTCACAACTATTACTAAATTGACAAACCTTTCCGGTTTGTCAATTTAAAAAAACTATTTTGCTTTCCACCAGAACGGGAGGGACTTTGCCTCTCTATCGGAAGAAAGTGCTGCTACAGTGCTGTTACAGTCATTCCCCGGCTGCAATAAATGCATGTATATTCAGACAGACAGTATGATATTGAGCTTCCTCCAGTCGTTTTGCTGATCACCTATCACATGACTGACACTCTGTACCAGTAGCGTAGGCAGAAATCCCAGTGTGGGTGGGCCCCGAGAAAATTAGGTGGGCCTAGCCCGTCCAAGACCAATAATAGATTCTGATACACATTTGTTAACCTGAATAGGTAATTGCAACTATACTTGCATGAATGCACCACAGTTTAAAATAAAAAGCATTATAGGCTACATCAGTAGTTCACCAACAGGGGAGCGCTGCGAGATTAAATATAAATATATAATGTGTTCTACTCAAAGCTAAAAAAGCAGGGACAAGTCTGTGAAATGCCAGGTAAACATAAACAGACATTAACATAGCTAAAGGTAAAGCATCCATGGGCCAAAGCAACATACAAATATAGGCCTGTTACAGATGTCTATTTCTCTTTCTCCCATATGGAGCCACGCACAGCTGCCAGACGCAATGGCATCATTATTAAAGCTTTAGATAGAGTCACACCGGGCAACATGCTCAGCAACGTTAAAAATGACACTTGAACCGCGCACCAACAGGAACCTTGTGGCCTCCTAAAATAGGCTATGTTTCATATTAACTTTTGGTTACTTAAAATATTTAAAATTGCTTTTCTGAACGCATGGCTGCAGGTGACTGTGCTTTGGCATAGAGGGATGTCTTCGTTGGAGAACCAATTGCTGACGGGGAAACAGCTGAAGTAACAGCCACATAACGTTACATTTTCTTTATAGTCTTTGTCTTTATATACAGTCTATAGTCGTTAACACTAGGCACGGGTTGAGGAGAAACTGCTCCTAACAGCGACTCTCAAACTTAAACTACTTTGTGTCGCCATGAGCAAAATGTATGTTCCTCTGTCCTTTTGCAAATTATTAAATTAGATATATATATAATATATCATATAACACTTTGATTCCTTCATAATATGTATATTGAACTATAAATATTATTTGTATTGGTAGGAACAGCATTAAGCGACACTGAGTGCTCTGACTGCAGCGATGGAACATTTTCCAATGGGACATTATTGACATCGTGTCAGCCACACACACAGTAAGTGAAGCTTCAGATCAGACATGGACTCACCTGAACTCTTCCAACAGCAGCATGGTTCCCTACACATGGTCCTGTCAAAATGTCCCTCTATCATTCCAGATGTCAATCATTGGATCTTCAGCTGATAAAACCAGGAACTGCTTCAACAGATGCTGAATGTGGAGAACAAAGTTCAGGAGCTGGGATCGGTGTCGTTGTGGTGCTTGTGATACTTTTAGTGGTGGCCGGAATATCTTTGCCTGTCATGTGGATTCTCAGAAAGAAGGGACGATGTAAAAACACAGGTATGATTGGTATTTAGACAATCAAAACATTTGTTTTTAACACATGATAATGTCTGTCAAATCATTAAGTTGCTGATTAAGGTGTTTTTCACTGGTAATGTTTTATTACAGGAGGAAGAGGATATACAGAAACTCCCCAACCGGTAAGTATTCTTTACTGTTATTACTCTGTCCATGTTACTGTATGTACAGTAGGAATAATTTTAGTAGTAGTCATTAAATGATGTCTCTGGTTTATCATTACTTCACAAAGAATGGAAAGCTGAATGGAGAAGAACAGCTATAGGTAAGACAGTAGTGAATTCTTCATTTAATTGTTTTATGTCTTTACAAATGTATAATATGTTTCTCTTTAAACTCAATTGATTTCTCTCCTCAGGAAGTGGCTGTGATAAATGAACACAGAGACAGTTCATAGGACACATCAGAGGAAAGTTCCAGGTTCAATAAAATCCAGTCCGATTCTGGTCGAATCAGTCCAAGGTGAATTTTGGACACTGTGCTCCAAAGTGAACACCTGCTGGTCTGCAGCCTGCATCCCTATCTTCCAGAGATGTTACTGGACAGAGACTAGTCAGTCTGGAATAACAGCTTGGAGCAAGTCCCGGACTAAGTATGTAACGGCTCCAGGCTCTTCACTCAGAACTTCTGCTCCATCTCTCTCACCTGGACATTTTGCTGCTTGTACAGTGAGCTCTCCTTGTGTGGAACACCTTAAAGGCCAACATGTTCCCATCCCTGTCATTCCAAGCCACAGATCACCCAGACATCATGTGTCTGAAGGCAGGTATCATCAGAGAGCTAACACCTGGCCCCCCTGCCCCCGCGGCCTCTTGCCTCTACTGAAGCCCCTCCTGACCAAACTTCTGTCAGGACGGCTCTGCTCAACGCTCGCTCCCTTACCAACAAGACTTTTCTTCTCAAAGATTTGTAGGGAAAATTTGGATTATTGGTCCATCATTGAACTTTGTCCTGCAGACTTTAACTTCATCAGTACACCGAGGCTGTCAGGCCGTGATGGTGGTCTGGCAGTGATTTTTAGAAATAGCGTAGACATCGGATTGCCTCTCAAAGTCCAACCCCACGTCCACGTCGTGAGAGGCGGTAACAGCTGTAAGTACAGAATTGCGGGTACGGGTGAGGTATGGAGGGAGGCCATTGAGGCCACCCGGGCCGTTACAGTAGCCATGAAGGCCTGCCTGGACCCACCCGGAAACACGCTGCCAAACGGGGCTCCGGTGAAGCTAGGTGGGCCAATCACCCGTCTAGTGGATAAACATGATTACAGAAACATTCATGGATAACATTCAGCAAGGTTTGGAAGTAGAAGGTGTCTCCCCCCAGACAAATATGACGCTGGAAAACTCAAGCCGGAAGCACGTTGTTCAGCTGACCCCCCCCTTCTTACAACCAAAAACAATACAAAGATAGGCTCATGGAACGTTAGAACGATGTACCGAGCCGGTAAAGCATCTCAGATAGCAGCAGAATGAATCAGTCCAACCTGTCCCTAACAGGACTCAGTGAAACTAGGTGGACTCAATCAGAAAATACTCACCTTTCTAGTGGAGGAACAATAATATAGGCGGGACACGACCAGGATACTGCCCCACATACAGAGGGAGGAATTTCTTGATATTACTGAGCTTTATGGTGTGTGATTGAGTTCCACTCTCTTGACCCTCTGATGGACCAAGCTGACTGACTGAAAGAACTTTTCTGCAACAAAATAACACAACCTTCCCTCTCTCTGCCCTTGTGACATGATCAGTATCTTTTCTTCTGTTTACGTCGGCAACAAGTGGTGATGGAGCTAGGTTGTAAGTGACTTTATATACCACGCACACATTTACATATTTCATTAGGTCTGGACTTAGTTTTTTCACACTGTCTTACTATTCATTATGTCTGATCATAAGTGTGTTCTTTATAATTTGTCTTGTTTTAAAGATCTAATGCCCCATAAACATATTTTTTTTCAGGCGCATCATTAATCAGAGTACAGTTGAAAATTCCACTGCCTTATTTGTCCCTGAGTTGTCAGACTGTAGTGATGTGGAGACCCTGGTCCAAATATTTAATCAACATTGTTCCTCAGTTTTGGATTCAGTATCTCTTGTTTCAATCTAGACTAATATCTTCTGTTAAGTCTTCACCTTAGATAAATGATTCAATTCACAATTTGGACTCCCTTTCTCCTGTTTGATTAGAGGACATCTCCAAATGTAATTCTTAATGAAAAATGCAGTTGGAGTGAACAAATAGATTATGTGTAAAAAAAAGAATAATCTCAAATTTTGTAGGAATCATTTGGAAAATTAGTCCACTTCTTAATAGATTTTGTTTATTCACATGATATTATAGTTTAATGTATCCATATCTTCCGTATTGTAATGTTGTATGGGCCAGTACATATTCCACATACTTACACAAACTTCATTTAATCCAGGAACGATTTGTTAAGATTGCTATAAATTCAAAGCCCAGGGATCCATCCTTTCTCTTATTCTTTAAGCTTAAAATACTACTTATTAATAACATAAACATTCTGCAAACATGTATCTTTATCTAAAAGGTCAAATACCAAGGCCACACTATACCAGACCATTTCCAACAATGTTTCCATAATAGCACAAATATTCATTCTATGTCAACTAGACAAACCAGCCTGCTGTACCTTCCTCCTCCTCGTACCACCAGCAGACCACTTTATAAAATACAGAGGAGTTTAATATCTACACCGGACATGCAACTCCTCCTCCCTACCTGTATATAAAAGAAAACTAAAAGAAAAATTGTGCTCAGTGGATATCTAGCGTCCTGACTGGCAGCTATTGAAATGATACCAGCTTTATGAACTCTTCTTCTGCTTTTATTATCTTAATCTCCTGCTTTGACTGTAATCATAAATCCTGCTATTTACCAAATTGAGTTTAAACCTGTTACTCTCTCTAATTATGTTTGTTATTCTACTTTTGCCATATTGAGTTAATTTAATGTACTTTTTTATTTTTTTTATTCAGGGAAGGTTCACTGAGAGCAGGAACGCCCTGATCACATAGTAGTCGTCCCTTTATTGTTGTCACATAGTCACAAGTACCAGCGAAATTATCAATCAACCTGACCGTACATATACAAACATACAATATCCAATGGGGTAGACAGGACAGGAAGACAGGGTATTAAGGAAAAGAATACAGCATGACATGAGGAGAGGTGAGGAGAAAAAAAGGCAACTCCCAGACTGTGCCCCTATAGGAGTACAGTGTGGGAACAGGAAAAAAACACCTCAGTAACATAAGCACATGCACACGAGACTCGCAATGGGGGAGGGGAAACCAGCACAGGCAAGCAGCCATCCGGTCCTTGTTTTGTCTTAGGGCCAGGAGCCGCAGTTAGTCACTCTCGACTTCTCTGAAATGTCCCCTCTGGTCTCCGTATCGATCAGATTGTGTCAATTGCGCCGAGAGACCAGTTGATCAAATCCATAATTCTTGGTTTAGGAGCAGTGCAGAGAGAGACTCTCGGTCGTCCCACATTGACACAGTTCCACATTCATACCTGGAAATTATTATTATATGTTGTTATAATGACCTGGTGAGGTCAGAAACCCGTGGAGGGGGGGGAGAATTGTATATTTTACATAGACTGTAACAGTCTATGATATTTCAGCACATAGGTAAAGCTGCAGAAGCTGAACATTATATTCCAAAACACAGATTTTAAATTACATAGCAACAATTTAACAATTGGCCCTTATGAAATCTAATCGCGGCACGGCTGTCTTGGAACGCAATAGACAGACGGTGGCAGGATACCCCGATACTTAAATTCCACTAAAATGTAACCGTGAACAATCAGTGTTCGACCTACAGTCTGTTGAGATGTCTTTCCAAACGCAGAAACGAAGCGCAATCACATAAAACGTTAAGAAAAAAGATCCCTATTTTGCCGTTATCTAATGACACGAAAAAAAAGTAATCCACAGCGATCAGTAGATCCACAAAAAGGTAAATGATACGGTGTATCCAGCAAGTCCTACGCACGTCACGTTCACCAGCCAGCTCCAAACAGGTGAACGAGGCCTCTCCACTTCACCGTTTAAACAAAGTGGAATAAAAGTCCAAATCTACACAAAACAATATCTGCAGCACACTGTTCGAATGCCAGCACACTGTTTTTCAAAACTGTTAAATACAAATTCAAAACTGAATGATGGAACATTCTGCAGTAAACCTATTGAAATATGTAGAAAATCTTACACTGTAAACCTTTGATGTAAATTTACAGCTAAAATCTTTAATTTATGCAGGATCATACTGTAAATACCAATGCATTCTGGGAGAAAATAATAATATTACAGCACTATCTGCAAATGTTACAGATTACTGGTATTTACTGTTAATACCAGTGCATCTTGGGAAAATAAAGGAAGAGGCGGGAATCACACTGCAGCCAGTAAATTACTGTAAGTTCAAATAATACAGTAAGAAACTATTTACAGTTAAATACCATAAAATTTAAAACCAGTATGCTTGGTGTAAATAAACTGCTGCAGCCAGTAAATTAAAGTAAATTTACAGTGAAAAGTTTTACAGTGTAGAATATTTACAATAAAATGAAGTCATTAATTAGATTTTTCTGCAGATTTTTCACTGATTTTAAACAAATTAAACCGACAGATTTTAATACTAGATCACCGCTGAAAACCAAAAAGAAAAAGAATTCTGTTTGAGTCTGACTTGTTTTGGTCAATGGAGTTTATGTTGGGACATGTATGAAGTGTTTTGGAGGAAGTTTTGGAATTTAACCTTTATTTATTCAGGGAAGGTTCACTGAGAGGCAGCCTCTCTTTTGCAGGAACGCCCTGATCACATTCACACAGTTCCACATTCATACATGGAAGCTGTCCAGTACAACCACAGTCTGATCTGCTGGCCTCTGAGCAGCTCCACTGGAGCAGATGGAGGTTAAGGGCCTTGCTCAAGGGCCCCTCAGTGGTGGTGATGACATAGTAGTCGTCCCTTTATTGTTGTCACATAGTCACAAGTACCAGCGAAATTATCAATCAACCTGACCGTACATATACAAACATACAATATCCAATGGGGTAGACAGGACAGGAAGACAGGGTATTAAGGAAAAGAATACAGCATGACATGAGGAGAGGTGAGGAGAAAAAAAGGCAACTCCCAGACTGTGCCCCTATAGGAGTACAGTGTGGGAACAGGAAAAAAACACCTCAGTAACATAAGCACATGCACCGAGACTCGCAAATGGGGAGGGGGAAACCAGCACAGGCAAGCAGCCATCCGGTCCTTGTTTTGTCTTAGGGCCAGGAGCCGAAGTTAGTCAACTCGACTTCTCTGAAATGTCCCCTCTGGTCTCCGTATCGATCAGATTGTGTCAATTGCGCCGAGAGACCAGTTGATCAAATCCATAATTCTTGGTTTAGGAGCAGTGCAGAGAGAGACTCTCGGTCGTCCCACATTGACACAGTTCCACATTCATACCTGGAAATTATTATTATATGTTGTTATAATGACCTGGTGAGGTCAGAAACCCGTGGAGGGGGGGGAGAATTGTATATTTTACATAGACTGTAACAGTCTATGATATTTCAGCACATAGGTAAAGCTGCAGAAGCTGAACATTATATTCCAAAACACAGATTTTAAATTACATAGCAACAATTTAACAATTGGCCCTTATGAAATCTAATCGCGGCACGGCTGTCTTGGAACGCAATAGACAGACGGTGGCAGGATACCCCGATACTTAAATTCCACTAAAATGTAACCGTGAACAATCAGTGTTCGACCTACAGTCTGTTGAGATGTCTTTCCAAACGCAGAAACGAAGCGCAATCACATAAAACGTTAAGAAAAAGATCCCTATTTTGCCGTTATCTAAGACACGAAAAAAAAGTAATCCACAGCGATCAGTAGATCCACAAAAAGGTAAATGATACGGTGTATCCAGCAAGTCCTACGCACGTCACGTTCACCAGCCAGCTCCAAACAGGTGAACGAGGCCTCTCCACTTCACCGTTTAAACAAAGTGGAATAAAAGTCCAAATCTACACAAAACAATATCTGCAGCACACTGTTCGAATGCCAGCACACTGTTTTTCAAAACTGTTAAATACAAATTCAAAACTGAATGATGGAACATTCTGCAGTAAACCTATTGAAATATGTAGAAAATCTTACACTGTAAACCTTTGATGTAAATTTACAGCTAAAATCTTTAATTTATGCAGGATCATACTGTAAATACCAATGCATTCTGGGAGAAAATAATAATATTACAGCACTATCTGCAAATGTTACAGATTACTGGTATTTACTGTTAATACCAGTGCATCTTGGGAAAATAAAGGAAGAGGCGGGAATCACACTGCAGCGCCAGTAAATTACTGTAAGTTCAAATAATACAGTAAGAAACTATTTACAGTTAAATACCATAAAATTTAAAACCAGTATGCTTGGTGTAAATAAACTGCTGCAGCCAGTAAATTAAAGTAAATTTACAAATTATTAAATTTACAAATTAAACCGACAGATTTTAATACTAGATCACCGCTGAAAACCAAAAAGAAAAAGAATTCTGTTTGAGTCTGACTTGTTTTGGTCAATGGAGTTTATGTTGGGACATGTATGAAGTGTTTTGGAGGAAGTTTTGGAATTTAACCTTTATTTATTCAGGGAAGGTTCACTGAGAGGCAGCCTCTCTTTTGCAGGAACGCCCTGATCACATTCACACAGTTCCACATTCATACCTGGAAGCTGCCCAGTACAACCACAGTCTGATCTGCTGGCCTCTGAGCAGCTCCACTGGAGCAGATGGAGGTTAAGGGCCTTGCTCAAGGGCCCCTCAGTGGTGGTGATGAGGGCGGGACAAGAGCTGCTCTTTCACTTTCCCCACCCAGATTTTATCCTGTCGGTCTGGGGATTGAACCGACGACATTCCAGTCACAAGCTCGCTTCTCTAACCTTTAGGCCACCACTGCCCTTGACTGTCCCGACACATTTTTGGTAATGCCGACTGTAATGAAGAGTTAAAAAAAAATATTAATGTAAATAAAACAGGAGAAACTGCAATACTGCTCTTAATTTCTCCTTTTTTTAATACTTAAAATACATATTGTAAGTATTGTATGTATTCTACATTAATTGAAAGTTTTTGTTTTATATTGACAAAATCATTGTGTTTCTGTTTTTTATGTCTTCTTTTTTTAAGCAAACTGTAAAAGGAAATAAAAGTTTGAATTGTAGTGTTGGGCAGTGAGTGTTTCCATTACTATTACTAAAAAAAACTCCTTACATATGTAGGTTTTTTTTAAATAAAGTGAAAGTACCAAATAATATAGTTGAAAGGCTTACATAACTTGTCTACACACAAAAAGGAAAGTTATTTACGCAGGAGAGGATTGTTTTTTATTTTATTTTAAGAAGGAAAAAGGTGTGACACAATTATTTTTAAACCTTTATTTTTTTTTACAGAAAGGACCATTTACATCTCTCTATAGATCTTGCAAGTACAGAACATAGAAAAAGAAACAATTAAAAAAAACTTTAATATCACAGTTTTAACACTGTTACAGCTACTGGCTCCAGTTGGACTGATGGACAGAAAGCTACACGGGTCCAACTAGTCCAGTTCTAGTCCTTTCAGACTGATGTTGCGCCATCACTGGTTCCATCTGTGTCTGCTGTGTAGCTGATTGAGTTTTGGATGTCATCCACAATGGCTTCTCTTGCTGACCTGGGTAGGTCGCTGCTCTGCTTTACTATGAAAAAGAACTGCAAAAGGATTAACAATAGTTAATATAATTACTCAATGAATACTTACAGGTAGTTATTTTATGAATACTATTAGGCTACCTTTTAAGCTATAGATTGGGTTAATTTGTGTATTCCTTGAAAATGTAAATCATTGCTACTCACCCTACTTTATAATATATACTGGAAAAAAATTGCAAGTTACAGTTAAGTAACAAATACTCTGCATTACTTGTGCTGTAATTATTTGACCCTGTTTAAATGAAGAAGAAAAAACAGCAGTTAATGTTTCACATTAAATTGGATGGGACGTTAATGTTAACTGAGTATAGAAGAAATAAAAAACGGCATCATGGGGGATTCCTAAGGTCAGGTCTCAGTTATTTGTAATTATTCTCCTAGCAACAGCCACCGCAGCATATCCCATAATTACCTAACTGACTAATCAGTGCCAGCTGGTGGACATTTAAGAGCTGTAGGGTTTCCCACAGTGTTTTATGGAGGTGGTGGGCCACCTCATCTTAATCAAAGACCACCTTTGTTACATCATCAAAATGAAAACAATAATCAACACGGAGCTTTGAGGGGGTTTCACACAGATAATGCCAAGTATTTAATGAGTGTGCTCTGTTTAGGCCATCAATCACTAAAGCTCAGCTGATCAGCAGGTGTTAGTGAGGGCTACAATAGGACTGTATATAAACTTCACTGTAGCTGATTCTGGTTTCCAACTTTTCCCCAGGTATGTCTGTTAAAACATGAACGGGGACAACTCTCTTTTTGCAGAGGTGGATCTACAGGGGGGCAAGGGGGGGCAGCTGACCCCCCACTGTAGGGCCTTGCCCCCCCCTGCAGCTGCCCCTCTAACTTTGGTGTTAAAAAAACTGTACTTGTAAAAACAAACTGCCACTATGTCCACAAGCTTCTTAAAACATTGAAACAAACAATTCATTTATATTAATTAATAATAAATAATAAATGTAAGATGTAATCTTAGCTCCCTGCCCCTCAAATACTTAGCTACGTCCCCTGAATCGAACGTTATGATAAATGTAATGTATGCCTTTGATCAGTTTGGATTTTAGTAAAGACAAGAACAGCATAATACAAAATATTACAAACTGGCATGTTTAAATTTGTAACGTTTAGACAGGGTCGCCGTTTCTGTAGCATTATGTTACAACACACTACACAGTCCTTGCTGAGACCGATCATTTGCATGTGATTACTGTAGTTAAAGGAGTAGCCTTCTATAAATTTCACTTCCTCTCACATATCACGGCAACAAGGCTGCACAAATTAAACCAGGTGACATCCTTTACTGTCAAACTGGGTAAACAACAAATACAATGGGATTAAGAAGTCTAAACATAACTGTTGTATGCATGTAATAAATCTCTTCTGATGTTATGTTTGTAAGGCGTCTGGTATACTCGCCGCAGCTGACCTGTGTTGTGCGCAAATGTGACGTCATGGGAGCGCTGTAACTATTTATACTCGCGCGTGTTGGTCACTAGTTGCAGTCATCTCCTGAACAGAGGTGTCGCTAATGAGGAAAGGCTACCGACTTTTGCTATTTCCTGTTTCCGCTTTGTTGCGCGCCGCTGAATAAAATAGCGTGGTGCACGACCTCTGGTCGCTACACTTAAAATCCTGGCACGCCAGCGAGATCTACGTCATTTTGACGTCACATTGGCGCACGACAGGTCAGCTGCGGCGACTGTAAAAAGACCTTTAGGCTACTTATTAGCTACAGGGCCCTACAGTGTAATGTAATACAAGGATAACCAGAGCTTTTCACATCTTGACTTTTGCATGCCAGAGTAGCTGGAGATATTAGCTGGAGTCTGAAAGTGGAGATATTGCAAGCCAAGAAAATTCAGAGTAGTGCACAAGATAAAGAGAATGAGGGAAATGAAGAAGGAGAAGGCAGTAAACTCGAGAGACCAGATGGGTCAGAGCAGGAGAAGACCACAGAAGGAGATGCAGAAATAAGTGAGAGAGAAGAAGAAAAAGATTGGCTATGAGGGATGAAGAGGAGTCTGCAGATTCAGAGAGAGGGACGGAGGCAGAGAGTGATCAGGAGGAGGCAGATGAAGATGACAGGGAGGAAGAGGCTGCAGTTACCCCCTGGACCATATGGTATGTTTATATTCTCCTTCCATATAAATTGCAGTACAGTTTATGGCTATTTCCATTATGTTGTATATGTTATAGGGTTTGATATGTAAAGATTTGGACACACCTTCTCATTCAATGCATTTTCTTTATTTTAATGACTATTTACATTGTAGATTCTCACTGAAGGCATCAAAACTATGAATGAACACATATGGAATTATGTACTTAACAAAAAAGTGTGAAATAACTGAAAACATGTCTTATATTTTAGATTCCTCAAAGTAGCCACCCTTTGCTGTTTTGATAGCCCTGCAAACCCTTGGTTTTCTCTCAATGAGCTTCATGAGGTAGTCACCTGAAATGGTTTTCACTTCACAGGTGTGCCTTGTCAGGGTTAATTAGTGGAATTTTTTCCCTTATTAATGGGGTTGGGACCATCAGTTGTGTTGTGCAGAAGTCAGGTTGATACACAGCCGACAGCCCTATTGGACAACTGTTAGAATTCATATTATGGCAAGAACCAATCAGCTAAGTAAAGAGAAATGAGTGGCCATCATTACTTTAACAAATGAAGGTCAGTCAGTCCGGAAAATTGCGAAAACTTTAAATGTGTCCCCAAGTGCAGTTGCAAAAACCATCAAGCGCTACAACGAAACTGGCTCACATGGGGACCGCCCCAGGAAAGGAAGACCAAGAGTCACCTCTGCTGCTGAGGATAAGTTAATCCGAGTCACCAGCCTCAGAAATCTCAAGTTAACAGCAGCTCAGATTAGAGACCAGATGAATGCCACACAGAGTTCTAGCAGACACAGAGGAGATTGTGCGAATCAGGCCTTCATGGTCAAGTAGCTGCTAGGAAACCACTGCTAAGGAAAGGCAACAAGCAGAAGAGATTTGTTTGGGCCAAGAAACACAAGGAATGGACATTAGACCAGTGGAAATCTGTGCTTTGGTCTGATGAGTCCAAATTTGAGATCTTTGGTTCCAACCGCCGTGTCTTTGTGCGATGCAGAAAAGGTGAACGGATGGATTCTACATGCCTGGTTCCCACCGTGAAGCGTGGAGGAGGTGTGATGGTGTGCGGGTGCTTTGCTGGTGACACTGTTGGGGATTTATTCAAAATTGAAGGCATACTGAACCAGCATGGCTACCACAGCATCCTGCAGCGACATGCCATCCCATCAGGTTTGCGTTTAGTTGGACCATCATTTATTTTTCAACAGGACAATGACCCCAAACACACCTCCAGGCTGTGTAAGGGCTATTTGACCAAGAAGGAGAGTGATGGAGTGCTGCGCCAGATGACCTGGCCTCCACAGTCACCGGACCTGAACCCAATCGAGATGGTTTGGGGTGAGCTGGACCGCAGAGTGAAGGCAAAAGGGCCAACAAGTGCTAAGCATCTCTGGGAACTCCTACAAGACTGTTGGAAAACCATTTCAGGTGACTACCTATTGAAGCTCATCAAGAGAATGCCAAGAGTGTGCAAAGCAGTAATCATAGCAAAGGGTGGCTACTTTGAAGAAACTAATATAAGACATGTTTTCAGTTATTTCCCACTTTTTTGTTAAGTACATAATTCCACGTGTTCATTCATAGTTTTGATGCCTTCAGTGAGAATCTACAATGTAAATATTAATGAAAATAAAGGAAACGCATTGAATGAGAAGGTGTGTCCAAACTTTTGGCCTGTACTGTATGTGTAAATACCTGACCTGGACTTTGACACACTGCTGATTGGTTGGAAAGGGTTTTTGGCAACTTGTCAAAGGCTGAGGGAAGAGAACGAAGCCTTCTTTAACTGTCTATGGAACGAAGAGGACTTAAGACAACAATGAAAAAACAATAAATGAGGACATATGAACCACTAATGAAACACAGGTGAGTCACGATATTTTCTTAAAAGATGGTAACGTGCTACATCACTTCTGATACCAGTTGTTGTTAAACTAGTTACTGCTAGATATGTTCTGGATTATCAGCCAGGCTACTGTTGTGGGAATATTTTATCTGTCTTATTCTCAGATGCGGGTGGCTCTCTCGTAGTATAAGTCCTACATTTTGTTTTGATAAACATTTTAGCAGTGCTGTAGCCCACAGGTTCTCTTATATAGCCTATTTAAAAACAAAAAAATTAAAACATATTCTTTTAGATGTGTTGTATAACTTTATATAGCCATAGGCCTACTGCTTGTTAGCTTGTGAATTTCCCCTTGGGGATCAATAAAGACTTATTCATATAATAATATCATAACTTATTAATTTATTGTATTGTGTATTGATCTGAATCTGTAAACTAACTAAAACAGTCAGATGAATGTAGTGCAGTAAAAATACAATATTTCCCTCTGAGATGTAGTGGAGTACAAGTATAAAGTAGCAAGAAATAGAAATACTCCTATAAAGTACCAGTATGCCTACATATCATTGAAGGGACGATCAGCCCAGCTTCAGAACTCTACGGCCCACAGAGCAGCCACACTGGAGACTTCACCGTCTGAGCTGTCTACTTACAGTTTAACGCTCCGCTAACTTTAATCGTGCAGCTCTTTCAGACTTTCCAAATGTTATCGGATCAAATGGATCAAATTCTGATTGTGAGACGAGTCATTGCGTGGGGGGTTGTGACACTCAAAATCATGTATGGATTGGGTAGTTGCAATTCCTGTCGACTTCCTGGGGGCTTGAGGCAAAGACACTACAAGCTGACTCACACAGGTCACAAACCAAACAGTTTAAACCCCTGGTTTCATTTGCATTGTAGACAGATCCCCAGTGAAGTGTAAAAGACGTAGAGAATACAAGTGTGGTTATTCATTTCAAGCTTTTATGGCTAATGGGCGTGATTCAGTTTATCTTCCCTTTGTTTGAACTTTGCACAGCAGTGAGGTTGTAAAATCCGATAAACGCTTGAGGTATGCAGGAAAGTCCACCAACATCTCCAGCTGCATTAGAGCAGGTCTCTGCCGTGTGTAGTGTAATCTCTACATGGTTGTCTTCTTTTTGTTTCCAGATGGTGTTCCTGTTTTGGATTTTACATCTCACTTCCTCCCAAATCTGAGAGAGATGTCTTCAGCCCATAGAAACTGTGATCCTGCTGTATACAATGATGTTAAGAAAACATTTTACAGTAACACCATTGCTGGTAAAATAATGTTATCACAGCAAGCTTTTATTATAATTCATACATCATATTGCTCCTCTCCAACATTTCTTTCTGTAATTGTTTTTACATTAATTGGATCTTCATCAATGTATGGGGTAAAGAAAAGATGGAGCTGTATTCAATATTAAGAGAAGTGAAAAATAGAGGCAAAGTTCCTTTCCATTTCTATTTTTTTCTTCTTCATCTGACCATTTCATTTCAACAGCTTTGTTCCATGCATTTGATTTGCAGTAGGTTTGAATTTCAACCAGGCTTCAAACTTATTTCTCTCCACAGATACTTGTGCTGAGTGTCTTTAGAGGACATACCCTCAAATGTCATCAAACAGAGTATCAGATCGGGGATCTATGCTGCCCTACGTGTCCTGCTGGTAAGATCTGATTGAATGTTAAAGGACTATTTCTGCCTATATTTAGCAGAATTATCCACTAGGTGCAGACCAGTGGAGTCAGTCTTACTCCCATGGTCACAAGTGAAATGTATCGTGACAGTAAAAGAACAAGCAGGAATTTATAGATATTTTTTAATAATTTCTTCAAAAATACTAAGTAATAAGAATGACACTAGTAGACATTGTGGATGTCACTTTGCCTAGCTACATTAACCCCAAGATAATACATTTTTATTTAATAGAAACATTGCATGACATTAAATTGCTTTTCTTTTCAACAGGAAGTCGAGTTAGAAAACATTGCACAGAGTTCAGAAGTACTTCCTGTCTGGATTGCGATGAGGCAACATTTATGGATCGTCCTACAGGGCTTACAGAATGTTTTCGCTGTTACCGCTGTGATTCAGGTAGACTTCTGTTAATACTTTCTAATTATTAGTTAAAATGTATGACTAAGCCTAGATTTAGTAGGCTTATCACTGCTGGTCCCACTGTTAATGCTGTGTAAGAACTGAGAAAACTAAAGACTGGTTTAACAGTGTCATTGTGAAGATGCAGAAAGTCATTTAGAAGAGTTTACTGGACTGCAGAATTACAGACTGCACCCAGAAACAAAGACCTCATGTGTTATGAACAGTGTTGGATGTAACGCGTTACAGTAATGTAACTACTTTTTTCGGGTAAAAAGTCATGTTACGCGCTACTACTGAAAATTTGTTAACGAAATGTAGTTCTTTTTTTAATTCGGCGCAACGTTACTTTTCCCAGGGACAGATTTGACAGCGACACTGCCTTCTGAGCTGCGCGCTCATAAGCTCCTCGCGGTACGTGACAGAGGATGGTAGCAGAGCAATCATGGCAAGCGAGAAGCTTGGACTCGTTCATAATGAATCAGCCGTCACTCTGTGAGTAGAGAATCTGCAGTGTAGTTCAGACACTTCACTGATAAACCATAGATTGGCTTTATGGTCAAAGATAGTTTTTGTATAATTAACTTAAGTCTCTGCCAGAGCGCCTGCTTTTAAAAGTAACGTAAAAGTAACAAGTAAAGTAAAAAGTTAATTTTCATAGGTGGTAACTAAGTAAAGTAATGGATTACTTTTTTAAGGAGTAACAACGAGCAAACACTACTTTTTAAAAGTAACTTCCCCAACACTGGTTATGAAATACTGTGAGACCAGTGAAGACTATTTTGTGTCATAAAATCCTCTTTTCACATAAGTAAATAGCAGTCGACATGATCAAAAGTCTTTTTGCAGTTAAGATATTAGCTGTTGGTATCAGCTTAGACTTTTATTCTCTGTTTTTATAAATGGGAATATTTTAGGATGTAGCTCTGTAGTAGAAGAGACAAAATACATATATGTAACATCTTTATGTGTTGACAGGTTCTGGTTTAAAGATAACGACGTCATGTACGACTACCTCAGATACAGTTTGTGAACCACTGGAGGGATTCTACTGTACGGACTCTTCAGGAAACAGCTGTGTGGAAGCACAGAAACACAGCAGCTGTCAACCAGGACAATATATCAGCCAAAAAGGTTAGTTTATTGTGTTGACTTTATATTGATATATAGATTATAGGTATAGCTTTAATTTTAAATGAGAACACCAAAGTTCAGGGGAAATAACCTTAATGAACTTAAGAAGAGTCTGAGAAGAGAAGAGACTGGAATGAGTCATTTTTCCTGAAATATGAAAAGCTTGTAAAAGATTATATTTTGGGACTTGAAACAAAGAAATGTTGTATTGTATATAATAATAATTATGTATTTTTAACTATCTGCTTCAAAAATGTCAACAATCAAATATTTTTTTAAATCCACTGAAAGGAGATCAGACAGATCTGATGAAATGTAAAGATGTCATAGAACACGTTGTTCTCTTCACAATATGTAAACTGAACTGGATCATTTGTACAGGAACAGCATTAAGGGACACTGAGTGCTCTGACTGCAGAGATGGAACATTTTCTGATGGGACATTATTGACATCGTGTCAGCCACACACACAGTAAGTGAAGCTTCAGATCAGACATGGACACACCTGAACTCTTCCAACAGCAGCATGGTTCCCTACACATGGTCCTGTCAAAATGTCCCTCTATCATTCCAGATGTCAATCATTGGATCTTCATCTGATAAAACCAGGAACTGCTTCAACGGATGCTGAATGTGGAGAACAAAGTTCAGGAGCTGTGATTGGCATCGTGGTGCCTGTGATACTTTTAGTGGTGGCCGGAATATTTCTGCTTGTCGTGTTAATTCTCAGAAAGAAGGGACGATGTAAAAACACAGGTATGATTTGCATTTAGACAATAAAAACATTTGTTTTTAACACGATTATGTCTGTCAAATCATTAAGTTGCTGATTAAGGTGTTTTTCAATGGTAATGTTTTATTACAGGAGAAAGAGGATATGCAGAAAATCCCCAACCGGTAAGTATTCTTTATTGTTATTACTCATCACATGTTACTGTATGTACAGTAGAAAATAGGAATGATTTTAGTAGTAGTCATTAAATGATGTCTCTGGTTTATCATTACTTCACAAAGAATGGAAATCTGAATGGAGAAGAACAGCTGCAGGTAAGACAGTAGTGATTTCTTCATTTAAATGTTCATGTCTTTACAAATGTATAATATGTTTCTGTTGAAATTCAATTTATTTTTCTTCTCAGGATATGGATTTGAAAAATAAACACAGAGACCGTTTATCGGACACTGCAGAGGAAAGTTCCAGGTTAAATGAAAACCAGTTATATGCTGACACATTGTAAGTTGTACAGAAATGAATCAGTCCAAGGTGAATTTTGGACACTGTACTCCAAAGTGAACAGCTGCTGGTCTGCAGCCTGCATCACTATCTTCCAGAGATGTTACTGGACAGAGACTAGTCAGTCTGGAATAACAGCTTGGAGCAAGTCCCGGACTAAGTATGTAACGGCTCCAGGCTCTTCACTCAGAACTTCTGCTCCATCTCTCTCACCTGGACATTTTGCTGCTTGTACAGTGAGCTCTCCTTGTGTGGAATTCCTTAATGGCCAACATTTTCCTATACCTGTCTACAAGCCACAGGTTTTTATATTCAAGTGGTTTCAGTTTGCGGGACATACTCTGGACTCTGGACTTATTTTTTTTTCACTGTGTAACTATTGATGATATCTGTATAGATGATGTTCTTGTTAGCGATCATAAGTGTGTTCTTTATAATTTGTTTTTTTATAGATCTAATGCCCCATAAACATATCTTTTTGCAGACTCATCATTTATCAGAATACAGTTGAAAATTCGACTGCCTTATTTGTCCCTGAGTTGTCAGACTGTAGTGATGTGGAGACCCTGGTCCAGTTATTGAATCAACATTGTTCCTCAGTTTTGGATTCAGTGGCTCAGTTTCAATCTAGACTAATGTCCTCTGTTAAGTCTTCAACTTGGATAAATAAGTAAATTCACAATTTGGACTCCTGGTTTCCTTTTTTCATTAGAGGACATCTTGTAATTGTTGCACAAATTTAAACCTTCATCTGCATCCTTTGACATTCTTCCTTCATAGTTGCTTTTAAATGTTTTTAATTCAATTGCTCCTACTATATATCCATGATCAATCTCTCCCTTTTAACTGTCTCTGTCCCCAGTCATTTTAAACATGCTATAGTCCAGCCTTTGCTAAAACAAAAACAAATTTAGACCTCACCCTCAGTGAATTACAGGCCCATATCTTAGCTACCTCTTGTGTCCAAACTGCTAGAAATATATAACATGTATAACTTTCTATCTGGTTGGTAAACTACATTCTATGAAAAGGCTCTTCTTAGAGCCACTAATGGCATAACAATGGCTGCCGATGATGGGAAATGTGCTCTTAATCATGATGGTATCTTTTAAAAAAGGCTAAACCAGTTAGAGGGTATTGTCATGGTTGTGTATGTTTCAGTTTCCAGTTTTATTTTGTAGTCTGTTTTTCTGTCTTGTCTTGTCTTGTTTAACTTCCTGTCTTGTGTTTTCCCGCCCCACCCTGATTTGTTTCACCTGTTCCTGAGTCCTTGTGTCACCTGTCTATTGTTTCCTCGTTACCTCTTGGATTTAGTCTGTGTTTTCTTTGTCTGTTGTCAGGTCATTGTATTGTTTAGGGTGTTTGTGTGTGGAGTCTACCCCCATCAACCATCTTGTGACTTGGTTTGACAGCAGTTACCTTGATCTGAATGTCAGTAAGACCAAGGAACTGTGCTTTGGAGGAAAGAGGTGAGCAGGCGGTTACTATTTTTTGAAAGAGTAACGAATGATTAGTTACAGTAACTACCCTTCTGAAAAACTAACCTTCTGAAAAACAGTAACTAATCATTCATTACCCTTCGGCAAAACAGTAACTAATCATACGTTACTCTTTCAAAAAACAGTAACTACCCTTCTGAAAAACAGTAACTAATCATTCGTTACCCTTTTGTGAGGACCAGGTCATAAAATAAGTTATACTGTTTAGTTCATAGGAAAAGCAACCACCCATATATATTATTATTATTATTATTATTTTATTATTATTATTTAATTTAATTGCATTATAACAGTTCATGTTCATTAAAATGTGCATTGCTTTATGTTGTTAAATATGGAATGACGTTTTATTCAGAATTAAATAAATGAATAAATAGATTAATAAATACATGAACAATAAATAAATATGCCTTTTGAAATACATCATGAAATAAATAAATGAGGCAATAAATACATAAATAATTAAATACATTTAATTATTTCATGGTACTTTTATTTCAAAAGTCCACATTTATTTATTTCAAGAGACTTTTATTTTCCTAATGCCACATTTATTTATTTCACTCTCTATTTATTTCAAGTTATTATATGCAAATCAGGGGGCGTGGCTATCTCTCACATTCAGAACAAGGTGAATGGGACTTCTTTGGCAGACCAACAAAAAGGACAATTTTAACAATTTTCATTGTTGTGGGAATCAAACAACATAAAGACGATTTCTGAGTAAGAGCAGCTTGTCAGTTATTTGCATGCAGTGTGCTGTGGTCACAACTTAATCTGACTGCCTCCTGATTTTAAGAGACTCTGTGTAGGCTAATCTTTGACTTCATATGATGGCATGCCCACAAGCTAATAATGCGACGTGACGGTGCAGTGGGTTAGACTGCTGAGCCTTGTGTTATTTAGTTTCCACGAGTTCGAATTCAAGTTGTTTTATTAATTTATTTTCTACTTTTAAAAAGGGCTAGTTTTCTACGTGACATGTGTTTACTTAAACAGGCTCTGAAGACGAATAGGTGTATGACATATATATTGTTGAAGATAAAAAAGTTAAAAACTTGCTTATGTTTTAGTACAATATACTTTTAGGTAAAAACATGTAACTTAAAAATGTAAACTGTTGTGTGACTGAGTGAAGGAATGTTTCAATACTGATTAAGCCTAATCAGCATTTGTCTGGCTCACACCTTCTCAAGCTTCTAAAGAATTGATTAGGTCATGGCTGCTATTTAGCATGAATGTAAAAGCTCTAGAAGACTTATTGTTTAAACAACTTTGAGAGCCACTCCCTGCTAGGCCAGACGTGATTAGAACAAAGAAAATGCATATCTCTGTAGAATCGGCACTACATGATAATCAACCTTAGTCTGTGACCTGGAGTAAACCTAAATCCAGAGGTGTGTCCTTATCCTGAGGGACAGGAATATAATTGGGATCCTAAGACGATCTCAGGACTGCGGACCTGTGACCCCACAAGGGAAGCATGTCTGCAGTCCGCTGTTTACAGTGTAGGCCTATATGTTTTGTCTTGTCGTTTTCATCATGTTGTTCAATTAAACCTTTTGCTTAACTTTCAATTCGACCCAAGCCTCTCCTTCTTCAGAGATTCTGAAACACGTAAATTTAACTATATATATATATATATATATATATATATATATATGCCTACGCTGTCTTCCTGTTTTCCTTAACAGCAAGCCACATTCGAAACGCGACTGACAAGTTTCCTCAGACAAGACTCCAAAGACAAATCAGAGAGATAAACATCGTTATGTTATTTTAATGACAACTTAACAAAAAGGCATTCTCACGGACAGCTACGTATTCTCTTCCCATTTTCAACAGCTGTCGTCACTACGACAACAACAGATGCATTTGGCTGACGGTCGCCAGTTAACATGGTCTCTCGTTAAACCGAAACAATTCAATTAAATTCAATTCAATTCAATTCAATTTTATTTATAGTATCAAATCATAACAAAAGTTATCTCGAGACACTTTACAGATAGAGTAGGTCTAGACCACACTCTGTAATTTCCAAAACCCCAACAATTACAGTAATTCCATCAAGAGCAAGCATTAGCAGTGGCTATCGCGACAGTGGCAAGGAAAAACTCCCTTTTAGGAAGAAACCTCGGCAGACCCAGACTCTTGGTAGGGTGTCTGAGGGCGGTTAGGGGTGTGATGAACAGTGGCGTAATAGTCACATTAAAGGTCACAGTGACTTCGAAGGTTATTGTGGAAGTTCATGTCATAGCAGGGCACATCGTGTCATACTGAGTAGTGCTGTCCCCTATACCGGATCCAGACTACTCTGTGCATAGGAACATCACAGCAGGGCGTTGCGGGATGTAGCGTGGCGCTGCAGAGCATGGGTGGATGCGGCGGATGCAGCAGGATGCAGCAGGATGCGGCCGGGATTTGCAGAGAATCACAGAGCATAGCTCTGCGAAGAAGAAACATAAGGACTCCGGGGAGTAAACTCCCCAGAGCTAGATTAGTAACAAGCAATTCTGGGACAGGATGCATACAGAAGTAACAAGTAGAGAAGAGAGAGCAGCTCAGTGTGTCATAGGAAGGAAGGAACTTCCCCTGCAGTCTAGAATTGTAATAGCATAACTAACTACGAGGAGAAGCAGGTGGGCCGGGTTAGGTGGACGCTGCAACTCCTCACTCCCTAACTATAAGCTTTGTCAAAGAGGAGGGTTTTCAGTTTACTCTTGAATGTGGCGACGGTGTCTGCCCCTCGAACCCAGACTGGAAGCTGGTTCCACAGAAGCGGAGCCTGATAGCTGAAGGCCCTGGCCCCCAGTCTACTTCCAGAGACTCTAGGAACCACAAGTAGCCCCGCATTCCGGGAGCGCAGTGCCCTAGTGGGACAATAAGGTACTAAGAGCTCTTCTAGGTAAGATGGTGCTTGACCATTTAGAGCTTTGTAAGTCAGGAGGAGGATTTTAAATTCGATCCTAGATTTCACAGGAAGCCAATGCAGAGAAGCTAATACAGGAGAAATATGATCTCTTCTCTTAGTTCTCGCAGAAACACGTGCGCTGCAGCATTCTGGATCAGCTGGAGAGTCTTAAGGGACTTATATGGGCAACCTGATAATAAGGAATTGCAGTAATCTAGTCTAGAAGTAACGAATGCATGGACTAGTTTTTCAGCATCATTCTGAGACAGGATATTCCTAATTTTGGCAATGTTACGAAGATGGAAAAAGGCTATTCTTGAGGTTTGTTTTAAATGGGCGTTGAAGGATATATCCTGATCAAAAATAACTCCCAAATTTCTGACAGCAGTGCTGGAGGCCAGGGCAATACCATCCAGAGTAGCTATATCTTCGGAAACGAAGTTCGGCAGTCGTGTTGGTCCTATCACAATAACTTCCGTTTTGTCTGAGTTTAACATCAGGAAGTTGTGGGTCATCCAGGATTTTATATCCTCAACACACGTTTGAAGTCTTGCTAACTGACCACTTTCATCTGGCTTAATTGACAGATATAATTGGGTATCGTCTGCGTAGCAGTGATAATTAATTGAGTGTTTCCTAATAATATGTCCTAGAGGAAGCATATATAAGGAAAATAGAATTGGTCCAAGCACTGAGCCTTGAGGAACGCCATGGCTAACTTTGGCGTGCTTGGAGGGTTTATCGTTAATGTTAACAAATTGGGGGGATCTGACCAGAGAAATAAGACTTAAACCAGCTTAGTGCAGTTCCTTTAATTCCGACTAAGTGTTCTAATCTCTGTAACAGGATTGTATGATCAATAGTGTCAAATGCAGCACTAAGATCTAGTAAAACAAGAATGGAGACAAGTCCTTTGTCTGCAGCTGTTAGAAGGTCGTTAGTAATTTTCACCAGTGCCGTCTCTGTGCTATGATTCTTTCTAAATCCTGATTGAAAATCATCAAATAAACTGTTGCTATGTAGAAAATCACATAACTGATTAGCAACCACCTTCTCAAGGATCTTGGATAGAAAGGGAAGGTTAGATATAGGTCTATAGTTTGCTAAGACCTCAGGATCCAGGGTCGGTTTTTTCAGAATAGGTTTTATCACAGCTATTTTAAATGACTGCGGTACATAACCTGTTAATAAGGACATATTGATCATATCTAGTAGTGAAGTGTTTACCACGGGTAACGCTTCTTTGAGTAGCCTCGTTGGGATGGGGTCCAAGAGACAGGTAGATGGCTTAGCTGAGGATATCTTTAACATTAATTGTTGAAGGTCTATAGGATAAAAGCAGTCTAAGTATATGTCCGGACTAGTCGTTCGTTCTAGCGGTCCTGTATTTAAAGATGAACTGTTAGAAGTTGAGGGCAAAAGGTGATTAATTTTATCTCTAATTGTTATAATTTTATCATTAAAGAAGCTCATGAAGTCATCACTACTCAGAGCTAGAGGAATAGATGGCTCAGTAGAGCTATGACTGTCTGTCAGCCTGGCTAACACCGTACAACTGAATGAGATCAGCTGACTGTGGTATAATATATCCCTAATCACAGGTCCATTTATAACAAAAAGTGGCAATCCTACTATTCTCCTAACCAAGATCTGTTATTGTTGATAGCTAAAGTTAGCTAAATTAGCACAGCCATAATTACGGATGTTAGGCTACCTGATAAGTAAAAGCCCCGCTGTCTATATAGAATTATAGTTTGCTCTTCTTATGTAAAATATGTGGCTATTGGTCATGCTGTGCAAACATCGCCTCTTTTATGTGAACACGCGCCGCTACATTGGGAAACCCTGGGTTGATTGAACTATTTGTTAAGTGACACAGCTTGCGGTACCGCGGTTGTTAGGTTAGGTGAAGCCGGATAACTAAAATAAATCCAGGACATGTTGATCTGGCCTCTGGGGTGTTCCTCCAGATCTGTGTCTGCATTGCCGATGGTTGATTCTGACATTGTCATTTTTGTTTTGCTGCAACTGTAAAGCTAACCCGTCTTTTTTTTTTTTTTTTTCAAAAGACAATTTACAGAAATTCAATCAATGCAATAGGCCTATGTAAACAAATAAATACAAAGATATGTATAAATAATATATGAAAGTGAAAAAGGGAAGTAGTCTAAGCAGAGGAAAATAAAGGAAACAAAAGGAGACAGACTTTCAAAAATGTTAAAAATAAAGACAATAGGGGCATTTAAACAAAGACGTCTGAGTAGATATCAGATATTAATATAGCTTATTGGATGTAAAGCTAACCCTTCCGGCCGCTGAGATTGAGTATGGTGACGAGACTGCACAACTACGTTTGATTGGTGAAACACAGTCACGTGGTAGAGCCTTTTAGCGGAAGTCTATCTCTCTGTCAAAATATAACATTAAAATGAGGTGTACGCGGGGGGATAAAGACAATGACCCGTAGAATACCAAAGAGGTAAAAAGAAAAGTAACAAGCTCATTGTAGCCTAATGTAGCGGAGTAAGAGTAGGCCTACAGTTTCTTCTTCACAAATCTACTCAAGTAAAAGTAAAAAGTATAGTGATTTAAAACTACTCCTAGAAGTATCATTTTTTCTGTAAAGTAGGCTAAATGTAACGGAGTAAATGTAACTCATTACTACCCACCTCTGGTGACATGTGTTATGTTATTACATGTGTATATATTTGTATAGATGTTTATTATGGAGGACTAAAAATGACCTAAGGAAAAATAAATAAATAAAAGTAGAAATAAATAAATAAATGCAGAAATATAGTGAAAATACATTTTGGTAACATAAATGGCTATTTCTGTATTTTTACATGTATTTATTATTTATGCATTTCTATATGTATTTATACATTTATTTATATATTATATATTTATTTATTTATATATGTTGGGGACCAAGAGCTTGGTTAAATCTGATTTTAACCAAAAGGCCTCATATTAAACTGACCTCTGGATACAGGACACACATATGCTCAGAGACAAAGGAACATGTCACCAAGACAAAGGAATCTTGGCCTGCATGTAAACTCCAAAGCGGGGTAATTCACACCTCTATGCGAAGTGCCAGCCAGAAGGGAAACTCCTCACTGGCAGGAAGTCAAAGGACTACAACGGTGTAGTTTTTCACCCTTTCAAGAGTTTCGAATCTTCCGATTGGTTCAGCGGGACCATAAACACAGCAGGGGGTCCTGATCTATAAATAAGCCTGATCATCCAAAATCCCTCGTCTTCCATTGCAACTCCTGTTGCTGAGGGTAGCACGCAAGCGTTTGTGCTCAACTTCCATTTTCTGGAGAAAGTGGAGTTTATTTCGGTGGATCCTTGAAAAACGCACCAGTGTTTTTCATAACTGCAGTGAGAAGGAAACAACGATTTTCTTCTCAAAGTCGACCAAACTTTCCCCCGCTCGCTGCCTTTTTTTTGGAGGGAAGTTTCTCAGTGGTTGCTGACGGGCACCCGAGACCCGTTTTGTTTCATCTCTGGGGAATCGATGGACAGGAATAAACGGACTGAACACACCGTAAGAAGGCTTACGTCTGGGCAGAGATAAGTAGTGTGTTTATTAATGAGCAAAGGGGTCCGCTACCACTTGTTGCCATTAATGTGATCTGATTTAATCATGTACTGATCCATATGTGATTATTAATCTGTTCTGTGAATGTATAAATTGATCATTATACTCGTTGATTTATGTCGTGTTAAGTAGCTGGGTTAAAACTGTAATTGCTATCTGCTAACTCCTTTCAGGAGTTTTAATTACTGTCTGCGATAGAATCGCGAAAATCAGCTGTGAGCTACTGGAGTGGTTATAGTGACGCAGCACCACTACCGCCCTCTTGAGGCTAAATAGTTTTGTGCAGCTCACAGGAGTAGCCAGTTTGGCTTTTGTGTTAGGAATACAATTTGACACCGCCCCTCCTCCTTCGCGCGCACACACACACACACACACACACACACACACACACACACACACACACACACACACACACACACACACACACACACACACACACACACACACACACACACACACACACACACACACACACAGACGTGTCCATGACACATGCTGCTTTGTTTTTGCTTTGTTTTGGTTGTGATATGGTAAAAGATATATGAGTTTATTATTGAAGGATTATTGTTTAGCTACTGATAATTGTGAAGTTAATAAATCTTATTATACTTAATTAGCAGTTGCTTGTGATTATTTTTGTACTTGTTGTAATAATTGCTGGTCAATCAGGTCCGTGCTTGGATTCACCCCTTCCTTTATTTCCTTTTGAAAGGATTTACACAGAAATGAGACTGATCCACAGTTTGATTATTGGTCCCTGACTAGCAGGGTGGTGCCCAGTTTTGATTGTTTGTCGATTTGATAAAGTTATTAATAACCATATTCATAACTTTATTAATATTGATAAAACATCTTTGATAATTTGCCAATGATCAAATCTGTACCCTAAGGGAATCCTACATATATTTATTTATTTCTACATTTATTTATTTCTGTATTTCCACATTTCTACATTTATTTCTTTCTGTTTTTCCACATTTCTACATTTATTTATTTCTGTATTTCCACATTTCTTTTTCCCTGCACCTGTATGCTAATTGAGTGGGGGGTGCCAACATCAGTCTGAAGAAGGATTGGTTAGCTGGGGGCCGTGTCGCTAACCAGACAGAAGCAAACGATCCATCCGTCGCTTTGTAGCTAATGTGACTGTGGGGTCACTCTACAGTGGTGAGAGAGAGCAAGATATAGAGGAAGTTTATGTATGTTTATGTAAGTCATAATGGTAAATTATTGTGTTTGTGCTGGTTGCACAAAGTCCAGCCTGTCAGGGAATCGTGTACATCATTTTCCTTGTAGGAAAAGCAAGGTTTTTCGTTTTGTTTCGTAATGTTTTAGTCTAATAATATCAGAATAAAGAAGTGATTTGAGCGTGTATGTATTGGGCAATCCACCATCTAACTAGCAACATACATGTTAACTTGGCTATTGCATTAGCAAACATTTGGTAGCTGATGATTTGATGACAGGAGTAGCTAAAATTGCGTCTGAAATCATTCCCTCATCTGGATTAAAAATGGGCTGACTGAAAAATCCTAGCATCAGGGCTTCAGTATACAGAGAGAGGGAGAGACTGAGCTTTAGAACAGGTTTTCGTAATTGTCTGCCTTGACATCAATGCAGTTTGCATTAAGCTAGCTATGAGCTGTTGACAGCTAGCTAGCCCAAACACCCCCGTTTTCCCCGCATTTTATTAAGCTAGCTATGAGCTGTTGGCAGCAAGGGGGTAAGCTTCGCTTCAGAACTCGAACCTCCCATGGGATCGCTTTGTTGCTACAAAGCGATCACCTCCCGTTAGCATTCCGTTGACCGCCATTTTTTTTTTACGTCACTTGACAGCGAATAACTTTACATCTGAAGCGTTTAAAGACTCTATTTTTCCATTGTTTATTTCTACAGAAACACGAAAATGTATAAAAGGCTCCATTACCTTGTACCTCACGTTATGATTCCGTAGCAGATGTTTTTGTGAAAATAGGCTAACGATTGTGTCATAACCAAGTGACTTACTGTCGCACAGTAGCGGAATTACTGTATAGTACAGGAGAAGCTTGCAGGCAGTTTGGACTTCCATTAGCTGTTTAGGTTTAATTACTAATGTTAACTAGCATGTTAGTGATCAATAATTAGCCTGTGTCTATGTTATCTCCTTACATATACCTACGCTCTCCGTCTCTGTAAGATTGGGAATGATTGAATGATCTCTTGGCACAGCTACCAGAAGACTTACAGCTTTCAGACACGTTGCTCACGTCACATTTAGTCAGTTGGAGGCTGCGCAGTAAAGCAAGTGATCACCGGAAAAGTGCTTCTAATATCCTTCACTGGTCTCCGTCCAGAGCAACAGGGTCTATTGGTCCGTTATATACTGTCTATGGTTGGCAGGCAGCTAGCTAGCTAGCACAAACACCCCCGTTTCCCCCGCATTTTATTAAGCTAGCTGTGAGCTGTTGGCAGGCAGCTAGCTAGCCCAAAACTCCAGTTTCCCCTGCATTTCAATTCAGACCGTTCTCCCGCACGATTTTGTATCCCAGTAGGCTACTCTCTGGTAATTTAGAAAGTCCAAAATGATATATTAATCAATATGCTGAAATCTCCTAGATTTTGCCACTTGAGGTTTTGACACGTCAGAGCTGCTTTTTTTTTAATCATTATATTTATTACTGATCCAGTTGGTAACTAAGCTTGTATCCTATTTTTGTGAGTGATTTTGAACCTCCGTGTTTTTCAGATTTTGGCAGAGTGCAGCCAGTAATGAAGGGATAGATGCGCCTAGCACTGTAGATTTTGAAGAGACAGAGGGCTTCTCTCTACAGGATCCTGGGCCATTAGTGCTTTGTCGTGGGTCACAGTGCAACATCAGATGTCTGCAATGCTCATCAGGTAGTGTAACTTGTATCTATCATTAGCTGTATATGACACAAACATTTACAAATTACTTCTAATGGTAGGAAGAATACATTTCATACTGGACTGTATTAGGTTGTGCATGTGTTGTGACCACTGACTATGTGATGTTGTGCAACTCTTTTTTTTTTTTTTCGCCTAGCAGTTTTCCTTGGACTTGGGTGGCCCTTAAATCATGGCTGCAGCTGTCGCCGTGGTCCTGCTACACCCTGCTACGCCGTGCAGTTCCCTGCTACATCCTGTAATGCCCTGCTACGTCATTAACTACTGCAACTACTATTTATAGTCGTAGTTCAATTATCTTTATTGTGACTATTATTGCCACTGTTCATCACACCCCCAACCGGCACCGTCAGAACCGCCTACCAAGAGCCTGGGTCTGTCCCAGGTTTCTTCCTGAGAGTGAGGTTTTCCTCGCCACTGTCACACTGAATGCTTGCTCTTGGGGGAATTACTAGAATTGTTGGGTCCCTGTAAATTATAGTGTGGTCTAGACCTACTCTATTTGTAAAGTGTCTTGAGATAACTGTTGTTATGATGTATTAAAGTTGATAAAGATGAGACTTTATTGATCTGGTGGTGAAATTCACAACCTACCTGCCAAGTCAAACTTCTAAAAGTAATGCAAAAGTAGTGTAAAGCATTACAATTCAGAGACAGTAATATTGTAATATAACTAATTACTCTGAAATGACAGTAACTCGTAATCTATAATGAACTACATTTTGGAAGTAACTTGCCCAACACTCCTAGTTACTATCAGTGAAATTATGAATACATAGTATACAAGTGTTCATTTTGTGAAAACAAAATATATTTATTGATTTCCTCCCTTCCTCTGGAAACTGCCTCCTGATTGCGGCCACAACACAAGCTGGTATTGCCTTCCTGATCTCCCTGCCCAGATACCCATATGTCTATCGGACCACCTGCCTGTAGGCTGTGTATCGGAATTGCCTAGAGAATGATAGGGGTGCAATGTTGATATTGATAATCCTGTTAACATACACACTAAAAAATACTGGGCTGAAAACAACCCAAATTGGGTTATTCCCAACCCAGTACCTGGTTCAATATAGGACAGAACACATGCTGGGTTGTTTTGACTTTTTGAACTGGGTTGAAATTTTAACCCAGTATAAGGGGTTGCTTCGCCTAACCAAAGCCTGGGTCATTCTGACACCAATGTTGGGTTAATGCAACTCATTACTGGGTCAGGCCCACCAGCCCAAATATTGGGTTAAATTGACCCCCTTGTTGGGTTGATATTTGACCCATTCATTGAGTTATTCTTTAATCTATAAATTATATTTTTAATAATAATAATAGACAATGCATACACTTCATTAATGTCACTGATTTTATTGAACAATATTAATTTACTCATTTAAAGAGAAAAACTGGAATAACAATAACAAGCCCAATTCCCTTATCACATGAGCGTTTCCAAAGAAGAAACGCATGGGGCCTACATTACCCCTACCTCATTTCAAAATGAGTATCAAATAACTAATACCAAGCAACCATTATTAACAATAATTCATTCCCTCCTTACATTCCTCCTAAATATTAGAAATAGAGAGAGAGAGAGAGAGAATTCCCTTATGCATGAGCATTTCCAAAAAACAAACGCATGGGGCCACATTACTACCCCCAATCACCCCTCCCCCATTCCATAGACAGCCCTTTCTTGAGGAACAGCCAAGCAGAGAAACACTGCTTTGGGAAATTGATATCAAACACAAGTAAACATTTGAAACAAACATGTACAGCTTGGACAACTCTGTCGTGCTCCAGGGCCGGCCCACTGGGAACGGTGAATGCCTGAGAGCAGCGCTCCTCGCCTCCCAACACCAGGGTGTAGGGGTATGGTCTGGTCTGCTGCCTGAAGGTACTCCACCATCCGACCTGCGAATAATAATAATATATAATATTCCATAAAAAAGTACTTGAATGAAAAAGACTCTGACCAGCTGACAGCTAATGTTTTCTAACAGATTTTACATTAAAAGGCCTGCATCACTAGATCCAAGGGGCTGTGTGAGTCTAGGACTACTCACAGGCTTAAGATTGATGAAGGTCTTCATGGCGTCAGACACTGTAGTCCTCACGGTCTTTCGGCCCATCCTGAAGACTGCAGGTGGAATCAGGCCTGGCAGAACCATCAGGGCAATGTAGTCTTTGGAGCCTGTAAAGAAAGAAAATAGTTTGACATAAGTATTAACATAATTTATTTATCTATTATCATAGAGTAGCTTATGGCTCGAAAAATGCACAAATCCAAATATACAAATCTAAGGGTTATGTTGATGTTAAAATTTCTACCTTGAGACAAAGACTGTCTCTGTCTGCACGTGGAGCTTCTAACCCTCCCACTGGGCCGCATGAACAAGCTTCTCGCTGAACCTCCTCCAGGTCAAAGATTTAGTCTGATGCCTCTTTATGAAGGACCTCGAAGTCCTGCACAATCTGAGAGGGGCAGATTTAGAATAATTAATTAAATCATATATCATCAAAACAAAAATAATAACATAAGTGAGAGAGAGAAAGATTGAGAAAAAGAGAAAGTGTGTGTGTGTGTGTGTGTGTGTGTGTGTGAGAGATTGAGAGCACATTTTGTAATAAAATTACATTTCAAGTATTGCTGTGCACAATGGTAGACAGAGGTGTAGTGGTAAAATAAGAGGTAGCTAAACTATAAATTCTGTGGCCATGGTAAGGTTAATAAAACCTCATGCCAATTGTTTGCCTTCTATAGTTGTGGAATTTCTGTCACTATCGAAATGGTATTTCAGGGACCTACAATGGTGACCACAGGTGATGGGTAATCAAAATGGGATTCTGTTTAGGGAGGCATGGTCTTCAGTGGCACATATAGAGTGTTGGATTCTTTTACATAATGCTCTTACATGTCAAGATGTTGTCCTTCTAAACAAAATGGAGTATTGTGTAGCATACAACTTCATTGGGGATGCATGAGCATAGGGTAATTTTTTTAATGTTGACATATTCAATAATATTAATAATAGGCATATAGTCCAACAATATAACATATTTACCTGCAAAAGTGTCAATCAGCTCCAGAAGTTGCCGTTCTGTTAACTTTAGTTTAACAAAGTCCTCCATATTCAGTCGCTATAGGGGAGAAGAACAAGATCTGTTAATGTTCAATCAATGTATGGAAGTGTATTTTGCAGTCTGTCTGTCTGTCTGTCTAGTGAAAATATAACGAAGTTTCTGTAATCTAGTGCCATGTAGCTAGCTAGTGGTCTTTTCATAATCACTTAAAACACAATGTGGTATCTCTACAATCAAAGTATGTTAACTGCACTAAACACAAATTACTTTGTCAACAGAATGCGTGCAATGCACCTTCAATGCTTCGCTATTAGCTGTACTAGCTACTAGCTAGCTTACAGGATGAGTCAGCAATTAGCGCTAGCTAGCGCTAGCTAGCGGTTAGCATTAGCGATCTTTTTAAAACGTTATAATACTTCATATCATAGTGAATTTGTCTCGTGATTTGCCCCAGACACACACACAAATGTTTATAAAGCGCTGTTTATGTGTCACTCCCTCAGAGAATTAGAAATAGTCTCCATTTAAATATTAGGTATCATGCTACAATATTAACCTACTAGCTAGCATTAGCTAATCATACTTGAACTGCGCTAGCCTTATAGCATGCATGAATCGTAGTTAGCTAGAAATCACTGTTGCTACTGGATTATCAGAGCTAAGACGCTCCTCCTATCCGGCAATGAATCAAGATCAAGTAAGTAACCAGTAACCGGAGCTAAAGTCTGCTGTTTGACTGCAATGAAGCAATGTTGTAGTAAGCAACTCCTTGCTCGCTTGCTAGCTGCTTGCTTAATTAGCATCAGTGGTAGCCGTTAGAGGGGCAGGAACGGTTGCTTTCGGCAAAGAAAAGTAAAGTTCTACAGGCTGTCCCGTTATGGAAATAATGATTATTATTATATATATTATAACTAACAACTAGCAAGCTCGTGTTTCTGTCGAAGACAGAGGTAGTTTTCTAAAAAATGAGAAATGACAAACCTTCAGCTTTTCCATGAGTGGTCTCCCGCCTCGTCGGAGAAACGAAAAAGACCGTTGGAGGAGGAACCCAAACTTGAACGTAACCAAACCACTGGGTTAAAATGACCATTGGTTGGGTTATTTAGATCAAGGCACAGTCCAAAACCATTAACCCAACTACTGGGTTACTGAAAGTAACCCAATATGGGTTGAATATACATAATACAGGGTTAAACAGCCTCAACCCAGTGGTTGGGTTAATAAAATAACCCAGTATTTTTAAGAGTGTAGTCAATATGATCAAGAGTGAAAGACTTATTTGATGTAACATTTTCAGTTATTCTATTCCATAAAGGTATGTATGCACATCAGAGTTTAAAAATCTGCTAATCCCTCAGCATCAATAATGCACATTAGATTAGATTATACTTTATTGTCATTGTGCAGAGTACAAGTACAAAGACAACAAAATGCAGTTTGTGTCCAACCAGAAGTGAAAAAAAATCAAATATGTATAACCAAGTGTAAATAACGAACATGTACAGATATGTGCAATGTAGTAGGAGTATCATAGTAAGAATATATTGATAAAAAAAAAAAAAAACAGAATAAATATGGATATTCAGTATGAACCACATAGACAGATATGTGCAGTGTGGTAACCGTACCATTGTAGTGCAGAAACGGTAACGTAAGAATAAGTGTACTGTATGTGCAGGAGGAATAGTATGAAGTGCAGTAGAATATGGCTATATATAAGTAGTTACAGTATGTACATTAATTATGTTGATACAGTTTGTTATTTGTGTAGAAAACTGACTCAATAATAGTATAATATATAATAATATATATAAATAGTGTTATTATTTACCGTCTTATCTACCCCGCCTGATCGTAAGACCAGTTGTCTCGCCTTGAGGAGGGTAATTAAGGCTGCAGCACAACGGGTTGAGGCAGCAGGCATGAAAGCCGGGATGGAGCGTCAGGCAGGCAGGCCAGCTGACAGTCTTGCCTGGGCCCGGGACGAGATCTTAGATGGGCCCCCTCGTAGACCATCTCTCCTTTTCCCTTGCTCTTCCTCTCCTCACATCTCTCACTGAAATTAAGTGTGTAATCAGTCTCTGATCCATCCTGCTCAGACTCTCCGACAGGGCAGCGAGCCCCCCATCCTCTCTACTCTCTCTCTCTCTCTCTCTCTCTCTCTCTCTCTCTTCTCTCTCCGGGTAGCCTGACTCTGTCCCTCCATTGCGGGGGCGGCGCCCCTCCCGCATCACTCTCTCTGTCACCTGACTGCAGCTGGATCTCTCTCTGTCTCATCCTTACCGTGGAGCTACCAAACTCAACTCTTTCTGTCAAAGTTAACGTGTTGTGTCAGGCTTTTATACAAGCTAATGGACGTTAACATGAGAGCTGGCCTGTTAGCTTACGTTACAAGGCGCACATAACGTTGGCTGCGCTGGTTCTTACCTTGCTCTACGTTGACAGTTCCAGCTTCACCGTCACCACCTTTTTTTAAATATTTTGTTTAGAAAATCTCTAAGGCCTCTATTTTCTTCTTCTCTTTTCTTTCCTTTTCCGAGCTCGGACTTGTGCTGACCGGACATTTTGAGGCGCTACTGAACTTCAAATCAAGTGACAATATCAAATTTTGATCAGAGGCCAAACCATTTTTATGTTGGGGGTGGGGGTTCTTGACCACCATTTCCAGGACAATTAGGAAGAAAACAAATAAAACGCTTTTATGTAATTCAAATATTATGCTACATATTGTTTTCCACAAATAGGCCTATTTAAAAAAAAAAAAATTTTTAATTCTTCCATAATTTAATGAGGGCCCAGTTCTGCCCCTACTGCGGGGCCCGGGGACAACAGACCCGTTTGTCCCCCCCTATCGGCGGGCCTGCAGGCAGGTAATGTCCGTGGCCGGGACTAAACCCTCAACTAGTGCCCAGTAGGCATCCACCTCTCGACAACACATGCTGTCCACCACCGACGCCATAGCCTCACAATGTCCGCACTAAACACCTAGCCAACAAAACGACTATGTGCTAGTGCTAACCTGCTTCTCTTAATACATCCATGGCTCTGATGGACTCCACAGTCCTTGTCTCAGCGTTAAAATCTTAGGTTGTAGAATATCACAAAAAAAACGTTGCTGGCTTAAATTAAGACAATCTACATGTATGTTTAATCTAAAACAAGGTCGAAAGTATGTTTGCTAAAGCAGATTTATTGTATAACACCAATGTACTAGCCTAGATGAACCAGCATTAGCCACCATAGACATGCTCGCCAACGTTGGAGAGCTCGGTTTCTCCATCCACGTCCATTGTAATTTGAGCATGAACTTGACCAGACTCCCTCGCGTTACGTCACTTCGGTCAGTGATAGATAGATGCGGAAGTTATTTTATCACAATTTTATCTCAAAATATCGTTTATGGCGGTTATATATTCCTCCAGTTTTGAAAATCTAGTTGCTTATCATTAATATACACTATGCTGTATAGGGGTGTTCAACCTAGGCTTCCTTGTACCCGTGAAATCAAGGCAGTAGTAGTAGATTCGATCACATCGCTCTAACCAATCCTTCTTCAGACTGATGTTGGCACCCCCCACTCAATTAGCATACAGGCGCAGGGAAAAAGAAATGTGGAAATGTGGAAATACAGAAAGAAATAAATGTAGAAATGTGGAAATACAGAAATAAATAAATGTAGAAATGTGGAAATACAGAAATAAATAAATGTAAAATAAATATATAAATAAATAATATATAATATATAAATAAATGTATAAATACATATAGAAATGCATAAATAAATAAATAAATACATGTAAAAATACAGAAATAGCCATTTATGTTACCAAAATGTATTTTCACTGTATTTCTGCATTTATTTATTTATTTCTACTTTTATTTATTTATTTTTCCTTATGTCATTTTTAGTCCTCCATAGTTTATACATTTGTATAGATTATTCTTTAATTAAAAAGAAAATAGTTTTGGATGTATGACCCCTTGTCCTATTTTCACTACATGAGAGATCCCCGTCAGGATTTGTATCTAGAACCCAGAAGCAGACAGAAACAAAACAGTTTATTTCTGAATCTGAGAATGTAACAAAACGGGCTGGTGGGGAATCCTCTCAGGTGACAGAGCAGTGAGGCATGCAGGGCACACCTTAGAACAGAATGCAGCCAGGCTACTCTGTCTTTGGTTTGTCTTTCTCTATCACTCTGGTTCTACCCACAGCATTTTCTCGTTAGCTTGAGTGGGACAGTGCATCAGGTAAGCTCAGTAATTTTCATTCGATATTTTCTTTAAAGGTGGTAACGTTACCGCATTTCACATATAGCCTACCAGTTCTGATGCCAGTTGTTGTTGCTGTAGCTACCTCTGAAACGTTTCAGTGGACCAGAAATGTTGTGGATCAACGTTAGCTAACATTGAAGTTAAAGTGAAAGGAGATTAACGTTAGTCTCTCCCAAAGCTCAAGCAGCTTCTCTTATAAGAGTCTTATTTACATGATAAAAGTTAATCAAAAATGGGATAGTCTTACTTAAAAAAAAAACAGCAGAATGAATCGCTTCAACTGCAGACATTTTATAAAAAAAAATAAAAAAAAACATTACGTCGAAGTTTAGAAGGTCTACGACGCTGAAGTAGGGTGATATCAGGTAAAATGGGCCATCAGGTAAAATGGGCCATTTAAGGTTTGGGGGTCCCAGCCCCTCTGGAATTTAGAGCCAATGACTGCAAAGGATTTCAAACTGTTGTCTTAACTGTACTTGACAAGTAACAGGTGATTTGATTGGTTTATGGTTGCTATGGTGGGCGGGGCAATAATTCAAATCAAGACTGCACCAGAAAGCTGCATGGTAAGTAGCATGGCATACCAAATCTAACTAAACTATTATAAGGATGATAAATCTATATAAAAAAAACATGCACATAAAAAAACTATGCTTAATATCTGTCTTGATGGCATCAATCAGAAACAATGTTGTTAGTTTGGTATATGAACATATTTTTAAAAAACAATGTTTTTCTTTACGCCCAATTTACCTTAACCCACTGAGGTAAAATGGGCAACATGGTTTCAGCTAAAATGGGCCATCATCTGTGTCACTCACAAACACACATACGTGTTTGAGTGAGTGAGTGAGTGAGTGAGTGAGTGTATGTGTACGTACGTGCGTACACACACACACACACACACACACACACACACACACACACACACTTACCAAAAAAAAACAGAATAATGGTAGTAGTATTGTTTTTTTTTCATCACACACAAACATATCAGTTATCAATTTTGAGCGTACATTTGCACATTTAAAAAAAAAAAAAAAAAAAAAAAAAAAAAAAAAACACACACACAACACAAAAAAAAAAAAAAAAAAAAAAAAAAAAAAAAAAAAAAAAAAAAAAACACAAAAAAAACACAAAAAAAAAAAAAACACACACACACACCACTGACATCAGTTCACTGATCTATGCTGTTCCATAATGGACTTTTTTAATTGCACATTTGAATATGTGGTTTTGCACCCCAAAATGGTTTTTTTTAATGGTACCATATGAATGTTTGTTTAATGCAATTTAAATGTTATGTGGCTGTATAAGCAACTGTGTTTTTTAAAAATTAATATTGATGATAAATTACTATTTCCCTTTGTAGTTTGACTGGCCCATTTTACCTGAACAGCTGGCCCATTTTACCTGAAACTGCTCATGCAAAAAAAGTTGGCACAGCTGATGTTTAAAGAACTGTAGGGCCTAAATAATTATATTTTATTACATAATTTCAACAAAAAATTATCAAAAACAGTCATTAGTAATCATAAAAACACAAGGAAAAGGCATATATGGTATTGTATTATTGTCCCAAATGATTTACCAAAAAGTGGCCCAATTTACCTGATATCACCCTAGGTTTTCGATTTTGGCTGAGAAACATAATATAGGCTAGCCTACATTGCTGAGTGAGTGATTCTCCATTTCATGCACCGCCTACTGTTCTGAAAGAACAACTTTAAGGTAATTAATTAATAACGTCTGAAACTGACTTTTGGATTTGTGAAAGCTTTCTTATATTTATGAGAACGCAATAAAGGGAGATTTGACAGTTTTTTTCACATGTTGACAGGGCTCTCAAGTTTTGAAGACAGGCAAGAGTGACCCCCCCCCCCAAAAAAAAAAAGATCATAGATTGGTGGCGGGTTGGACAAGTCGCAGGAATAGGGGTGTTTCATTAATATTATTATTAGTATTTTTGTTGTTATTATTAATAATTGCTCAGACTTACACAAGAAAAGATTTGACACATGGCACTGACAATTCAACCAAATACAAAGTATTTATTCAATTTCTGCATGGTTACTTATGATAATGGGGGGGTCTGGGGGTCCTCCCCCAGAAAATTTTGAGCATTAAACTCTTCATTTCCTGCATTCTGGTGAATTTGTATGCACCTATTTATACCTGAATGAATTTATGCTGGAAATCTTTATGTAAAGGTAAACATAGATTAAAATCCAAATATAAAAACATAATGGAATATATGGCAGTTAGGCTCAGGCATTCTGTATTGCTTTCATCTATTTATTCTCCTGTAGATCGACTGTTCTAATTATATCTGAGTCAGCACACATGTAGCCTAGCATCATTTACTCTTCCCTTTTGCATCTTTTGTTGAGGAAGTAACCTCCTTAAATTTGCATATGACAATTATTCACGTCAACGATACATTAATTCATTTTAATGAATTAATAAACCCCTGGACTGTAATATGATTTGTTAGAGCAAGATTTCTGCTCATGTTCAAAACTTTGTGCACATTCAAAATATCTCTTTTATCTGAGTTTTGGAGGAGTCGTGATACTTTGAGAAAAATAAAGTTATAATAGTCAATATATTTCAGAAAATAATCTACCTGCACCATAGTCTGCTGTGCATTACGTGATTGCTCTGCTGATACGGTAGATCTCAGACCTGCTGACAGACTCAGAGCCCCGTTTGGGTCTCTGGTCTCTGAATGAGCGAATGTTTAGGGAAGTGTCTGTATGCTTTGCTTTTTTTTCATTGGTTGCTGCATTAAATCTTACCCAGATAAAATAGTGCTTTTTTCTGATTGGCTATTGTGTAGCCCCTTTCTTTTTTTTGTTTGGCTGATAAGTGGCAGGCTCGACTTAGACATTAAAAATGTAAGCTACAGTGGCTTGGTCACGGTCTATGGGCTTGGTAGCGTTGCATTTCCCCTGACTCGTTTCCTGGTTCTATTTCTCCATAAACAACATGAAGTCAAGGAGAGGGTTAACTTTTCCTGCTCCAGATCTCCCACCGTGGTCAGAAAGAACAGAGGAGACACTTTGTTTCTCTCACTAGGACTCTAGAGTCGCTACTTGCTCCAAAGATAATCGCCGTCACTCTCTCACTTCTCCCTCTACCACACACTCCCCCCACACACACACACACGTGGCTCGACGCACACACCAGCGCACAAGCATAAACATCAGGCCACTTATGTAGACTACTGCAAGAGCTCTGCGTGGAGCCTCCGCACAACTGTAAAACGGCCAGACGCGTTTGATTCCTGCCGGTTCCGTAGTGAGAGCGGCGCAGCCAGAGAAATTTTGGGCGCTGCGGCATATTTAATTTATTATAAATAATTTTTACGCGTGAGAAATACAATGTGTGGCGGGAGTGCGTGACAAAAGACCGAAATGAGTGACTGTCACGCTCAATGCGTGACACTTGAGAGCCCTGTGTTGACAACATTGAACCATTGAATCAGAGCCCTTCAATCTCGCTACGGGTTGAACGACATGAAGGTAAATATGGTGCAAAACGTGAGAGCTTGTAGAAACCATGGATGAGAACGTTTGGTGATTGTGTCTCTCATTTATTGGCTGTGTCACAGGTGTTACCCATCAGCAAACTCGTAATAAAAAAGGCAGAGGTCAGAACAGGGTCTACGCACCCCCGTTTCCGTTAAAAAAAAACGTGTTGCTACCGGGGTGAACGTGGCCCAGTTCCAGATTAGGGATGGGCGATACCACACTTTTAGGATTCGATACTATACTTTTTCTTGCATTTTCATCGTGTTAATTTCTTATTGGCAATTTTTGTCAGTAAAAATATTATTACATTTAAGACAAATCACAAGACAAATACAGACCATTTATACAAAATGTATTATGGTCAATACATAATAAAATTAAAATAAATAACATAAATATGAATGAAATAAATTAAATATGAACAAAAACATACACATTTTCACTTTTCTTATTTCTCAAAAAAAGACCAATCTTGGTAGAAAAAGCTAAAATTAAAAAAAAATAAAAAAACTAATACATCAAAACAATGTTATGTTTCGAACCTCTTTGTAGAGGTAAACATACACACTTCACTGAAGCAAAAACAAGAGGTCATAAAGATCATAATAAACTAGGATTTCCTTATCCTATAAACCTGCATAAGAAAGACAGTTGTTCCCTGAGAAAATGAACTTGGCTGTAGCTATGTTTCCATCGACCCGTTTTTATCCGAATTAAGTGATATCGAATGAAAATTGCCTTATGGAAACAGTAAAATCCGATTGAATTTCATGAATATCGACTCAAAGAAAATACGTTCGGTGTCATCGGATTTTCTCTTGATCGATATACGGCTTATGCGATAAACGCTGATGGAAACGTTATTTCGAAATCCAACGATTATAGAAGTTATCTCACGTTAATATTTTCTTCATCAGTGGCTGTATTAATATTATTAATATGGAGAGGAAAAAGCTTAACGTGGTTTAATGTACCTAAACAATGATCAATCATCACCAAATTTCTCTCTCATATTACCCATCATAACCACGGAAAACTGTCAAATAATCTAACCCAAAGTCCAATAATTATGGACATTATCTGACATAAAGCGTTTCTGCTTCAGGGCAGCGGAACGGCTGGGGGTTGACTCTCCACGGTTCTCATTGGCTTTATAAGTCCTAATGTGAAAAAGCTTAACATGGTTTAATGTACCTAAACAACGATCAATCATCACCAAAAACATCCTCTTCTATATTGCTTATCATAGCCACTTAAAACGGTCAAATCTAACCCAATGTCCAAATATTATGGACGTTATCTGACACATTAACGTGAGATAACTTCTATAATCGTTGGATTTCGATTTAGTTTTTTTGACAGGCTTAAGTGTTCATGACAAGATATGACCATGATACATCTGGTGATGATTGATCGTTGTTTAGATATTAAATAGCGTTAAGCTTTTTCACGTTAAGCGTTTTAGAATGTCCCTTACGACAAGCTGTGGGACGTCCTGCGGAGTAAATGGAAGGCGCTCAAACAGCGATACACGGCTCAAAAAAGAGAGTTGTCTCACAGCGGTGCCGGAGGGAAAATAAAAGGCAAGTTCCACCTTTTTGATGAGCTGGATCAGATCCTCGGCCAAAGGCCCATCGGAGCTTATAGCTTGGCTTCTAATATTAACAACAACTACTCCTGTCTAGCAAAACTTTGTTCGCAAAAGTTCGCTTGAATCTTGTGCGATTCAGTTCAGAAATGAATGGAAACACCTTAAAATGTCTCAAATCAATTCGATATACCAATTTAATCGCAAAACAGCACGTGACGTCATTACGCACAGGTTTTTATTCGCTTTAAAGCCGTTGGATGGAAACACACTTTCACCAGCTTTATTCGCATGAGTTTTTTTACCGAACTTCAGATAATTCGATTGACAAGTGGATGGAAACTTAGCTTGTGTCGCACGTTGACGCTCATTCGCTCGTCTCCTGTCACATGACATACGCCGCCAGGTACAGGGGTGTCACGGCACATAGTAATTTAAGTAAGTAATCTAAAACAGCTGAAAGTGATGCTTACACCCCCAATTATTACTTTTTAGTCGATATTTTTTTAAGGAAATCAATGCCAAATGAGTAGCGTGAGTATATCGATCTATCGATACCACAGGATCGATACGCCCATCCCTATTCCAGATCAAACCCCACTATAACTGGACTTGTCATATCTGGACTAATTTATCCCAGAGAGGTCAAAGATTTCCAAAACATAGTTTCAGATTTGAGAAAGTGTATTTCTATCTGTAAAAATGAAGAGAGATTTCATGGATTTTTACCACACATAGTCCACATTTAACCAGGTCCAGATCAAATATCACTAAACCTAGACCTGTCAAATATGGACTAAATTATCCCGGAGAGGCTAAAGATACTTTAAAACACAGTTTCAGGTTTGTGACGCCTTTATTGTAGATGTGAAATAGCAGTGCTACAGATTCATCTCTTCAAAAGAAAAGCAGAAACATGATTTTTTTTAAACAATTAAAAAACAATCCAAACATCTTCACAGATTGGCCAATTTGTTCATTTACTCTTCATATTATTCTTTCAAAAAAGTCACAGTTGTTCTCTCACCTTTCCTCTCACCGGCCACGGTCAACCTCTCTCACCGCTTCTGCCAATGTGATTGTCCTCACCTTGCCCAAAGCCTCCACTGTAGCCTATGTAAGGGCCATGATTCAGCCATTAGTGCGCTTGTTCTTCATTTGAACTATATAGGTTATGAAGATATTTTTTTTTTTTAAGATTATTTTTTGGGCATTTTCAGCCTTTATTTTGATAGGATAGCAAAGGACGTGAAAGGGGAGAGAGGGGGGGGGGAATGACATGCAGCAAAGGACCGCAGGTTGGGAGTCGGACCCGGCCCGCTGCGTCGAGGAGTAGACCTCTATGTGTGCCCATATGAAGACATTTTTTATGAAAAGTCTCCTGTCAATACTTCAACACAATTATCAACATTTGATTGCGAAATCATCTAATTAATCTTATTTATGTGTCTACTACTAACATCTGCCATCATTTCAGACCCTGCTCCTCTCTTCCTGACCACCACTTGTCATCATTGTGTTCCTACCTTGAGTCATCTTAGAGCACTCTAAAGGGTGTTTACCTTTTAAATTGATCGTGTTTGCTTGCTACGTTGCCATCCTCTTGAACGACATTAAACACAACATATAGTTCCTGAGTGGTTTCATCTGCCCTGTTTAATGTGTTGAAGCTCCCCGGCGGCGCAGTAGCGCTGTAGCTGGCCGGTGAGGGCGGCTTGAAGGCGCCGCCCTCACACTGCTGCTGCTGCTGCTGTAAAACTGGACACGACAACGTTGAGTGCCGCTGCGGCGACATCGGGTCCTCTTCCAGCATTGCTGGAGGACAACAATCATCTTGCATCGCAAGAGTGCTGTACAACAATTTTATTATAGTTCGCCTCAAACTTTTTATGTGTGTATTTATTTAATTTGTATCATTTCTCCTCCAAGCTCATAAAATAAATTTGAGTCGCACATAAATTGACAGGGTCGGTCGGAAACCGGAACCAAACAATTATTTTTGTTAGGCCTAGTCATTTGCCACACTGTTGATCATATCTCATAGTCATAGCACTGCAGCCATAATCTGCTTTTTTTTTTACATTGTACCTGTTCAACCTTTTGGTGTCCTGTGTTATACTGACATTAGCTTCAGGCAGGGATGGTAACTATTTCCAATATACACTTTTTATATATATATATATATAGTTAAAATGGTTTTTACACCCCAACAGCAATTAATAACCTTTTGGTTTCTGAAAAAGGAGTGAGAAAGATCTGTTATCTGTAGCTGCTGTAATCCTGTAAAAACACCCACCAATCACTGACTCGTGGTCCATTTGAAAAGAACCAATGAAATGCCTCCTTGTTCCAATTTGCATACGCACAACCGGCACATATGGGTACTTCTTCGCTAAAACTCAAGGCCGCGCCCCCTTTTGGGGGATAGAAAAGAGACGGTCCCATAGAAGTCAATGCAATTTGACGTGTGTTTGGATCATCATTTTGACAAATGTTTTTGGATTTTTTTCTTGTTCAACAGATGGTTTGTTTTATACACATGTCTAATGTTTATATTGTGACCTCGCCTGAACCTGAGCATTCACGATACCTTAATAAACTAAGTTTGATCGCCGCTGGTCTGGTCTATAGCCTGGAGCCAACGCCCATCTATCAGGATCTGTTTTAGGACATGGCAAGAGGACAAATCGAAGACCAGGGTTTTTGGATGTATTGTTGGTGCAACAAACTACTCAGCAACCTGTCGGCATAGTTATTAATTCAAAACGGTTTGTTTAAAGTAAAAGTTTGGAGCAATTTACATTTCCTCTGTCGTTACGCTGTTGTCGTCTATGGGGAATGCGGGATTGTTTTCCCCTAAAAGTGGGCATGAGTCTGTTCAGAGACATTCTATGACGTTGCGCCGGTTGTGCGTATACATATTGTTGTCGCTGCCAGAGTTCCTGCAAGGCACTAAATGGAGAAGTTATATGTGTTTACAACATTTGGTATGATAATATTAGATGTTTGCTTGCAGGTTAACGAGACATGAAGTGAAATTGCGGTCCTTTCTCCGCTCTGCTCTTATCTTGTGAGATATTGGATCATTTGATCTTTTTTAGTATGGTACATTTATTTAAATTAAACTATGTAAGAAGTTTAGAGAGGAAATGTCTCTTTGGTGGAACTGATAACTTATCTGAAACGTGACGAGCCATCAACAACCAGCCACTTCTTTTTTACAGGAAGTCACAAACCTTTTGGAAACCCCTGGTTTAATTTGCAGAGACCAGTAAACACATTCCCAGTGAAGGGTAAAAGCCTTAGAGGATACACATGTGGGCGCTAGTTAACACTACACTTGGCAGCAGCTAACGTTAGCATACCGTTAGCTAGCAGTTTAATGCTGACAGCTAAACGGTGTAAAGTTTTGTCTCTATTTCACTGTGTAGGATTCCAACACGAGACGTACGACAGCCTGCAGCTGCCGTTGTCTGAAAAACAACACATATGTTGCGTTCACTTGAAATACGCCTCGCCAGTTTCGTGCTGCATTTATTTTATTGTAAAATATCCTTTTCCCCCTGCAGTGTTGTTTTTGCCGTTTAACAGGAATTTACTGGTGAAATAATGAAGAGGCTCAATATTTATATAACTTATATAATTTATTTATTTTTATAACTATTTGACTGAAATGGTTATCAGAAATAATTTATTTAAAAAAAGACTAAAATGTTTTGACTAAAACTTGACTAAAATGACGAGACTTTTAGTCGACTAAAACTTGACTAACAAAATTTTTTGACACAAGACTAAGACTAAATTAAAAATAGGTGACAAAATTAACACTATCTGGAAGCCTCCTCTCTCCTCACACATATACACATACATATATATATATATATATATATATATATATATATATACACATATACACATACATATACATATATGTATACACATATTCACATACATATATTTACATATATATACACATACATATATATACACATACATACATACATACATACATACATATGAACACGGCTAAAAATCAGGTCTCTCCAACTCTAGCTGTGTTAACAGGTTTCTCATCTACATGATGTTTAAGAAAATGAATTGTTGCTTAGTGTGTAGTGTAATCTCTACATGGTTGTCTTCTTTTTGTTTCCAGACGGTGTTCCTGTTTTGGATTTGTCGTCTCTCTTCCTCCCAAATCTGAGTGAGATGTCTTCAGTCCATTGAAACTGAGATCCTGCCGTATACAGTGATGTTAAGAAAACATTTGACAGTTGCACCATTGCTGGTAAAATATTGTTATCACAGCAAGATTTTATTATAATTCATTCATCAAATTGCTCCTCTTCAACATTTCTTTCTGTAATTGTTTTTACTTTCATTTGAACTTCCTCAATGAATGGGGTAAAGAAAAGATGGAGCTTTATTCAATATTAAGAAAAGTGAAAAAAACAGTGGGAAAGTTCCTTTCCATTTCTATTTTTTCTTCTTCATCTGACCATGGCTACACAAAGTGCAGTGAGATTTCTATTAGATTTAATTTCAACAGTTTTTATCCATGCATTTAATTTGCAGTAGGTTTGAATTTCAACCAGACTTCACTGAGACAAACGTATTTCTCTCCACAGATACTTATGATGAGTGTCTTCAGAGGACATACCCTCAAATGTCATCAAACAGAGTATCAGAACGGGGATCAGTGCTGTCCTACGTGTTCTGCTGGTAAGATCTGATTGAATGTGCACTAGCGTCACGGTGGGAAGCCAAACACCTGCCCCCACACTGTCATGACACAGAGCTGCATTTACATTGGCAAAGTATCCCTTTCATTAGAAACACTATATTGCATCAAATTGTTGGTTTTCTTTTCAACAGGAAGTCGAGTTAGAAACCATTGCACAGAGTTCAGACCTACTTCCTGTCTGGATTGCGATGAGGGAACATTCATGGATCGTCCTACAGGGCTTACAGAATGTTTTCCCTGTGTACGCTGTATTTCAGGTAGACTTCTGTTTATGTTTCCTAATTATTAGTTAAAATGTATGACTAATAAGCCTAGATGTAGTAGGCTTATCACTGCTGGTCCCACTGTTAATGCTGTGTAAGAACTGAGAAAACTAAAGACTGGTTTAACAGTGTCATTGTGAAGATGCAGAAAGTAATTTAGAAGAGTTTACTGCACTGCAGAATTACAGACTGCACCCAGAAACAAAGACCTCATGTGTTATGAAATACTGTGAGACCAGTGAAAACTATTTTGTGTCATAAAATCCTCTTTTCACATAAGTAAATAGCAGTTGACATGATCAAAAGTCTTTTTGCAGTTAAAATATTAGCTGTTGGTATCAGCTTAGACTTTTATTCTCTGTTTTTATAAATGGGACTATTTTAGCATGTAGCTCTAGAAGAGTAAGTAAATACATATACATATATGTAACATCTTTATGTGTTGACAGATTTTGGTTTAAAGATGAAGACAGCATGTACGACTACCTCAGATACAGTTTGTGAACCACTGGAGGGATTCTACTGTCTGTACCCTATAGAGGACGACTGTGTTGAAGCACAGAAACACAGCAGCTGTCAACCAGGACAATATATCAGCCAAAAAGGTTAGTTTATTGTGTTGACTTTGAGATTATAGTTATAGCTTTAATTTGAAATGAGAACACCAAAGTTCAGGGGAAATAACCTTAATGAACTTAAGAAGAGTCTGAGAAGAGACAGGAATGAGTAATTTTTCCTGAAATATGAAAAGCTTGTGAAATATATTTTGGGACTTGAAACTAAGAAATGTATTGTGTATATAATAATAATAGTAATAATAATAATAATAATAATAATAATAATAATTAATTTTAACTGTCTGCTTCAAAAATGTCAACCATCAAATAGTTTTTTAAATCCACTGAAAGGAAATCCGACAGATCTGATGAAATGTAAAGATGTCATAGAACACGTTGTTCTCTTCACAATATGTAAACTGAACTGGATCATTTGTACAGGAACAGCATTAAGGGACACTGAGTGCTCTGACTGCAGAGATGGAACATTTTCTGATGGGACATTATTGACATCGTGTCAGCCACACACACAGTAAGTGAAGCTTCAGATCAGACATGGACACACCTGAACTCTTCCAACAGCAGCATGGTTCCCTACACATGGTCCTGTCAAAATGTCCCTCTATCATTCCAGATGTCAATCATTGGATCTTCAGCTGATAAAACCAGGAACTGCTTCAACAGATGCTGAATGTGGAGAACAAAGTTCAGGAGCTGTGATCGGCGCCGTTGTGGGGGGGCTTGTGACCTGTTTAGTTGTCGGACTTGCAATAGCTCTGTTTTTGGTGTGGCGTCTCAAAAAGAAGAAAGACACTGGTATGATTGGCATTTAGACAATTAAAGATTTATGTTTTTAATACATAATATAATTGGCAGATCATTATGTTGTTGATTGAGGTGCTTTTCATTTGTAATGTTTTATTACAGAAAGAAAAAGGAATGCAGACAATCCCCAACAGGTATGTTCTTTACTGTTATTACTCAGTCCATGTTACTGTATGTACAGTAGAACGTAGGAATGGTTTTAGTAGTAATTAAATGATATCACTCTTTTATCAGTACTTCAAAAAGAATATGAAGAAAAAGCTGCAGGTAAGACAGTAGTGAATTCTTCATTTAAATGTTTATGTCTTTACAAATGTATAATATGTTTCTGTTTAAACTCAGTTTATTTATCTCCTCAGGAAGTGGCTATGATAAACAAACACAGAGACAGTTCATCGGACCCATCAGAGGAAAGTTCCATGTTTGATAAAATCTAGTTGGATGCTGACACATTGTAAGTTGTACATAAAGGAATCAGTCCAAGGTGAATTTTGGGCACTGTGCTCCAAAGTGAATAGCTGCTGGTCTGCAGCCTGCATCACTATCTTCCAGAGATGTTACTGGACAGAGACTAGTCAGTCTGGAATAACAGCTTGGAGCAAGTCCCGGACTAAGTATGTAACGGCTCCAGGCTCTTCACTCAGAACGTCTGCTCCATCTCTCTCACCTGGACATTTTGCTGCTTGTACAGTGAGCTCTCCTTGTGTGGAACACCTTAAAGACCAACATGTTCCCATCCCTGTCATTCCAAGCCACAGATCACCCAGACATCATGTGTCTGAAGGCAGGTATCATCAGAGAGCTAACACCTGGCCCCCCTGCCCCCGTGGCCTCTTGCCTCTACTGAAGCCCCTCCTGACCAAGCTTCTGTCAGGACGGCTCTGCTCAACGCTCGCTCCCTTAGCAACAAGACATTTCTTCTCAAAGATGGATTTTTTAGAGAAAATTTTGATTTTTGGATCTTTACTGAAACCTGGCAGAGGAATATGGAGTATTGGTCCATCATTGAACTTTGTCCTGCAGACTGTAGCTTCATCAGGACACCGAGGCTGTCAGGCCGTGATGGTGGTCTGGCAGTGATTTTTAGAAATAGCTTTAACTATCGGTTGGTTAGCACCGAGACTGTCCCCTCATTTGAACTCAATATGACTCGGAGATTCTGCATTCTGCTCTTGCTGCTAACGTTTCAGTCCCTCTGGAACTGACCTCACGGCCCATCTGACCCTTTACTGTCTGATTTTACTGAGTTTTTATCTAGAGTTATAAAGTTGGACATAGTTTTAATTACTAGTCATTTTCATGTTGATTATTAGTAAAACACATGATTATACAGTACGTGGGTTAAAAATGCCAGAATTGGCCAACAGGCTATTTTTTTCTGTAGTCCCCTGGCCTCAATGTTAAAAGGCTTTTTAAATAAGAAAAAAACAAAGGACAACACAAGCAGAACTTGGCACAACTAGTTTTAGTCCTGACATGTATATGTATTGACCATCCATTGTTTTATCTGATTGGTAAAAGATCAATACGTGTTTATTTATCTGATATGGTGTGGGACTATTTTCCACTCTCTTGACCCTCTAATGGACCAAGTCACACAGTTCTCTCCTCAGGGTTTAACCACCGATAAATAAACACAGCGACATTTTTAGAACACCAGGTGGATCCTGGTACGTTGTCTTTGCAGTGTACAGAAATGAATCTTCCAGTGCAGGACATTTAGCCTGGACTGCCCCAAAGTAAACACCTGCTGGTCTAAGAGAGATGATACTGGACGGAGACAAAATTCCTCCTGGAATAACCGCTTGGAGCACGGACTTAGTATGTGACGGCTCCTCACTTCCCTTCTGATCAGCTGCTCAACTCTTCGCTCTCAAGTATGGTCTGCTCACAAAGTAGCCATACACAGAAACTTTTGCTGCTTGTGTGAAAATGTTGCATTACTGAACTAAAATATTGAAACAAACACTGAACTATAAAATATAATGAAGTCTATTGAAATGTATGTAACTTGTGAATAAATGGGAATTGATTTATTTACAAGATGTGCGGCGTCATTCCAGTGAGGTGCAATGACTGATGGGTAATCTTGCTTGTCAACTTCCAGGGAAGTAATGAACCGTTCAGTTCTTACTACACAGTTCAGTTTAAAAGCATATTTAAAATGGCTAAATACCCTGTGTAGTCCACTTTGCAGGAAACTACTAGGAGATCAGAACCATCTCTTAGAGAACAGAAAAGCTGCCGACTTGGATTTGGGCCATCTTGTTTCAGTCACATCGTCAGCTCCCATCTAGTCTCACATACACCACAGATGCATTCTGGGATAGGAGAAAAAAATGCTCTGGTTTGTTTGCATTTCTTTAAACCGATCACAATCGTCTTGGGGTGCTAAGCTCCGGACGCAGCGAGGGTGGCTCTGCTAAATAATCTCGGGAAGGAACGCCACATAAAATATTAAATAAAGTTAACAGTTAACACAATACAGTAACATGAGCTATTTAAATTAGCTTGTTACATGGTTAAACGTAATTTGCTCTTACCAGTGTGTTTCCGTGTGTACTTCATCCACAGCTATCCCACCAATCGGTCCCCAAACGTACCAGTTAGTGAGGAAATACCGTAAACATATTCTTTGTATGATCCAAATCTTAAAGTGTGTAGCTTGCTAGCTTGAAGTTTGTTGTAGTTTCCTGTAGAGAAGTGATTTTAATAACAGCAACACACCCAGAGATGAAGGGGCCTGAAATATCAGGCTTTATCCTGGACATGAACACAAAAAATGTAATAACCTTTTGAAATAACTTGTGGTGTTGTCATTGACACCACCACACAATTCTAGTGGGTCACACTTTTGTATTAGTCGATATACATTGTTTTTAGTAAAATACTTTATATTATCTTCTCCCTGATCTTATTGGGTGGTGCCCAACAAGAGGGGATTTAATTCAAATGAAATCAAATCATTCAATATACTTATTATATTAATTTGATAATAGCCATTTTAATGCTTTGACAGCAACATTATTGGTGCTTTCTGGGTTCCCAACACAACTCGACGGACTTAAACTGGACTTTATTTGTCATAAGCGTAAACAGCTGGACCAGAGGATGAATACAATGTAAGTGAAGCAAACCACTGGATAGTGTGCATTGTGTATGTACAAACCAGCTGGGTCCAGGTCCAGGACTACAGCAGTACATGGTAGAGAGAAGGAGAGCACATGCTGGATGTTGCCAGTTGCCAGGGGCGGATCTAGAAAAATATTTCTGGGGTGGCGAGAGGGGGGCAGGAATTTTTGAGGGGTGGCAACATATGTCAGACGTATATTTACTGAATTTAATCAGTTATCACAGTTTGATGAGAAATAGTATATACACACTACAAAAGGGCACAGGCTGCCATTTACAAACTCATACAGACAAACTTCATCTCATGCAATCAGTGTCCTGAATTTGAGGTTTCATTTGAAACAGTTCATATTAGGAATAAGTGACCGTACAATGTGATCTCACTTAATAGGATATATAGAAGTATGATAGAAGTAAGGGGCATTATCACAGGACAGGCATTAAGGTAAGACACAGGTGATGAGTGGCAGATGTGTCAGTGTGAGAGGGGAAGCAAACTGTTTTGGACTGTGTCAGAGAGGAAGCGTTGCAGGCAGCATTTGTACAAGATTAGGAACTGTCATTGATTAGTTCTAACCATCAGACTGTGTTAACACACACTAACATTTTAGCCTGGGAAAGTATTTTTAGGTTCATTTGTTTATTTTTTGTTTTATTTATATATACATTTTATTTTTTATATTTAATCTGAGCAATAGATCTAAAATACATTCTACACAAAATATAAAAACTCATCTCCCCATCTCATCACACTTTCACGCTGACAACTTTCCCTAATTATTCATATTTAAGCTTTGTCATTTGTTGTTCTTATTCATATCTAACTTAGTATACTATGCATCAACAATTTCCATACCGTGTGGACCAGCTTGACTGGAGATGGTTGGTGATGGGCCACGCTTCCTCTGCTTTCACTGTCTGAGCCCTGCACCTTCTCTTGTCTCTCGCTTTCTCCCTCCTCGGTGATGCTCTCCCTCCATATCTTCACCGCTGTGGTCTTCTCCCACCTCCTCCTGTCCCTGGTCGCCTTGGCCTTGTATTCTGTCTCTGTCACGTTTCTGTTGCCCTTTTCTCTCTCCTTCCACCTCTTTTCTCGCTTCCACCTCATCTTCTCCGTCTACCTTGCTCACTTGTTCATTTTCTATTTCTCTCGCCTTTCTCTTTAGGGACAAAAACTGAATATGCTACCTTTCCTCTTCATTTCTGTAAGATTCAAAGTAACGATGTTTTCCTTGACAGACGTTGAATCAATATTAGCTTTTGTAGCCTACTTTACACAGAGCAAACGTCAGACCCTAAGTAACATTGTATAGTTGGCGAAATAACGTTCTTCAACCTGATTTTTATCATCTCAAAATCAGCATCGCCACTATGCTAGCACTGTGCTTTCGTTATAATTTAATTTCTTGATAAATGTTAATCCGTTTTGTGTACCTTTTGTGTCTCTATTCATCGCGACTCCTGGCTCCCTCGCTTCGCGCCACTCAGTTTTCCAAACAAAACCGTCTCTCTCCGCTCTGGCGTCATCTTATGCTGCGTTCACTGCAGTCGGACATTGGAGACGCACGCTCATAAATTGTCAAATTGGCCATAACTTTTACCGTAATTCATTGCTGCCAACTGGGGTGCCCGGTAGATCTGCCCCTGCCAGTTGCTAAGATATTTATGAGGCAATATCTTGACTAAGCAAAAGAAATGCTTTGGTGGTTGAAACATGCCCTCATTTAACGCCTGGGAGCCTGGGAGCCTGGGAGGCATTTTGACTTTTTATAAAATGTCAGAAAATGGTGAAAAGTGTTTCCCAAAGCCCAAGATGACATCATGAAAGATATTCAGTTTACTGTCACAGAGGAGAGAAGAAACTAGAAACCATCAATTTAAGAAGCTGGAATTAGAGAACTTAAAATACTCAAACCGGTTAATCGTTTATAGTAGAGATTAATTTAGTAGTTGACAACTAATCGTGAATTGAAGATAACTTCAGCCAATTACCGCTCAATGGTGTTTTTTGCCCCCAACAGCTCCTTCCAGGCAACGCTGCGACCGCTGCCTCCAAGGCATCTAACCCTAACCGTTGACTTCAAGGCACCTAACCCTAACCTTAACCCTAACCCTAACCATAACTTTAACCATAACCTTAACCAGTGCCTAATCCCAGACCCATCCAGACCTGACAGCCAAATTTTACAGTTACTCCATATCACACTTACCAGAAACGACTTTTTCCTTAAAAAAAAAAAAAATTTTAAGTTTGGGGGGGGGGGGGGGGGGGGGGTTTTTCTTTTTCCCCAGGGGCCTCTTCTTTTTTTAATGGGAAAAAATTGTAAGTTACATTTAAGTTACAAATACTCTGCATTACTTGTGCTGTAATTATTTGACACTGTTCAAATGAAGAAAAAAAAACAGCAGTTAATGTTTCACATTAAATTGGATGGGACGTTAATGTTAACTAAGTATAGAAGAAATTAAAAACGGGCATCATGGGGGATTCCTAAGGTCGGGTCTCAGCTATTTGTAATTATTCTCCTAGCAACAGCCACCGCAGCATATCCCATAATTACCTAACTAACTAATCAGTACAACCTGGTGGACATTTAAGAGCTGTAAGGTTTCCCACAGTGTTTTATGGAGGTGGTGGGCCACCTCATCTTAATCAAAGACCACCTTTGTTACATCATCAAAATGAAAACAATCAACACGGAGCTTTGAGGGGGTTTCACACAGATAATGCCAAGTATTTAATGAGTGTGTACTGTTGAGGCCATCAAACACTAAAACTCCGCTGATCAGCAGGTGTTAGTGAGGGCTACAATAGGACTGTATTTAAACTTATAAACTATAAACAAGTGGGCCCCCCCCCCAGCTGCCCCCCTAACTTTGGTGTTAAAAAACTGTACTTGTAAAAACAAACTGCCACTGTGTCCACAAGCTTCTTAAAACATTGAAACAAACAATTAATTTATATTAGTTAATAATAAATAATAATTGTAGATATAATCTTAGTTCCCTGCCTCCTCAAATACTTAGCTACGTCCCCTGAATCAAACGTTGTAATAAATGTAATGTATGCTAAAGGCGAGTCAGCATCAACAACAGCGGGTCTATTATGTTAGCCAAAAGTCAAATTGCTCCCTTGTGATTTGTAAGAGCATTCTGCCTTTTGGTTTGCTTTGGATTTTAGTAAAGACAAGAACAGCATAATACTAAATATTACAAACTGGCATGTTTAAATTCATAACATTTACAGAGGGTCGGCGCAGGTAAGTTTAGGGCGTGTCCAAATTCCCTTTTCTAGTTTGACGGTGGAAAAAAGGGTCCGTGCACCGGGCGCATGGTTCAAAAGGGTTGTACTTAGTGTCTTCATTAATTATAGGTGTGTTTTGGGGCGTAACATGCAATAAACCAATCAGAGCATCATCTGTCATTCCCTTTAAAAGCCGGGCGTGTTTGTACCTTGGTGCATTGATATTATGATGGAAATTTGCGTCGTAATATTTTTATTTGTAATCTTTTGCATGTTTGTGTGCTGCTGTGCTTCCCTGTGTGTGTAACAAGCATAGTGTGTGCGCGCTGTGCACAAGCCCATGGGCGCAAAGATGGGCGCAGGTGCATTTGCTATTTAAACAACGTGGGCGCTGGACGGTCTGAAAATAGCAAAGACACTTGCGTCAGGCTTTGTGCCGCGCTGCGGCGGGTGCAAGATAGGGCCCTTCTCTGACAACATTATGGAAAGGTCGACCTTTCTGTTAAAGATTAAGATCCTTTTTTAAAACAAAAAGATCCGTGAAATTGCATTCGCTAAAGCCACCAGACTCCATGTAAATAAACAGTAATTTTAGCATCATAAAATACACTTCTTGGGTGCTTCCACTTTTCCAACCATCACAACTTTAGTTTTGGTTGAAATAAACACATAGTTTACACCGATTTACATGTGAAAATATGTTGGCTCTATACATGCTAAAAGTATTGTTTTTTTAAATGGAGTCTGGTGGGTTTAGCACTAGCGACTTCAGAGCTGTTTCTGGTTAAACGGAAAGGTCTCAAAGAGGTTTTAAAAAGGCCTATCTTTGTAGGGATTCTTTCTATAATGATGTCAGACAATTAGAATAACAATCTGAGCCTGTCAGTGGTAAAACAGCACTTTTAGTGGACAAAATTGATGATGCACATTTGCCCCATAGGGTTACATTGCAGCCTGGTCTGTGGCTGCCGGTTACAGCGTTCACGCTTAATACTGGACCAGTTCCAAAGGTTGTTGTTCCTATCAGTCACTTACACACAAAAACATAGGAAAATGGGGTTCAGGTTTGAAAAAACTTGAAATTACCCTTTAAGGTGCACGAAAACTCAATATACGTTGCACACGCATCAGGACTGGTGATAAGTCTCATATTTCATGGGTTTCTTGTTTGTGTGTGACAAAATTGCTCAATAGCGCCCCTTACAAATATTTAAATTTGAAGTCTCCTCCTTTACCTTTTAGGTAGACTAGTAGATTGTTGCGGCCAAAATTTATGTTTTAGCGGCAGCTTTTTTTCTACTTATTGGCCTTTAACCTGTTACTGCACTTTAAATAACAAGAAAGCGCTCCTCAATTTAGGTCATCATGTTTTATGTCTCATCTCTTGTTTCTCCTGCATCCACATGCATGTGTGTGAATAACTTTGTGTGTGTCAGTCGCCCGCTGCAGAGAGCCGACCGGATTGTAACAGCAGTCGCTCTTAGCGACTTTGGAATGAAAAATCGTTACAGCGTACTTTGATGTTAAAATGTGTACAGGTTTGTTGGTAAATGTGAGATGTTTGAGTCACACTCGACTTATTTTCATTCTTCATACCAGAAACAAGGAAATGAATTCGGAGACGTACATGTGTTCTTAGCGTCACATACTGACACAAAAGTCTGGCACGGGGGACTGCTGTGATTGGTTGAAGTCGTGGGAAACTCTGGTTATTGGTCAACTTTCTGTAAAGTTGCGGTGATTGGACAAAATTGCGAGTCACACTGAATTCACTGAGATTGGTTGAATTGGTGTGAATTGTTGCAATCGAGACATCGCAAATTTCATAACGCCTGAACCATTTGACGTAGACATTTGTGGAAAATAGAAGTGGCACAACATTTGCAATACATAATTGCCAATGTCACACACTGCACACAGGAAATGACGTCTAATTTGTGTACGCAGTGTTGACGGTTGTGCACAGCCGCGCTAACACCGACCTGTGGGGAGGTGTGATGGCCGGTCCATTGCTGCTTGCAGCTTTAAATGTCTGTTTTTGTACATATAACTACGTCACATTTTTATCCATGTATTTCATTTGCATTACTTTCAAATTTCAACCAGGCTTCACTGAGACAAACTTATTACTCTTCACAGATACTTGTGCTGAGTGTCTTCAGAGGACATACACTCACATGTCGTCCAACAGAATATCTAATGGGGGATCAATGCTGTCCTAAGTGTCCTGCTGGTAAGATCTGATTGGATGTTAAAGACATATTTCTATGTGGAGTATTTTGTTATACAGATGGCAACAATACTGACCAGAATAAACCACTTGAGTGCAGACCAGTGGAGTCAGTTTTACTCCCATGGTTGGTGCTGTTTATGTTCACAAGTCAAATGTGCTGAAGTTTTATCCCAACAGTAAGCAACAAGCAGGAATTATTGTTATTATTATTATTAATAATAATAATAATAAAATAATATTAATAATGTAGACAGCAGTGTATGTCACTTTGCCTAACAACATGTACTCTACCCTCAAGATTATGCATTTTCATTTAATAGAAATATTTTATTGCATGAAATTGAGTTATTGGTTTTCTTTATAACAGGAAGTCGAGTTGACATCCATTGTACAGAGCTGAGAAGTACTTCCTGTCTGGGTTGTGAAAAGGGAACTCCTTTTAATTGAGTGTTTTCCCTGTGCACCCTGTGATTCAGGTAGACTTCTGTTATTATTTCCTAATTATTAGTTAAACTGTATGACTAAGCCCAGATTTAAAAGCAGTAGGCTTATTACTGCAAGTCCTGTTAATGCTGTGTAAGAACTGAAAAAAAGATTTGACAGTGTCATTTAGAAGAGTTTACTGCACTGCAGAATTACAGACTGCACGCAGAAACAAAGACCTCATATGTTATGAAATACTGTGAGACCAGTGAAGACTATTTTGTGTCATAAAATCCTCTTTCCACTGTGGAGACCTTGTTGAATGTGGCGGACGCCTCATGGTGACATTAAGATTCTTGGCAACAGGTGAGGTGCTACAATCATCACTGTCTTCTCTATTAATTTGTAATACATTTTAGATTATTGCTTAACCTGTGTTGTTTTACAGGTGAAACCTTCCAGAGCCTTTATTCAACAATCCGTGCTATTATTCCTGAAACCTGTGTTGCTATTCATCAAGTTCTCTGTGAAAAGTATCTCAAGGTATGCCTTTTTAAAATATTACCATTATCTCATATAGGCTGGGTCTAAGTAGGCAGTAGCCTACTGCTTTAAATCACAGCAAAATGTGTAATTACAATAGCAAATGTGAAATGATGTGAAAACACACTATATGCAATTGAATATTGGTATGTTTAATGAACAGAAATCATTGACTCAACAGCAACACCTCAAGCAGTGACAAACACCAACAACTGCCAGAGAATGTTGTTGGAGCAGTGTGCTCCTTTAGAGACGGGTTAGACAGGTTAAACGAGAGGGTGAGGAAAGAATAAGATTGAGGCAAGTGAAGCTTAAGGAGGACGTATTTGAAAAACAACAACGAACAAACAATAAACGAGAACATATTGAACCACTAATGAAACACAGGTGAGTCACGATATTTTCTATAAAGATTATAACGCGTTAGATCACTTCTGATACTAGTTGTTGTTATGGTTAATGCTAGATATGTTCTGATTTATCGGCCAGACTACCAAAAGTAAAAGTAAAAGTAGAAGTCCTTTAGGAGCGGCTCTAGTCTCTTTATATTAAATGGAAAGATACACCTGGAACTAAAACCAGCAGAATGAATCCGCTTCAACTGCAGAAATCTTGAATTAATAAACATTAGGTCGAAATGTAGTCCGTATGGTAGGTTACACAAATAAGGCTGGTGACGTTGTCCTCGTGCGGGAGCGCGCACATCTAAAGAGAAACCCGCCATACTGTAATGAAGGCAAAGTATTGTTTAATATCAGTCTATATGGCTGGATCACCGCAGTGCTGGATCCTAGGTCAGTGGGATTAATTGTGGTCAACTTGTTACGGGGGGGGAGTTGAGCCCACAGAGGGAATTAACCACGTGCCAGATAACTCAATTAATTAAGGCGTTCCATGGACATGGCATCCCCAGAATAAATTGATTTATTTTAATAGACATATTAAGCCTTTTGGAGCGTTTTGAGATCAGAATCCAATGAGAAAACATTTACTTTTGATAACCATTGTAGCTGTGCTGTAGCCCACAGGTTCTCAAACTGTGGCACAAGTAGATAGATTGATACTGTAGATGGATTTTATGAATCCCAAATTAGGAAATGACTCTGTTACAAGCAGCGAGGTACAAGGACATACACACATACTCACTCACACACATACAGAAAAAACAAGAACTATACTAGAAATAATAAATCAGATACAATAAAATAAGATAGCAAAGATAAAAAATGCCAGAACAGCTGAAAAAAAACCTTATGTATATACAAGTGTAGAATAAAATGTACAAACTACACACACACACACATATATATATATATATATATATATATATATATATTATATTATTAAATATTAAATAACCAGTGTGCAAGTACCACTGCTGGTCAAGCGCTCCCCCTAGTGTTACTGGGGGGCAATCTCCTATATAGCCTATTTTAAAGAAAAAATGGAAAAAAATATTAAAACATATTACAGAAATAATACTTTTCCAATAATAATAATAATACTATGATCAGTTAAAAGCCGGATAATTGTAAAATGACTGTTTAAAGCTTTGAAGTGTGTAGCCTTACCATCAGTGTTGTTGTGTACGTGTGTGTGTGTGTGTGTATATGAGCAGAATGTGATGCTTCTCGGGGACTTCAACGCCGACTGCGGCTACCTTGCTAAGAAGAACAAGAAGAATGTGCGTCTGATTACGGAGAAGAACCTCACTTGGCTCATTCCGGAAGATTCTGACACCACTGTGCGATTGTCCACCTCCTGCACCTATGACAGGTAAACTCACACTCCTTAAGGCTTGGTCCCATCAGACCTGGGTGGGCTATACATTTTTCAGTAACTACATTTACATGCACTTAAAGCTTTAGTGCGTAACTTTTTGATATTAATGAACGTCCGTTACATTCAAGCCATTGCCAAATGAGTTACAGAGCTAATTAAGACTATCAGCTCCACACAACTCTCTCTGGATTACTGTATTAAATACTGGAGAGAGTCGTCTCCCCCAGCCCTTCCTCCCCAGACTCGAAGTTCATGGAGGTTGCCAGGTTGAGAACACAGCTTCCACAACAATGTTGCTAGATGCTCGTCTCACATAGCCAGACATTACTCCACCTCACAGCATTGTAGCTAATGTTAGATGCTGGCTATATTGACAGTCATAAAATCCCATATGCTCACACAGAGTTCTAGTCTCCAATATTCACCCTGGTTTTGTAACGTCTCTGGTCGTGCAAATCATGCCAAGGTTTTTTTAGGTCAGGTAGAATCTATCTCTGTTGATACCGTTGGTTTGTTTGCTGCTTCCATGGCTGTACTACAGCTAGCACCCTGGGTTTAAATTTTTACAGATATATCTGGCAACCTGGCCCGGCTGTCAAAATAGGCATTTGATACCAACACACAGGATAAAACACAGACAGACATTTCAAAGGAGAAAATACTGGCTTTAGCATTGTTGTCAAAAAACATAGTATTTAAATTTTGCATGTTTCCTTAATATCTGATCATATTGTAGTCATTTTTGGATTTGATACAGGAAATATATTACATATTGCAACTTTAAAAGAAACCATGTGAGAGGTTTAGAGGAAATGTCTCCTTAGTGGACTGAAAACAACTCATAGAAATCTGAGGCATTGGACTAACCAACAACAACAAGCCACTTCTTTTTGGAAGAGGTCACAAACCAAACAGTTTAAACCTCTGGTTTAATTTGCAGTGACCAAAGTCCACCAACAGCTCCAGCTGCATTAGAGCAGGTCTCTGCTGTGTGTAGTGTAATCTCTACATGGTTGTCTTCTTTTTGTTTCCAGATGGTGTTCCTGTTTTGGATTTGACGTCTCTCTTCCTCCCAAATCTGAGAGAGATGTCTTCAGCCCATAGAAACTGAGATCCTGCCGTATACAATGATGTTAAGAAAACATTTGACAGTTGCACCATTGCTGGTAAAATAATCTTATTACAACAAGCTTTTATTATAATTCATTCATCATATTGCTCCTCTCCAACATTTTCTTTCTTTCTTTCTTTCTTTCTTTTTCTTTCTTTCTTTCTTTATAACCCCTTTGTTGCGGCTGTAAGCACTCCAACAAAGTGCCTTGTAGTAGAAATAATTGCGTTAGTGCGGTGGTCAACAGAAAGTGTTCGGCTCCCCAGACTGACCCCCTCTCTGTCAAAGCCCCAAAAACCAACAGGTGAACAGGTGAAGCAAACAAATATGTTATCACTTCCGCTCAAACCGTGATGAAAACGCCCACCACCTCCAATATAAGTGCACAATATAATAATCAATAAATAATATAAATGAGACCATAAACAACATACAATATGTGGCTCCTACACCCTTTTGTTCTTTATAATTCTCTCTGACTCTCTGTCTCTCTCTCTCTCTCTTACACACACACACACACACACACACAACACAAGTAAAGGAAAAAATACAAAAATAAACTGAACCGGTCACAGAAGGATTGTATCATGTGGACGCGTCAACAGTTTTGTTGTCATTACTTAGAATTCCTCATTAGGCCGCAGAAACCACGCACTAGCTTTAAGTCTGATTCAACTTTTGGAGAAAAGCAACCAGACATCACCCTGCGGTGGACGATCATGTAACCAGAGATCAGACTTGTCTGTCCGTATTTCGGCGTGAGAGTCCCGTTAACATTACTAGAAAAACGAAACATCACTGTCTCTATCGGCTACAAAAAGTTTTAAAGGGGTGATTGAATGCAAAATTGATTTTCCCTTGTCATAGTTGAATAACGACAGTTCGGTGGGTAAATAGGACATACATAGAAGCTCAAAATCCCATTGACACCCCTTTACTATGAAAATCTCATATTTTGAAACTGCCACTAAAAAAACGGCGAATCTCAACAAAGCTGGAAGCTTACGTAAGCATCTCAAAACCTGTACCTTTGTCACACCCATGGATGTATTAAAGGAGAATTCCGACAATTTTTACGTTAATCTTAATCGCTATAGCTGCGAGTACTTTCGATAGAAAAAACCCGACCGAATTAGTGCAGCTAACGGAGAAGCTGCAGCTTGAGTAGGGCTTGAATATTTAAAAATAAAAATCCTTACAAACAAAAGGTGTCCAGCAAAACAGCAGGCAAAGAAAATCCAAAATACGTGAAAGTCAGAAACGGGAATAACAGGAACCAAAACACCAAGACTAAACGGGTAGACTAACAAACAGACACCCCAAACAGAAATACAATACAATGATCTGACACAAGACAAGGGGAACACAAAAGACTAAATACACAGGGTAACGAGGTAACGACGAGACAGGTGACACAAGGACTGGGAAACTGGTGAAACACAAGGCAGGAAGTAAAACAAGACAATACAAGACAATCCCAATATGTACAATCCCAAAGTGCTACAGGAGAAAAACAGGGTAAAAGCAAAGCAAAGATAAAGACAAACAATAACACAAATAGAGATTTCCGCAGGAAGTTTGCTAAAAGAGAGGTTTGTGGTGTAAGTAGCTCTTTAAGTAGGGAGGGGCATTACCAGATAGACATAGATAGACATTTATTGATCCTTTTCGGAATTCATCTTGCACCATACAGCTCATCAAATAGACAGACAACAGACCATAGACAACGGACAACAACAAGACCACCAACCCCTCCCTTCCCCCGCACAACCACAATACACAATCCCGAATATCTCCACATCATAAATAAAATATAGCAAAGTGCAGTATCATTAGCCCCAATGGGCTATCAACATAAGGTGCAACATTGTCAGTGGCGTTTTAATATTATACCAACGTGCAGTATTATTACCCAGAAAGGATCAAGTTATTTTCCGTAATTTACTTAGTAGTGTAATGCTGGTAGGAATAAATGATTTGCGAGCCCGGTTGGTTTGTAAGGACAGCACTCTATATCTTCTGCCTGATGGCAGCAGCTCATTGAATAAAGCAATTTTAAAAAAAAAAGGGATGTAGCCCATCACCATTTTTTTTTTTTTTTTTTTTTTTTTTTTTAATTTTGCCATTTTTATTATCTTTTTTTTTTTTTACTGACAAAGACAAATACCAGGCAATGAACAGAAAGTCAAAATATTCTCAACAAATTGAGTGATTTTTTATTTTGGTATCATAAATAAGACAATGTGTCATTTTGACGTGCAATTTCAGTTTTTTGTAATGTGATCATCGTGGATTATTATGTGTAAAACTGCAAAAATATCATTCATGCATGTCGGCGATTTGAACCTAATTCACTTCAATAAAGATAACTATACTATAGTATACATACTATATACTATACTATACTATATACTATACTATACATGCTATATACTATACTATACAAGCTATTCTTGTTATGAGCATCAAGGCGTGGTGGTGCTGCGGTGCAAATTTAACTCATGTTTAGTACATGTTAACTTAAAGATTCGTAGAAAAAATATAAACGTTGGAGGCCATTAATCGGGCGCAAAGTCCTCAAAATCCATTCTGCAGTTAGCATTATATAGCCATGGCAAAAAGAAAACAAGGCAGTTTAATTAATTTTGGTTTTACTAAGAAATAGTGTAGCGATGACGTTAATAGCACGACTGATTCACCTGCTGCAAGCCCTGTTAGTTAGCACACCTCCCCGGGGTGACAATGCAAGGAGAAGCTGAAGAAATAATGTCCTCTCTGGCTGAAGATGATCCTTATCCCTCTTGCCTCTCTCTCCCGTTAAATTGGAACAGCCAGCAGTGGAGAGACTGGAAGAGCCGATATACATGGCTGTTTGTTAAGGATGGAAGCTTGGGGTGCGTCGCTATAAGGTCTAATTGAACGGAGGAATTATGGTATTCTTCGGTAGCCTGAGTAACTTTAACCGTTGTTCATGTGAAATCTCAAAGACAGCCTGATGCTTTGTTTATAGACTATTTGTGGCTGGCTGTTTGCAGTTTGACCTATCAATTCCTGTCGATAAAGTATAATAGGGTAAATCCTGTCGTGCATACACTTGTAGCTGTTATCTATCTTTGTAAGTCGCAAGCGCACGACTGGCCATGAGTTTGTGTAACAATAGGCGACTGTGTCCTGCAACAACAAAGGAAAGTCCCTTCAACTCTTGCTTCATCTATTTTCTTTTTTCTCCGCTGCTTTTCGTGCTGCCTTCACGTGCAGTCGGAAATTGAGACAGATTTCTATCAGAGTTCATTTCAACAGCTTCTATCAGAATTTCATTTGCAGTATGTGTTGTATGTTCTAACCAGGCTTCTCTCCACAGATACTTGTGCTGAGTGTCTTCAGAGGACATACCCTCACATGTAATCCACAGAGTATCGGATCGGGGATCTATGCTGTCCTAGGTGTCCTATTGGTAAGATCTGATTGAATGTGCACTAGCGCCACGAAGGGAAGCCAAACACCTGCCCCCATACTGCCATGACACAGAGCTGCATTTACATTGGCAAAGTATCCCTTTTATTAGAAACATTATATTGCATGAAATTGTTGGTTTTCTTTTCAACAGGAAGTCGAGTTAGAAAACATTGCACAGAGTTCAGAAGTACTTCCTGTCTGGATTGCGATGAAGGAACATTTATGAATCGTCCTACAGGGCTTACAGAATGTTTTCCCTGTGCACGCTGTGATTCAGGTAGACTTCTGTTTATGTTTCCTAATTATTAGTAGAAACATATTAAACTAAAGATTGATTTTTGAGCATGTAGCTCTCTAGTAGATTAGACAAAATAAAAGTTAAGTATCTTCATATACAAGTTTAGTATCTTCATATGTAACCTCTTTGTGTGTTGACAGGTTCTGGTTTAAAGATAAAGACAGCATGTACGACTACCTCAGATACAGTTTGTGAACCACGGGGAGGGATTCTACTGTCGGTTCCTTCAGAAAACGTCTGTGGGGAAGCACAGAAACACAGCAGCTGTCAACCAGGACAATATATCAGCCAAAAGGTTAGTTCCTCGTGCTGAATTTAGGAGTATAGGTATAATTTAAGATTTAAATGAGAACACCAAACTTCAGTGAAAATGACCTTATGAACTTAAAGGTCCCATATTGTAAAACAAGTGAGATACCATGTCTTTTTTAATTATTAAGCAGGTTCGAGGTGGTGTATAAATATGAGTAAAGCATAAAAAAACCACTCAATCCACAGAGAAATGCACACAGCCCGTATTCAGAAACTGATCCTTTAAACCAGCAGTCAGGACTTCCGTATTGTGATGTCACAACTATTACTAGTAGAGGCAAAGTCCCTCCCTTTCTGGTTTGTCAATTTTTTTTATTTATTTATTTATTTAAGGACAATGCACATTTAATGAACATGTACAGCAGTACACGTAAAAGTGCCAGATTATAGCCCAAAGGCTAATTTCCATCTGTAGTCCCATTTGGCAGATATAAATTACAATAACAGGACATAAGATAAACACTATTAACATCTGCTATATAAAACAGGATAAAACAGGATGAAAAAACAAAACCAAAAAAAAAAAAATTATTAATAAATGTTAAAACAGAGGCTCAACATACATATGTTTCACTAAACTAATACGATTATTGTACAACATAAGTAAGGGTGTGCCATACATTGGTTAGTTTTAAGACAAAATATATACAGTAATAACATCTGTTATATGAAACAAGGAAAAAAAAAAAAAGACAATACAAAAATAAAAAGCAAACAAGACAATTCATTAGTAAGTGTTAAGACGAAGACGCGAATTCACCAGCACACTCCCTGGGCTATCGGTACAACATGCAGTCAGAGGTGATTGCACGCGTTTGGTTAGCTATGAGCCACTCCTTTACCTGGCTCTTAAAGGTGGCCAAAGTGGGACATTCCCTTATAGTTGGGGGTAGTGTGTTCCACAATGCACTACCTTTAATAGATAGTGCATTATGGCTAAAAGAAGTTTTTCTAAAAGGAAGCTCACAGTCCCTGTTTACAACAGCTCTAGTAATCCGAGTCTGTCTGTATTTAATAAATTCTTGCAATGGCGGTGGTGCCAAGCCATGCAGTATTTTATAAACTAAGCATATTGAGGAAAATTTACAAAAATTGTCAAAAGTTAGCAAGTTATATTTCTCTAAGATTTTGCAATGATGGTAAAAGAAAAGTTTTTTATCTAGAGTTTTGAGTGCCTTTTGTGCACAAAAGCTCAACTGGTTTTAGGATAGTAGAACCCGACATAGACCAGCTGCTGATGCAGTAGTTTAGATGTGAAAATATCGAGTGCAAGAACATCGGAGCTGCCGTATCTGACGAGAGATCCTCTAATTTGCTTAAAATTACAAAGATTTGTAATCAAAAGACAATTTTGCTTTCCACCAGAACGGGAGGGACTTTGCCTCTCTGTCGAAAGGAAGTGCTGCTACAGTGCTGTTACAGTCATTCCCCGGCTGCAATAAATGCAGGTATATTCAGACAGACAGTATGATATTGAGCTTCCTCCAGTACTTAGATTCCTTTGTCAACATCTGACCCGCCTCATGACAACTTAGCAAACTCCATCAGCTGATGAAGGTCATGAGATGTGTGGTGGGACCTTTTGTTTCATGTTCAGTGATGAAGCAGGCCCAAACATAGAATAGTATTTATGCAGCTGTGAATCAGGCCTTCATGGGAATGAGTTGTTTTTACTGAAATATAAAAGCTTGTGAAAGATTATATTTTGGGACTTGAAACAAAGAATTGTCTGTGAATGTATTTTAAACTGTATGTTTTTTAAATCCACTGAAGAGAAATCAGACAGTAATTTGTATATATCTATATAATTTGTATTTGTAGGAACAGCATCAAGGGACACTGAGTGCTCTGACTGCAGCGATGGAACATTTTCTGATGGGACATTATTGACATCGTGTCAGCCACACACACAGTAAGTGAAGCTTCAGATCAGACATGGACACACCTGAACTCTTCCAACAGCAGCATGGTTCCCTACACATGGTCCTGTCAAAATGTCCCTCTATCATTCCAGATGTCAATCATTGGATCTTCTGCTGATAAAACCAGGAACTGCTTCGACGGATGCTCAATGTAAAGAACAAAGTTCAGGAGCTGGGATCGGTTCGTTGTTGGTGCTTGTGATACTTTTAGTGGTGGCGTGCAATCTCTGCCTGTCGTGTTAATTCTCAGAAAGAAGGGAGGATGTAAAAACACAGGTATGATTGGTATTTAGACAATCAAAACATTTGTTTTTAACACATGATAATGTCTGTCAAATCATTAAGTTGCTGATTAAGGTGTTTTTCAATGGTAATGTTTTATTACAGGAGGAAAAGAGGATATGCAGAAACTCCCCAACAGGTATGTATTCTTTACTGTTATTACTCAGCACATGTTACTGTATGTACAGTAGGAATAATTTTAGTAGTAGTCATTAAATGATGTCTCTGGTTTATCATTAATTCACAAAGAATTGAAGGCTGAATGGAGAAGAACAGCTATAGGTAAGACAGTAGTGAATTCTTCATTTAATTGTTCATGTCTTTACAAATGTATAATATGTTTCTCTTTAAACTCAATTTATTTCTCTCCTCAGGAAGTGGCTGTGATAAATGAACACAGAGACAGTTCATAGGACACATCAGAGGAAAGTTCCAGGTTCAATGAAATCCAGTCCGATTCTGGCACATTATTAGTTGGTGAATTTTGGGCACTGTGCTCCAAAGTGAACACCTGCTGGTCTGCAGCCTGCATCACTATCTTCCAGAGATGTTACTGGACAGAGACTAGTCAGTCTGGAATAACAGCTTGGAGCAAGTCCCGGACTAAGTATGTAACGGCCAGGCTCTTCACTCAGAACTTCTGCTCCATCTCTCTCACCTGGACATTTTGCTGCTTGTACAGTGAGCTCTCCTTGTTGTGGAACACCTTAAGAGAACCACATGTTCCCATCCCTGTCTTCACCAAGCCACAGATCACCCAGACATCATGTGTCTGAAGGCAGGTATCATCAGAGAGCTAACACCTGGCCCCCCTGCCCGCGGGCCTCTTGCCTCTACTGAAGCCCCTCCTGACCAAGCTTCTGTCAGGACGGCTCTGCTCAACGCCGCTCCCTTACCAACAAGACATTTCTTCTCAAAGATGGATTTTTTAGGAAAAATTTGGATTTTCGGATCTTTACTGAAACCGAGGTATTGGTCCATCATTGAACTTTGTCCTGCAGACTTTAACTTCATCAGGACACCGAGGCTGTCAGGCCCTGATGGTGGTCTGGCAGTGATTTTTAGAAATAGCGTGAAATCGGATTGCCTCTCAAAGTCCAACCCCACGTCCACGTCGTGAGAGGCGGTAACAGCTGTAAGTATGGGATTGCCAGGCAGGGTGAAGTATGGAGAGAGGCCACCTGGGCCATTACGGTAGCCATGAAGGCCTGCCTGGACCCACCCGGAAACACACTGGTAAACGGGGCTCCGGTGAAGCTAGGTGGGCCAATCACCCGCCTAGTGGATAAACATGATTACAGAAACATTCATGGATAACATTCGCAAGCGTTTGGAGTTAGAAGGTGTCTCCCCCAGACAAATATGAAGCTGGACAACTCAAGCTGGAAGGAGGTTGCTCAGCTGACCCCCTCTTACAACCAAAAATCCAAAGATAGGCTCATGGAACGTTAGAACGATGTACCGAGCGGTAAAAGCATCTCAGATAGCAGCGGAAATGAATCAGTCCAACCTGTCCCTAACAGGACTCAGTGAAACTAGGTGGACTCAATCAGAAAAAACTCACCTTTCTAGTGGAGGAACAATAATATAGGAGGGACACGACCAGGATACTGCCCCACATACAGAGGGAGGAATTTCTTGATATTACTGAGCTTTTTAACTTTATACAACATGTTTCTGGACCAACACATTTAATTCACTCATAAGAAGGGGATAATGCAAATTAATAAAAGGCATGATTATACGTACATGGGTTAAAAATGCCAGAATTGGCTTAAAGGCTATTTATCTTCTGTAGTCCCCCGGCCTCGATGTTAAAAGGGCTTTTTAAAATACAAATAAACAAGAAAGAAGGACAACACAAGCAGAGCAGAACTTGGCACAAATAGTTTTAGTCCTGACATGTATATGTATTGACCATCCATTGTTTTATCTGCTTAGTAAAAGACCAATATGTTTAATTGTCTAATATGGTGTGGGATTGAGTTCCACTCTCTTGACCCTCTGATGGACCAAGCTGACTGACTAAAAGAACTTTTCTGCAACGGAATAACCCAACCTTCCCTCTCTCTCCCCTTGTGACACGATCAATATCTTTTCTTCTGTTTATGTCGGCAACAAGTGGCGATGGAACTAGGTTGTAAGTGACTTTATATACCACGCACACATTTACATATTTCATTAGGTCTTTCCAGCTTAAAATCTAGGTTTCAGTGTGCGGGATACTCTGGACTTAGTTTTTTCACACTGTCTTATTATTCATTATGTCTGATCATAAGTGTGTTCTATAAAATACAGAGGTGTTTAATACCTACACCGGACATGCAACTCGCTTTACCAGCTTTTTGAACTCTTCTTCGGCTTTTATTCTCTAAATCTCCTGCCTTTGACTGTAATCATAACTTGTTATTTCATTCCTTTATTGTCATCATTTTTAATTTTCACCAAATTGAGTTTAAACCTGTTACTCTCTAATTATGTTTGTTATTTTACTTTTGCCACATTGAGTTAATTTCATGTCCATTTTGTATTTTTATTTTTATTATGTTCTAATGACCTGGTGAAGTCAGAAACCCATAACCCAGCATACACTTTCTCTTTCTATGTAATAAACATATGTTGTGATTTATGTTGTATTAATTTTGTTTTTATGAATGTGTGCAATCCCAATAAACAATCAAACAAACCATCTGGATCCTTCATAGTGGTTTTTAAATGTTTTGAATCCATTTGCTTCCATTATATATCCATGATCAATCTCTCCCCTTTTAACTGGCTATAGACCTCACCCTTCCAGTGAATTACAGGCCCATATCTTAGATAGCTCTTATGTCCAAACTACTAAAAAGAAATGCAGGTTTCGCACAAAGCCGATTTTAGAGATGTATAACGTGTGTAAATCAGGCTGAAGAACAAACTCCACTTGTGAAATGTTTCCTGTGGGCACTGAACCTATCATGGACATGTTGGATAGAGCCAGAACACAACTAGAATGCACCGCAGCAGAGTATTGTGGACATTGGATGTTAATATGCAATAATAACCCACAGTGAAGCTGCAAAGAAATGTAATGTATTCATTGTACGTGTGTTATAACCAGTTGACCTGTGTTGAGCCCTTTTTAATATAAAGATGGTAATGCAGGAGAATGGGGGTTGATCACAAATGCAGACAGCTGGAGGCCTTAGGATCAATTCAGAGATTTATTGAGAATGGCTTACGGACAGTTCAAATGGTAGACGGGTAACTGGTAGACAGAACACAGCACTGCAACTAATTATGATGAACAGACAGAACTTATTGAGTGGATCGGTACATGTGGTGAGTGGCTGATGAGGAAATGAGATGCAGGTGAGGAGGTGGGCAGGGAAGACCAGGTACAGCTGATTATTGAAGTGGGAACAGGTGTGTGGGGTGGGGGGGCAGTCAGGTGATGGAGGGAAAGTCTGAGCACATCTGGTGGATGGAGGGAGAAAGTCTGTATGGAACAGGGTATGAGACTGAAGAGACACAGACTGGGACCAGGACAGTCTCAACCTCTCCATTTGCCAGTGTTCCATCTAGATATGGTTTATATTGCATTATACCATTTATAAAACGGTGCACTCCTGACCTCTGGTGGCTGAAGATAGTGTAACATGAAAGTTCCTTTCCATTTCTATTTTTTCGTTTTCATCTGACCATGGCCACACAAAGTGCAGTGAGACTTCTATCAGATTTAATTTCAACAGCTTCTATCCATGCATTTGATTTACAGTAGGTTCAAATTTCAACCAGGCTTCACTGAGACAAACTTATTTCTCTCCACAGATACTTATGATGAGTGTCTTCAGAGGACATACACATGTCATCCATCAGAGTATCAGATGGGGATCAATGCTGTCCTACTTCCTGCTGGTAAGATCTGATTGAATGTTTAAGGAATATTTCTATGTGGAGTATTTTGTTTTACTGACTCTAATCAACCACTTGAGTGCAGACCAGTGGAGTCAGTCTGTTATGCTCTTGGTCATCAGTGTTTTAGACTCAGATAACAGCATGTCATTGATTGGTTGATCTAATTTTCCTTGAGTATTCTCTAAATATTTCTGAGGGCGAACTCTTTATCAATGTGTTTTCAAGCATTTCAGACAGGTACACTTATGAGGTTTTAAATGTGGAAAAAATGAATGTTAAGTAAAAACACAGTAGCCTACTTCCTGATTACACCATTTGATTCTTTTTACAGTTTGGTTTGAAGTGTCCTCCCTGAGTGTTAAGGGCTAAGTGTATTATTTGACATACACATTATTAAATGTATGAAATGTTACTTGTTACCATGTTACTTTTTATTTCTTTGGTGAGATATTGGATCATTGGACCTCTTTGGGCGTGGTACAGTTATTTAAAGGAAAGCATTTTGACTGCACCTTGGCTAAGAAGATGATGGTTAAAAGATAAATATAAAATGCTCTAACATGTATCTCTTTGTAGTTTGCCTACAAGTTTGAAGCTAATGTACTTCTATGTGATTCATGCTGTTCTGAGTTATTACCTTCATAGTTGATAGAAAAGTCTGAAACATGAAACAAAGACAAAAAAAAAGCAGACCCTACCTTTTGGCTCTTCATTTCAAGCTCTTCTGAAAGCCTCCTATTTCCTCACACCTTGGCTCCTCTGTGACATCCCCCCCCTCACAGTTATGGCCGACCTCAGTTGATTTCCGTCGTGGGCCTGTTTCAGTTTATTTTCCCTTTTGTTTGATCTTTGTACAGCAGTGAGGTGTAAAATGCATTTAGTAACACTCAAGGTATCAAAGTCCAGGTATCAAAGTCCAGAAAATCAACAGCTCAAGCTGCATTAGAGCAGGTCTCTGCAACACAAATATATCTGTGTTAACAGGTTTCTCATCTGATCTCTGCATGGATGGTATCTTTTTGTTTCCAGATGGTGTTCCTGTTTTGGATTTTGCGTCTCTCTTCCTCCCAAATCTGAGAGAGATGTCTTCAGCCCGTGGAAACTGTGATCCTACCTCATACAATGGCGCGTGAGAAAACCTTTGACAGTTGCACCATTGCTGGTAAAATAATGTTATTACAACAAGCTGTTTTTATAATTAATTGGTCATATTGCTCCTCTGCAACATTTCTTTCTTTGTAACCCTTTTCACTTCATGATTATCTTTGTCAATGTAGCTGTGGTAAAGGAAATATAGAGCTGTATTTAAAATTTAAACAAAAAAGTAGGTGGAAAGTTCCTTTTTTGGGTTAAATGATGGAAATGTTTATAGAAGAAATGAAAGGCAAAGAATCTTACTCATTTCAGCTGTAGTGGATATAGTTTTAATTAAAACAATTTATGTTTTTGTACATCTAACTACAGCTACACAAAGTGCAGTCAGGTTTCTATCAGAGTTCATTTCAACAGTTTCTATCCTGTATTTAATTTGCAGAATGTTCCAAACTTTCTTACATCACAGATACTTGTGCTGAGTGTCTTCAGAGGACATACCCTCACATGTCCAACAGAGTATGAGATTGGGAATCAATGCTGTCAAATGTGTCCTGCTGGTAAGATCTGATTGAATGTTAAAGGACTATTTCTTCCACTAGGTGCAGACCAGTGGAGTCAGTCTTACTCCCATGGTCAAGCAGCATGTAATGTATCAGTGAAGGACCAGCATCTGACTGAAGTTTTATTCCAACAGTAAAAGAACAAGTCAAAATATATAGATTTTTTTTTTTTTTTCTTTAAAAATACCAAGTAAATGACACTGTAGTAGACAGTAGTACGTCACTTTGCATACCAACATGTACTTTAACCTCAAGATTATACATTTTAGTTTAATAGAAACATTATATTGCATGAAATTAAATTGTTGGTTTCTTTTCAACAGGTAGTCGAGTTGAAAAAGACTGCACAGAGTCCAGACAGACTCCTGTCTGCCTTGCACGGAGGGAACATTTATGACTCATCCTACACATTTGATGAGTTGTTTGTCCTGTTTACGCGGCTATGTAGGTAGAATTCTGTTAATATTTTCTAATCATTAGTAAATCTATGAAATGTAAAGGCTTATCACTGCTGGTCCCACTGTTAATGCTGTGTAAGAACTGAGAAAACTAGAGCCTGGTTTAACTGTGTTATTCTGAAGATGCAGAGAGTCATTGTGAAGAGTTTACTGTACTGCAGAATTACAGACTGCACCCAGAAACAAAGACCTCATGTGTTATAGAATACTGCAAGATCACTTAAGACTATTTTGTGTCATAAAACCCTTTCTCCACATAAGTGAAGACATTCTACATTGTGACAAGTTCTTTTCAGCAGTTAAGATATTAGCTGTTAATAACAGCTTAGATTTTGGTGTACTCTGTATTTTCCTCAGTTTTTATCATTGCCACTTTTTAGCATGTAGCTCTCTAGTAGATTAGACAACATAAAAGTTTAATATGTATGTACCCTCTATATCTGTTGTTGACAGATTTTGGTTTAAGCTGAAGACGCCATGTACGACTACCTCAGATACAGTTTGTGAACCACTGGAGGGATTCTACTGTCTGTTCTTTATAGAGGACGGCTGTGTGGAAGCACAGAAACACAGCAGCTGTCAACCAGGACAATATATCAGCCTAAAAGGTTAGTTTTCTTGTGCTAACTTTGATATACTGTAATAGGTATAAAGTTTTAAATGAGAACACCAAAATTCAAACTTTCACTCGGAAGCTACAAATGAACAACTAAACTGTTATTTAAACATACAAGAACATCCTATCTTATAGGAGCAAAACCTTTTGTGGTGTGTTTCTCTTAAATATCTGAGGGCCCAGGGACAATGTACCAACGGGCCCAGATTGTAACAACTACAACCCTAAATTTGGCCTACTGCGACAATGTTGCAATCAAAAACCAAGTGCACAGACCAAGGGCAGGGAGATGGACATATATTATATACGTTATATATGAAGTTTGAATATATGGAATGAATATTAGATTCAGACTATTCCATATATTCAGACTCTGCATTTTATATGTGTGGTAACTTCCTGAACGGCAGCAGTATATATAACAGTAGTGTATTAACAGTAGTTTGTTTAGAAATCTGGTATGATTTCTCCTTTACAGTGAATTCACATCCCATTTTGCGCTGTAGTAGAACATCTCATAATACCTCAAAGAATGCCGTAAGTCATTTTTCCTGAAATATAAAGAAATGTTTGGATGTATTTTACTGTCTGCTTCAGAAACCTCAACAATGAAAAAAAGTTTTTAAATCCACTGAAAGTCTGATGAAATGTAATGATGTCATACTGTATAATGATATGAATTTGTATTTGTAGGAACAGCATTAAGGGACACTGAGTGCTCTAACTGCAGCGATGGAACATTTTCTGATGGGACATTATTGACATCGTGTCAGCCACACACACAGTAAGTGAAGCTTCAGATCAGACATGGACACACCTGAACTCTTCCAACAGCAGCATGGTTCCCTACACATGGTCCTGTCAAAATGTCCCTCTATCATTCCAGATGTCAATCATTGGATCTTCAGCTGATAAAACCAGGAACTGCTTCCAACAGATGCTGAATGTGGAGAAGAACAAAGTTCAGGAGCTGGGATCAGCATAGTTTTGGGGGTGCTTGTGGTGGCAGTAATATCTCTGCTTGTCGTGTTGATTCTCAGAAAGAAGGGAGGATGTAAAACCACAGGTATGATTGGTATTTAGACAATTAAAACATTTATGTTTTAATACATGATATAATTGTCTTTCAAATCATTAAGTTGCTGATTAAAGTGTTTTTCATTGGTAATGTTTTATTACAGGAAGAAAAAGGAATGCAGACAATCCCCAACAGGTATGTTCTTTAATGTTATTACTCACTCCATGTTACTGTATGTACAGTAGAACGTAGAAATGATTTTAGTAGTAGTAGTAATTAAATAATATCACTCTTTTATCAGTACTTCAAAAATAATAAACATCCACATGAAGAAGAAGAACAGCTGCAGGTAAGATAGTAGTGAATTCTTCATTGAAATGTTCATATCTTTACAAATGTATATTTAGGGTTGGGTACCCAGGGCTCTCAAGTGTCACGCATTGAGCGTGACGTACACTCATTTCGGTCTTTGTCACGCACTCCGCCACACATTGTATTTCTCACGCGTAAAAATTATTTATAATAAATTCAATATGCCGCAGCGCCCAAAATTTCTCTGGCTGCGCCGCTCTCACTACGGAACCGGCAGGAATCAAACGCGTCTGGCCGTTTTACAGTTGTGGAGGCTCCACGCAGAGCTCTTGCAGTAGTCTACATAAGTGGCCCTGAGTTTATGCTTGTGCGCTGGTGTGTGCGTCGAGCCACGTGTGTGTGTGTGTGTGGGAGTGTGTGGTAGAGGGAGAAGTGAGAGAGTGACGGCGATTATCTTGGAGCAAGTAGCGACTCTAGAGTCCTAGTGAGAGAAACAAAGTGTCTCCTCTGTTCTTTCTGACCACGGTGGGAAATGTGTAGCAGGAAAAGTTAATCCTCTCCTTGACTTCATGTTGTTTATGGAGAAATAGAACGAGGAAACGAGTCAGGGGAAATGCAACGCTACCAAGCCCATAGACCGTGACCAAGCCACTGTAGCTTACATTTTAATGTCTAAGTCGAGCCTGCCACTTATCAGCCAAACAAAAAGAGGGGCTACACACAATAGCCAATCAGAAAATAGCACTATTTTATCTGGGTAAGATTTATGCAGCAACCAATGAAAAAGCTAAGCATACAGAATTCCTAAAATTCGCTCATTCAAGCCAGAGACCCAAACGGGTCTGAGTCTGTCACAGTCTGAGATCTACCGTATCAAGAGCAATCACGTAATGCACACAGACTATGGTGCAGGTAATTATTTTCGAATATATTGACTATTAACTTTTTTCTCAAAGTTTCTCAAAACTCGATAAAGAGATATTTGATGTGAAACGTTTTGAACATGAGCAGAATCTGCTCTAAAAATGTTATATTACAGTCAGGGTTTTATTAATTTTAAAAGATTAATGTTACTACGTGAATAATTGTATATGCATTTAAGGAGTTATCTAACAAAAGATGCAAAGGGAAGAGTAAATGATGCCTAAAGGCTACATGTGTGCTGACTCAGTTAATTAGAAAGTATAAGGAGTATAGTGAATACAGTCCTGAGCCTAACTGCCATCCATTATGTTTTATATTTGTTTTATTATGTTTACCTTTATAAAAACATAAATGTCAAGTATAAATATTACAATCACAGATGCAGGAATGTGGTTTATGCTCAAAAAAATTTTACTTTATTTGTGAATTGTCAGTGCCAATGTTTAAAATTTTTTTGTGTAAATCTGACATTATATAATAACAACAAAACACTAATAATAATATTATGAAACACCCTATTCCTCGACTTGTCCAACCCCCACAATTATATTTTTTGGGGGTCACTTGCGTCAAAGAGCGAAACCCGTTCCACTATGGTACCGGTTCCTACGCAAACGGTAGTATTCGGACCGGATTAGAACGCGAATTTCGGTTCCTTTTCCGACTGAAATATTTTCCCTCTGTCGCTCCGGACAGGGGAAGACTCTTTTTCTTTCTCCCTTTTCCCGGAGTGGCGCACGTGCCCGCTCGCGGTGTGAAGCGCGTGTCCGCGCTATTCCCCCGACATGCACTCTACAATCACTGCTGATAGACGGCTTTTTGTACACGCTCTGAAACGGACGTAAAAATATCACACTTTCTCTGTAGTCTACCGTTAGCTAGCTACCGTAGATGTAGGCTACTTTTAAAATGGCATATTTTCCCTCTGGGCTCACCAAAACGGACGTAAAAGCATATTAACCATTCACTGACTGCACGTGATCGCTAGTAAACATATTACACTTACTCTGCTAGTCTATCGTTCAAGACAAGACCCTGTAGCCTGGTGGTGGGGAGGGCAAGACAGCCTCCCAAATTGTCTGCCCTTTTCAAACTCCTACCTGTGTGTGTACAGACCTCTTGGACACCGTCTGAGAGAGTTTTCTCCTGTGCAGTAGGCCTACATGCCATAAGTCAGGAGAGGTGTAGTATCTTGCCAGAGAAGGCAAATATGGTCATTTTTCTGCAAAAGAACTGCTAAAGTTTGAAGCTGGTTGGCATACCAACTCAACAACATTTATTTTGTTGTTACTTGTTAATAGTGTAACTGTTATTTGTTAAATTATTGTAGTTGTGTGTTAGGTGACAGGTTTCTACTTATTATATATTTAAGTACTTTAAAACGTTAATATATTGTTAAATTTAAATAATTTTCAATTTAAAAAAACTCCATAAAAAGCCTTTCTTTTGTCATTTTTCAGTTTTTCAAGAATCGGTTTAGGAATCGTTTAGGAATCAGAATCGTTTAAAAGTACCGGTTCGGCATCGGAATCGTAAAAATCCAAACTGTACCCAACCCTATGTATAATATGTTTCTGCTTAAACTCAATTGATTTCTCTCCTCAGGGCGTGGCTGTGATAAATGAAGCCAGTTACAGTTCATCGGACACTGCAGAGGAAAGTTTAAACTTCATTCAGTCAGTGAAACAGAAGTCTGTGTAGACCACTGCTTTCACCTAAAATGTTTACAATGACCAAATTCTCTAATTCTTAGGCTTGTTAGCCTAAGAATCTCCCCATAGGAGGTACACTTTTCGGATGTTCCCTTACCCCCTTGGGAATGACACTGCAGCCATTATATTACTGTAAGTTCAAATAATACAGTAAGAAACTGTATATTTACAGTCAAATACCTTAAAATGTAAAAACAGTATGCTTGGTGCAAATAAACAGTAGTTTACTGGTGAAGCTGCAGCCAGTAAATTACTGTCAATTTACAGTGAAAAGTTTTACAGTGTAGAATATTTACAATAAAATGAAGTCATTAATTAGATTTTTCTGCAGAGTTTTGGAGGAGCGATTCATTGTCTGTCCCGACACATTTTTGGTAATGCTGCCGACTGTATGAAGAGTTTTTTAAAAAGTGGCTTTAGTATTGACATTCTTTTTAGCAATCGTAAAAAAAAAACTAATGCTGAATGCATTTTTATGAATACTTTGGATAGGTTATGGGTTACCAAGGATGTAATATTTGCAGTTTGAACATTATATTAAGGTAAATAAAACAGGAGAAACTGAAATACTGCTATCAGTAAATACAAATACTCAGTTTCTCCTGTTTTTTTATTCTTAAAATACACAAGTATTGTATATATTTTTATATTGAGAAAATCATTGTGTTTCTGTTTTTTTATGCTTTCTTTTTTTAAGCAAACTGTAAAAGGAAATAAAAGTTTGAATTGTAGAGTTGGGCAGTGAATGTTTCCATTACTGTTTATAAAAAATACTCCTTAAAAGATAAGTAGGCAATGTTTTTTAAAGAAAGTGAAAGTACCAAATAGCTGAAAGGCTTACATAACTTGTCTACACACAAATATGTATTGATGCAGGAGAATATTATTTTTTATTTATTTTTTAAAGTAAGAAGAAAAAAGGTGTGAAACACATTTATTTTTAAACCTTTATTTCTTTTTTTACAGAAAGGACCATTTACATCTCTCTACAGATCTTGCAAGTACAGAACATGTACAAAAGAGAACAAAAAAAGAAACAATAAAAAAACTTTAATATCACAGTTTTAACACTGTTACAGCTACTGGCTCCAGTTGGACCGATGGACAAAAAAGCTACATGGGTCCAACTAGTCCAGTTCTAGTCTTTTCAGACTGATGTTGCGCCATCTACAGGGGGTCAGCTGACCCACCACTGTAGGGCCTTGCAATTTTAGAATTAGAATTTTAGACCCTTTTTAGGGGGGCTCAAGCCTTGATGTTATGTTTGTGAGGCGTCCGGTATACTCGCAACAGCCGACCCTGGCGTGCGCAAATGTGACGTCATCACGGACGCCCGTAACTGTTTATACTCCGCGTGTTGGTCCTAGTTGCAGTCTTCTCCTGAACAGAGGTGGCGGCTAATGAGGAAAGGCTGCCGACTTTGCTATTTCTACGGACTATAAGAAGAAGAAAAAGAACGCTAAACAGCGCAGCACTGCATTACGCGTCAATGTTTCGATTTTAATTCGATGACCTACTTGCCGGATCAAGCGCTTTCATTCACCATAAAAGAGCTCATCTTAACCCGGTAAGTTTACAAGAGAGACTTGCAGTCACTCTGAGAGACTTGCCCTCGGCGCCCGTTCGCTTCCTGTTTCAGCTTTGTCGCGTCGTTGAATAAAATAGAGTGGTGCACGACCTCTGGTCACACACTCAAAATCCTGGCACGCCAGGGAGATCTACGTCATTTTGACGTCACATTGGCGCATGACAGGTCACCTGGCGGCGACGGAAAAAGACCTTTAGGCTACTTATTAGCTACAGGGCCCTACAGTGTAATGTAATATAAGGATAACCAGAGCTTTTCACATCTTGACTTTTGCAGGCCAGAGTAGCTGGAGAGATTAGCTGGAGCCTGAAAGTGGAGATATTGCAAGCCAAGAAAATTCAGAGTAGTGCACAAGATGAAGAGAATGAGGGAAATGAAGAAGGAGAAGGCAGTAAACTGGAGAGACCAGATGGGTCAGAGCAGGAGAAGACCACAGAAGGTGATGCAGAAATGTGAAAGAGAAGACGAAAAGGAAGGATTGACTGTGAGTGATGAAGAGGAGGCTGCAGATTCAGAGAGAGGGACAGAGGCAGAGAGTGATCAGGAGGAGGCAGATGAAGATGACAGGGAGGAAGAGGCTGCAGTTACTCCTGGACCATATGGTATATGTTTATATTCTCCTTCCATATAAATTGCAGTACAGTTTATGGCTATTTCCATTCTGTTGTATAGGTTATAGGGTTAGATATTTAAATATTTACATATATACATAGATTATCTAATGATGTTTTACAGTTTTTCTATCATAGCATTTGTTTGACCCTTTGTTTGATCATAATTACTGATAAAATAAGACACATTCTGTTCTATTTGTCGGTATCAGTAAATATGATCAAGCCATTTAATTCAATTTCAGCTAAATTGTATTTATAGTATCAATTCTTAACAATGATTCACTCTTCTCAAGACATTTTGCAGATAGAGTAGGTCTAGACCACACTCTATCATTTACAAAGACCCAACAATTCCCCAAGAGCAAGCATTTGGTGTGACAGTGGCGTAGGAAAAACTTCCTTTGGGCAGAAACCTCAGACAGACCCAGGCTGTTGGTGGGCAGCCATCTGCCGCTGCCGGCTGGGACACAGATACAAATATAGAGAATGGGTTTCTTGTTTGTGTGTGACAAAATTGCTCAATAGCGCCTTACAAATATTCAAATTTGAAGTCTCCTCCTTTACCTTTGACGTAGACTAGTAGATTGTTGCGGCCAAAATGTATGTTTTAGCGGCAGCTTTTTTCTACTTATTGGCCTTTAACCTGTTACTGCACTTTAAATAACCAGCAAAGCGCTCCTCAATTTAGGTCATCATGTGTTATGTCTCATCTCTGGTTTCTCCTGCATCCACATGCATGTGTGTGAATAACTTTGTGTGTGTCAGTCGCCCGCTGCAGAGAGCCAACCGGATTGTAACAGCAGCCGCTTTTAGCGACTTTGGAATGAAAAATCGTTACAGCGTACATTGATGTTAAAATGTGTACAGGTTTGTTGGTAAATGTGAGATGTTTGAGTCACATTCAACTTATTTTCATTCTTCATACCAGAAACAAGGAAATGAATTCGGAGAGATACGTGTTCTTAGCGTCACATACTGACACAAAAAGTCTGGTACGGGGGACTGCTGTGATTGGTTGAAGTCGTGGGAAACTCTGGTTATTGGTCAACTTTCTGTAAAGTTGCGGGATTGGACAAAATTGCGGAGTCACACTGAATTCACTGAGATTGGTTGAATTGGTGTGAATTGTTCCAATCGAGACATTTGCCAAATGCGCCGCGAACCATTTGACGGAGACATTTGTGGAAAATAGAAGTGACACAACATTTGCAATACATAATTGCCAATGCCACACACTGCACACAGGAAATGACGTCTAATTTGTGTACGCAGTGTTGACGGTTGTGCAAATGCACAGCCGCGCCAACACCCCTGTGTGGGGAGGTACGCATGGCCGGTCCATCGCTGCTTGCAGCTTTAAATGTCTGTTTTTGTACATATAACTACGTCTACACAAAAAGTGCAATCACATTCTTGTCCATGTATTTCATTTGCATTACTTTCAAATTTCAACCAGGCTTCACTGAGACAAACTTATTACTCTTCACAGATACTTGTGCTGAGTGTCTTCAGAGGACATACCCTCACATGTCGAACAGAATATCTAATGGGGGATCAATGCTGTCCTAAGTGTCCTGCTGGTAAGATCTGATTAAATGTTAAAGACATATTTCTATGTGGAGTATTTTGTTATTCTGCCAGATGGCAACGATACTAACCAGAATAAACCACTTGAGTGCAGACCAGTGGAGTCAGTTTTACTGCCATGGTTGGTGCTGTTTATGTTCACAAGTAAAATGTGCTGAAGTTTTATTCCAACAGTAAGCAAACAAGCAGGAATTATTATTGTTAATAATAATAATAATAATAATAATAATAATGTAGACAGCAGTGCATGTCACTTTGCCTAACAACATGTACTCTACCCTCAAGATTATGCATTTTCATTTAATAGAAATATTTTATTGCATGACATTGAATTATTGGTTTTCTTTTCAACAGGAAGTCGAGTTGACAACGATTGTACAGAGCTGAGAAGTACTTCCTGTCTGGGTTTTGAAAAGGGAACTCCTTTTAATTGAGTGTTTTCCCTGTGCACCCTGTGATTCAGGTAGACTTCTGTTATTATTTCCTAATTATTAGTTAAAATGTATGACTAAGCCCAGATTTAAAAGCAGTAGGCTTATTACTGCAAGTCCTGTTAATGCTGTGTAAGAACTGAAAAAATTTGACAATGTCATTTAGAAGAGTCTACTGCACTGCAGAATTACAGACTGCACCCAGAAACAAAGACCTCATATGTTATGAAATACTGTGAGACCAGTGAAGACTATTTTGTGTCATAAAATCCTTTTTCCACTGTGGAGACCTTGTTGAATGTGGCCAAAGTAGTTCTGGTCTACCTGGCCTGTAAAGCTGCTAGCCGTGTAGCCTACAGGAGAGACGGCAATCAAGACGAGCCAGGAGGAGACTGTGGTGTAAACCTTGGATATTGCAACATGCAAAACAGGCTGTCTATCCTAACTTGTGTCAAGAACTTCGCCAGAAGATACTCCAGCTTTTTGCGAATTTTGCCTGTTTTGTTCCTCAAGCTTTTGAGTCACTATGGTTACTCCACTAATTGCCAGAAAAAACACAAATTTTAGAGACAGCATTTCTCCTGGCGAACGCCCATGGTGACATTAAGATTCTTGGCAACAGGTGAGGTGCTACCAACGCTGTGTCTTCTCTATTAATTTGTAATACATTTTAGATTAAGAATTAGAATAAGAATTATTGCTTAACCTGTGTTGTTTTACTGGTGAAACCTTCCAGAGCCTTTCTTCAACAATCCGTGCTATTATTCCTGAAACCTGTGTTGCTATTCATCAAGTTCTCTGTGAAAAGTATCTCAAGGTATGCCTTTTTAAAATATTACCATTATCTCATATAGGCTTGGTCTAAGTAGGCAGTACCTACCGCTTTAAATCACAGCAAAATGTGTAATTACAATAGCAAATGTGAAATGATGTGAAAACACACTATATGCAATTGAATATTGGTATGTTTAATGAACAGAAATCATTGACTCAACAGCAACACCTCAAGCAGTGACAAACACCAACAACTGCCAGAGAATGTTGTTGGAGCAGTGTGCTCCTTTAGAGACGGGTTAGACAGGTTAAACGAGAGGGTGAGGAAAGAATAAGATTGAGGCAAGTGAAGCTTAAGGAGGACGTATTTGAAAAACAACAACGAACAAACAATAAACGAGAACATATTGAACCACTAATGAAACACAGGTGAGTCACGATATTTTCTATAAAGATTATAACGCGTTAGATCACTTCTGATACTAGTTGTTGTTATGGTTAATGCTAGATATGTTCTGATTTATCGGCCAGACTACCAAAAGTAAAAGTAAAAGTAGAAGTCCTTTAGGAGCGGCTCTAGTCTCTTTATATTAAATGGAAAGATACACCTGGAACTAAAACCAGCAGAATGAATCCGCTCTAACTGCAGAAATCTTGAATTAATAAACATTAGGTAAAAATGTAGTCCGTATGGTAGGTTACACAAATAAGGCTGGTGACGTCGTCCCTCGTGGCGGGAGCGGCGCACATCTAAAGAGAAACCCGCCATACTGTAATGAAGGCAAAGTATTGTTTAATATCAGTCTATATGGCTGGATCACCGCAGTGCTGGATCCTAGGTCAGTGGGATTAATTGTGGTCAACTTGTTACGGGAGGGGAAGTTGAGCCCATAGAGGGAATTAACCACGCCAGATAACTCAATTAATTACAGGTGTCCATGGACATGGCATCCCCAGAATAAATTGATTATTTTAATAGACATATTAAGCCTTTTGGAGCGTTTTGGAGATCAGAATCCAATGAGAAAACATTTACTTTTGATAACCATTGTAGCTTTGCTGTAGCCCACAGGTTCTCAAGCTGTGGCACAAGTAGATAGATTGATACTGTAGATGGATTTTATGAATCCCAAATTAGGAAATGACTCTGTTACAAGCAGCGAGGTACAAGGACATACACACATACTCACTCACACACATACAGAAAAAACAAGAACTATACTAGAAATAATAAATCAGATACAATAAAATAAGATAGCAAAGATAAAAAATGCCAGAACAGCTGAAAAAAAATTATGTATATACAAGTGTAGAATAAAATGTACAACCCACCAACACACACATACATATAATATATATATATATATATATATATATATATATATATATATATATATATATTATTATTATTAAATATGAAATAACCAGTGTGCAGTGTACCACTGCTGGTCAAGCGCTCCCGCTTTACATGGGGGCAATCTCTTATATAGCCTATTTAAAAGAAAAAATGGAAAAAAATATTAAAACATATTACAGAAATAATACATTTCCAATAATAATAATAATACTATGATCAGTTAAAAGCCGGATAATTGTAAAATGACTGTTTAAAGCTTTGAAGTGTAAGAGTGTGTAGCCTTACCATCAGTGTTGTTGTGTGCGTTGTGTGTGTGTGTATATGAGCAGAATGTGATGCTTCGGGGACTTCAACGACCGCGCGGCTACCTTGCTAAGAAGAACAAGAAGAATGTGCGCCTGATTACGGAGAAGAACCTCACTTGGCTCATTCCGGAAGATTCTGACACCACTGTGCGATGATTGTCCACCTCCTGCACCTATGACAGGTAAACTCACACTCCTTAAGGCTTGGCCCCCATCAGACCTGGGTGGGCTATGCGTTTTCAGTAACTACATTTACATGCACTTAAAGCTTTAGTGCGTAACTTTTTGATATTAATGAACGTCCGTTACATTCAAGCCATTGCCAAATGAGTTACAGAGCTAATTAAGACTATCAGCTCCACACAACTCTCTCTGGATTACTGTATTAAATACTGGAGAGAGTCGTCTCCCCCAGCCCCTCCTCCCCAGACTCGGTTTTCACGGAGGTTGCCAGGTTGAGAACACAGCTTCCACAACAATGTTGCTAGATGCTCGTCTCATCTTTTTCATCACAAACCAAACAGTTTAAACCCCTGGTTTAATTTGCAGTGACCAAAGTCCACCAACATCTCCAGCTGCATTAGAGCAGATCTCTGCTGTGTGTAGTGTAATCTCTACATGGTTGTCTTCTTTTTGTTTCCAGATGGTGTTCCTGTTTGGATTTGACGTCTCTCTTCCTCCCAAATCTGAGGGAGATGTCTTCAGTCCATAGAAACTGTGATCCTGCCGTATACAATGATGTTAAGAAAACATTTGACAGTTGCACCATTGCTGGTAAAATAATCTTATTACAGCAAGCTTTTATTAAAATTCATACATCATATTTCTCCTCTCCAACATTTCTTTCTTTCTTTTTTTTTTTTATAACGCCTTTGTTTCGGCTGTAAGCAGTCCAACAAAGTGCTGCAAAGTGACTAAACACTGAGAGATGTATTATTAAACACACCGTGACACGCTCCAAGATTGTACAATGATTTATTCCTCTTCTTCCACACTAAAATACAACTAGTACTGCAGTTACCAAATAAAGTTACACTTTGTGAGTAGAAATAATTGTGTTGGTGCAGCAGTCAACAGAAAGTGTGTCGCTCCCAGACTGACCCCCCTCTGTCAAAGCCCCAAAACCAACAGGTGAACAGGTGAAGCAAACAAATATGTTATCACTACCGCCAAACCGTGATGAAAACGCCCACCAGCTACAATATAAGTGCACAATATAATAATCAATTATTAATATAAATGAGACCATAAACAACATACATGTGGCTCCTACACTTTTTGTTCTTTATAATTCTCTTTATAAAAATGTATGAGAAGGAAATCGAGTCAGTAGACCTGCAATATGTAGTTGATTCTGAACAAACTTGTCTTGGAGTGTTCTAACACATATTTTAGTCCAAATAATTTGACCAATAATTTATTGACATTGTAGGGGAAGCCGAGCTTCCCTTGCAGTCTTAAAGAAATCACCACTGCTCTGAAGGTAATAATAATAATAATATTGATACATTTTATTTGTAGAACACTTTTCATTGACAAATCAATCCCAATGTGCTAACTAACTAACCCAAAGTAAAAAGCAAAGCAAAGAAATAAAGACAAACAATAACACAAATAGAGATTTACAGAAAGGTTGCTAAAAAAAAGGTTTTAGGCCCTTGTTGAAAGAGTCCGTGGTTTGTGGAGCTCTCAGGTGGTCTGGGAGGGAACTCCACAGGCAAGGAGCAGCTGAGGAGAAAGCCTGATCCCCCATGGTGCCGAAGTTTGGTCCTGTGGGGGTGAAGAAGGACTTTGTTGAGGTTACGTGAGGAGGTTTGTGGTGTGAGTAGCTCTTTAAGTAGGGAGGGGCATTACCATGGATGCACTGATGGGGGAGTAGGGAGATTTTGAACTCAGTTCTGTATGAGACAGGAAGCCAGTGGAGTAAGTGAAGGATGGGTGTGATATGGTCGTACTTTCTCATCTTCATTAGGATCCTAGCTGCACTGTTTTAGATGTGTTGTAATCTTTGAAGGTTCTTGCTAGGAGTCCTGCTGAGGAGAATATTACATTGCAGCCCGTAAAAAAAAAAACACAACTTGACAGCCCATGAGTTTGTGTAACAATAGGCGACTGTGTCCTGCAACAACAAAGGAAAGTCCCTTCAACTCTTGCTTCATCTCTTTTCTTTTTCTCCGCTGCTTTCCGTGCTGCCTTCACGTGCTGTCGGAAATTTAGACAGATTTCTATCAGAGTTCATTTCAACAGCTTCTATCAATGAATTTGATTTGCAGTACAGTACAGACCAAAAGTTTGGACACACCTTCTCATTCAATGTGTTTCTTTATTTTCATGACTATTTACATTGTAGATTCTCACTGAAGGCATCAAAACTATGAATGAACACATATGGAATTATGTACTTAACAAAAAGTGTGAAATAACTGAAAACATGTCTTATATTTTAGATTCCTCAAAGTAGCCACCCTTTGCCTTTTTGATAGCACTGCAAACCCTTGGTGTTCTTGTAATGGCGAAATTGCATTTAAGCATAATTCCTTATATTTTTATGTTTTATTTGTACTTCTCTCACAAATGCTGAAAGAGTTTATCTCATTTCCCACATGCAGATTTTGATTCTAACTTTGTGAGACACCCAGTCTGGAACATTATGTGAGCACTGTTTGCCTGAACCGATAAAGCTACAAGGTCACCCTAAAACTATCTCTAGTTTTCTCATGCCAGTTTAGCTGTAACTGGGGGATGACAGTCATACAGGGAGGAGGAGGTGAGATGGCTCCAAGATGGCTCTAGCGTCATACTAAGCCAAGTGTGTGTGTGCTGTCACTCTGAAGATGCATATAAGCCTGGTGTTCTGTTCACTCATTTGAGAAACTGACTCCACACTGGGCTGCGGCCTTTTGTGAAATCATGTTGCTCCTATTTGCAAATATATATGTTTAATAAAATACAAAAACCCAACTTGGTTTTAGTCTCAGACTTATTTGTTTCAATTTACTAAACTTTGAAAACTTTACCCCTGCTGCAAAGGAAACTTCCACAACATTCTCTCAATGAGCTTCATGAGGTAGTCACCTGAAATGGTTTTCACTTCACAGCTGTGCTTTGTCAGGGTTAATTAGTGGAAGTTTTTCCCTTTATTAATAAAAAAGCAAAGGGTGGCTACTTTGAAGAATCTAAAATATAAGACATGTTTTCAGTTATTTCACACTTTTTTGTTAAGTACATAATTCCATATGTGTTCATTCGTAGTTGTGATGCCTTCAGTGAGAATCTACAATGTAAATTGTCATGAAAATAAAGAAACACTTTTGGCCTGTACTGTATGTGTTGTATGTTCTAACCAGGCTTCTCCTCACAGATACTTGTGCTGAGTGTCTTCAGAGGACATACCCTCACATGTAATCCAACAGAGTATGAGAACGGGGATCAATGCTGTCCTACGTGTTCTGTAGGTAAGATCTGATTGAATGTGCACTAGCACCATGGAGGGAAGCCAAACACCTGCCCCCACACTGCCATGACACAGAGCTGCATTTATTTTGGCAAAATATCCTTTTCATTACAAACATTGCATGAAGTTGTTGGTTTTCTTTTCAACAGGAAGTCGAGTTAGAAAACATTGCACAGAGTTCAGAACAACTTCCTGTCTGGATTGCGATGAGGGAACATTCATGGAGCGTCCTAGAGGGTTTACAGAATGTTTTCCCTGTGCACGCTGTGATTCAGGTAGACTTCTGTTTATATTTTCTAATTATTAGTTAAAATGTATGACTAAGCCTAGATTTAGTAGGCTTATCACTGCTGGTCCCACTGTTAATGCTGTGTAAGAACTGAGAAAACTAAAGACTGGTTTAACAGTGTCATTGTGAAGATGCAGAGAGTCATTTAGAAGAGTTTACTGCACTGCAGAATTACAGACTGCACGCAGAAACAAAGACCTCATGTGTTATGAAATACTGTGAGACCAGTGAAGACTATTTTGTGTCATAAAATCCTCTTTTCACATAAGTAAATAGCAGTCGACATGATCAAAAGTCTTTTTGCTGTTAAGATATTAGCTGTTGGTATCAGCTTAGACTTTTATTTTCTGTTTTTATAAATGGGACTATTTTAGCATGTAGCTCTATAGTAGAAGAGACACAATACATATATGTAACATCTTTATGTGTTGACAGGTTCTGGTTTAAAGATAAAGACGCCATGTACGACTACCTCAGATACAGTTTGTGAACCACTGGAGGGATTCTACTGTATGTTATCTTCAGAAAACAGCTGTATGAAAGCACAGAAACACAGCAGCTGTCAACCAGGACAATATATCAGCCAAAAAGTTAGTTAGTTTGTTGTGTTGACTTTGAGATTATAGGTATAGCTTTAATTTGAAATGAGAACACCAAAGTTCAGGAAATAACCTTAATGAACTTAAGAAGAGTCTGAGAAGAGATTGGAATGAGTCATTTTTCCTGAAATATGAAAAACTTGTGAAAGCTTATATTTTGGGACTTGAAACAAAGAAATGTTGTATTGTATATAATAATAATGTATTTTAACAGTCTGCTTTCAAAATGTCAACAATCAAATAGTTTTTTAAATCCACTGAAAGGAGATCAGACAGATCTGATGAAATGTAAAGATGTCATAGAACACGTTGTTCTCTTCACAATATGTAAACTGAACTGGATCATTTGTACAGGAACAGCATTAAGGGACACTGAGTGCTCTGACTGCAGAGATGGAACATTTTCCAATGGGACATTATTGACATCGTGTCAGCCACACACACAGTAAGTGAAGCTTCAGATCAGACATGGACACACCTGAACTCTTCCAACAGCAGCATGGTTCCCTACACATGGTCCTGTCAAAATGTCCCTCTATCATTCCAGATGTCAATCATTGGATCTTCAGCTGATAAAACCAGGAACTGCTTCAACAGATGCTGAATGTGGAGAACAAGGTTCAGGAGCTGTAATTGGCGTGGTTTTTTTGGGGGGGCTTGTGACCTGTTTAGTGGTCGGACTTGCAATAGCTCTGTTGTTCGTGCTGCATCTCAAAAAGAAGAAAGACACAGGTATGATTGGCATTTAGACAATTAAAACATTTATGTTTTTAATACATAATATAATTGTCAGATAATTATGTTGTTGATTGAGGTGTTTTTCATTGGTAATGTTTTATTACAGAAAGAAAAAGGAATGCAGACAATCCCCAACAGGTATGTTCTTTACTGTTATTACTCCGTATAGTATAGTGAATAGTATACGAAATTCTTAATTTCATGTCTTTACAAATGTACAATATGTTTCTGCTTAAACTCAATTTATTTCTCTCCTCAGGGTATAGATTTGATAAATAAACTCGTTGAGAAAGTTGTACAGAAATAAGGTGAATTTTGGGCACTGTGCTCCAAAGTGAACAGCTGCTGGTCTGCAGCCTGCATCACTATCTTCCAGAGATGTTACTGGACAGAGACTAGTCAGTCTGAAATAACAGCTTGGAGCAAGTCCCGGACTAAGTATGTAACGGCTCCAGGCTCTTCACTCAGAACTTCTGCTCCATCTCTCTCACCTGGACATTTTGCTGCTTGTACAGTGAGCTCTCCTTGTGTGGAACACCTTAAAGGCCAACATGTTCCCATCCCTGTCATTCCAAGCCACAGATCACCCAGACATCATGTGTCTGAAGGCAGGTATCATCAGAGAGCTAACACCTGGCCCCTAGCTACATCAGGACACCGAGGCTGTCAGGCCGTGATGGTGGTCTGTCAGTGATTTTTAGAAATAGCTTTAACTATCGGTTGGTTAGCACCGAGACTGTCCCCTCATTTAAACTCAATATGACTCGGGGAAAAAAGGAAAATCCCATATTCTGCTCTTGCTGCTAACGTTTCTGTCCCTCTGGACCTTTTCCTTTTTTCCAATTTTGTGATGTTTTTAAGTGCACCTGCACAAATGAATTGTTGGATGTGCAAATTGTTTTTTCAAATAATCTCAATATGACTAAAATTGGTAAGTCAAGTTTTTAGGCTATTTTAATTTACCAACCTCGGCCCATCTGACCCTATCCTGTCTGATGTTACTTAGTTTTTATCTTGAGTTATAAAGTTGGACATAGTTTTAATCATTAGTGATTTTCATGTTGATGATGCTTCTAAGGCTGCATCTGAATTTCTTGATATTACTGAGCTTTTTAACTTTATAGATGTTTCTGGACCCACACATTTAATTTATTTTATATAAGAAGGGGACAATGCAAATTAATAAAACACATGATTATACATGGGTTAAAAATGCCAGAATTGGCTAAAAGGCTATTTTTCTTCTGTAGTCCCCTGGCCTCGATGTTAAAAAGGAATAAATAAAATAAGAAAAAACAAGGACAACACAAGCAGAACTTGGCACAAATAGTTTCAGTCCTGACATGTATATGTATTGACCTTACATTGTTTTATCTGCTTAGTAAAAGACCAATATGTTTAATTGTCTAATAAGGTGTGGGATTGAGTTCCACTCTCTTGACCCTCTGATGGACCAAGCTGACTGACTAAAAGAACTTTTCTGCAACAAAATAACCCAACCTTCCCTCTCTCTCCCCTTGTGACACGATCAGTATCTTTTCTTCTGTTTATGTCGGCAACAAGTGGTGATGGAGCTAGGTTATAAGTGACTTTATTTACCAAGCACACATTTACATATTTCATTAGGTATTCCTAAAATCTAGGTTTCAGTGTGCGGGGATACTCTGGACTTAGTTTTGTCACACATAAGTCTGATCATAAGTGTGTTCTTTATAATTTGTCATATTTTATAGATCTAATGCCCCATAAAAAAAATTTTTCCAGACACATCATTAATTACAGTCCCTGAGTTGTCAGACTGTAGTGATGTGGAGACCCTGGTCCAGTTATTTAATCAACATTGTTCCTCAGTTTTGGATTCAGTATCTCTGTTTCAGTCTAGACTAATATCTGTTAAGTCTTCACCTTAGATAAATGACTCAATTCACAATTTGGACTCCCTTTCTCCTGTTTGATTAGAGGACATCTCCAAATGTAATTGTTAATGAAAAATGCGGTTGGAGAGAACAAATGGATTATGTGTAAAAAAAATAATAATAATCTCAAAGTCTGTAGGAATCATTAGGAAAATTAGTCCACTTCTTGATAGATCCTGTTTATTGACATATTATAGTTTAATTTATCCATATCTTACGTATTGTAATGTTGTATGGGCCAGTACATATTCCACATACTTACACAAACTTAATTTAATCCAGAAATGATTTGTTAGGATTGCTATAAATTTAAAGCTCAGGGATCCATCCTTTCTCTTATTCTTTAAGCTTAAAATACTACCTATTAATAACACAAACATTCTGCAAACATGTATCTTTATCTAAAAGGTCAAATACCAAGGCCACACTATACCAGACCATTTCCAACAATGTTTCCATAATAGCACAAATATTCATTCTATGTCAACGAGACAAACCAGCCTGCTGTACCTTCCTCCTCCTCGTACCACCAGCAGACCACTTTATAAAATACGGAGGAGTTTAATATCTACAGCGGACATGCAACTCCTCCTCCCTACCTGTATACAAAAGAAAACTAAAAGAAACATTGTACTCAGTGGATATCTAGCCTCCTGACGGGCAGCTATTGAAATTATGTACCAGCTTTTTGAACTCTTCTTCGGCTTTTATTATCTAAATCTCCTGCTTTTGACTGTAATCATAAATTTCATTCCTTTATTGTCATCATTTTTTTATTTTCACCAAATTGAGTTTAAACCTGTTACTCTCTCTAATTATGTTTGTTATTCTACTTTTGCCATATTGAGTTAATTTCATGTCCTTTTTTTATTATTATTTTTTATTATGTTCTAATGACCTTGTGAGGTCAGAAACATGTAGTGGGGGGGGAGGTCAGAACCCCCCCTACGGGTTTCTGACCTCTCCAGCACACACTTTCTCTTGCTATGTAAAAAACATACAGTATGTTGTGATTTATGTTGTATTATTTTTTTATGAATGTGTGCAAACCCATAAACAATCAAACAAATCATCTGGATCCTTTGACATTCTTCCTTCATAGTGGTTTTTAAATGTTTTGAATCCAATTGTTTCCACTATATATCCATGATCAATCTCTCTTTTAACTGGCCATAGACCTCACCCTTCCAGTGAATTACAGGCCCATATCTTAGCTAGCTCTTATAGGCTTATCACTGCTGGTCCCACTGTTAATGCTGTGTAAGAACTGAGAAAACTAAAGACTGGTTTAACAGTGTCATTGTGAAGATGCAGAAAGTCATTTAGAAGAGTTTACTGTACTGCAGAATTACAGACTGCACCCAGAAACAAAGACCTCATGTGTTATAGAATACTGTGAGACCAGTGAAGACTATTTTGTGTCATAAAAACCCTTTCTCCACATCAGTAAAAACATTCTAGAAGTTCTATCTTTTGCAGTTAAGATATTAGCTGTTAATAACAGCTTAGATTTTGGTGTACTCTGTATTTTCCTCTGTTTTTATCATTTTAATCACTTTTTAGCGTGTAGCTCTCTAGTAGATTAGACAAAATAAAAGTTTAGTGTGTATGTACCCTCTATATGTGTTGACAGATTTTGGTTTAAAGATGAAGAGTCCATGTACGACTACATCAGATACAGTTTGTGAACCACTGGAGGGATTCTACTGTCTGTTCTTTATAGAGGACGGCTGTGTGGAAGCACAGAAACACAGCGTTGAAGTCGCTTGACGGTGCAGATCCACTTGTCCGTGCGACGCTTCTTTCGCGTCGCGCCCCGCTCTATTCCTATGGGTGATGTCAAGTGACTTCAACGCTCCTGCAAAGCATTCCGGGAAGGCGGCGCTACATTTGAAAAAATGCTGCGCGTAAAAAAGCTTGCCGATGCCCAGCTTTATGCAAATGAATCGCGTTGAACGCGACGCGACTATCCAGTAGAAGTAGACGAAAATCTTTCAAACTGACCTTTCTTGATCTGAAATGAAGACCGATTCAGCAACTGTATGGCCTATTTCTCGCTTAAAATGTTTTCAGAAACACATTTCGGTGAACTATTTTTGTAAAATACAAGATCGTATTCTCAACGAGCCGCCATGACACTCTGTTGAAATTCTTGAGTAGCCACACCCACGTCACGCGTTCATTCAATCAGCTGCTGGTTAGGGGCGTGGAGCATCAACCATGGCTATATGACGTCGCGACACCACGCGACAGTCGTGTCGCAAAAGTGGATCCGTACCGTTACATCACCCATAGGAATAGAGCGGGGCGCGACCAAGGGGGTAAGCTTCGCTTCAGAAGTTGAGCCATCATGGCGCCATTTTGTTGCTAACTGGCCATCACCTCCTGTTAGCATTCCGCTTACCGCCATTTTTTTTTTACGTCACTTGACTGAGAATAACTTTACATCCGAAGCGTTTAAAGACTCGATTTGTCCATTGTTTAGTTCGAAAGAAACACAACAACGTATAAAAGGCTCCATTACCTTGTACCTCACGTTATGGCTCCGTAGCAGACGCTTTTGTAAAAATAGGCTAACGATTGTGTCATAACCACGTGACTTACTGTCGCACAGTGGAGGAATTACCGTATAGTACAGGAGAAGCTCGCAGGCAGTTTCGACTTACGTTAGCTGTTTAGGTTTAATTACTAATGTTAACTAGCACGTTAGTTAGCAATAATTGGTGTGTTTTTTTTTTTTTTTTTTATATACCTACACTCTCCGTCTCTGTAAGATTGGGAATGATTGAGATTTCTCTTGGCACAGCTACCAGAAGACTTACAACTTTCAGACAGGTTGCTCACGTCACATTTACGCTGTCTCTGTCAGTTGGAGGCTGCGCAGTAAAGCTGGCCATCACCAGAAAAGTGCTTCTAATATCCTTCACTGGTCTCCGTCCAGAGCAACGGGCTCTGTTGGTCCATTAATATATATGTCAATGGGCGCGACGCGACAGAAGCGTCGCACGGACAAGTGGATCTGCACCGTGACGCACGTGCCCGCTCGCGGTGTGAAGCGCGTGTCCGCGCTATTCCCCCGACATGCACTCTGCAATCACTGCTGACAGACGGCTTTTAGTACACGCTCTGAAACGGACGTAAAAGTATCACACTTTCTCTGTAGTCTCCAGTTAGCTAGCTACCGTATATGTAGGCTACTTATAAAATGGAATATTTTCCCTCTGGGCTCACCAAAACGGACGTGAAAGCATATTAACCATTCACTGACAGCACGTGATCGCTAGTAAACATATTACACTTGCTCTGCTAGTCTATCGTTCAGAACAAAACCCTGTAGCCTGGTGGTGGGGGAGGCAAGACAGCCTCCCCAAATTGTCTGCCCTTTCAAACTCCTACCTGTGTGTGTACAGACCTCTTGGACACCGTCTGAGAGAGTTTTCTCCTGTGCAGTAGGCCTACATGCCATAAGTCAGGAGAGGTGTAGTATCTTGCCAGAGAAGGCAAATATGGTCATTTTTCTGCAAAAGAACTGCTAAAGTTTGAAGCTGGTTGGCATACCAACTCAACAACATTTATTTTGTTGTTACTTGTTAATAGTGTAACTGTTATTTGTTAAATTATTGTAGTTGTGTGTTAGGTGACTTAGGTTTACTTATTATATATTTAAGTACTTTAAAACGTTAATATATTGTTAAATTTAAATAATTTTCTTTTATGTCATTTTTCAGTTTTTCAAGAATCTGTTTAGGAATCAGAATCGTTTTAAAAGTACCGGTTCGGCATCGGAATCGTAAAAATCCAAACTGTACCCAACCCTATGTATAATATTTTTCTGCTTAAACTCAATTGATTTCTCTCCTCAGGGTGTGGCTGTGATCAATGCAGACAGTTAAAGTTCATCGGACACTGCAGAGGAAAGTTTAAACTTCATTCAGTCAGTGAAACAGAAGTCTGTGTAGACCACTGCTTTCACCTAAAATGTTTACAATGACCAAATTCTCTAATTCTTAGGCTTGTTAGCCTAAGAATCTCCCCATAGGAGGTACACTTTTCGGATGTTCCCTTACCCCCTTGGGAATGACACTGCAGCCATTATATTACTGTAAGTTCAAATAATACAGTAAGAAACTATATATTTACAGTCAAATACCTTAAAATTTAAAAACAGTATGCTTGGTGCAAATAAACAGTACTTTACTGGTGAAGCTGCAGCCAGTAAATTACTGTCAATTTACAGTGAAAAGTTTTACAGTGTAGAATATTTACAATAAAATGAAGTCATTAATTAGATTTTTCTGCAGAGTTTTGGAGGAGCGATTCATTGTCTGTCCCGACACATTTTTGGTAATGCCGACTGTATGAAGAGTTTTTAAAAAAAGTGGCTTTAGTATTGACATTCTTTTTGCAATCGTAAAAAAAAACTAATGCTGAATGCATTTTTATGAATACTTTGGATAGGTTACCAAGGATGTAATATTTGCATTTTGAACATTATATTTAAGGTAAATAAAACAGGTGAAACTGAAATACTGCTCTCAGTTTCTCCTGTTTTTTTTTCTTAAAATACACAAGTATTGTATACATTTTTATATTGAGAAAATCATTGTGTTTCTGTTTTTTTGCTTTCTTTTTTAAGCAAAACGTAAAACGGAAATAAAAGTTTGAATTGTAGAGTTGGGCAGTGAATGTTTCCATTACTATTTATAAAAAATACTCCTTCAAAGATAAGTAGGCAATGTTTTTTTTAAAGAAAGTGAAAGTACCAAATAGCTGAAAGGCTTACATAACTTGTCTACACATAAATATGTATTCATGCAGGAGAGGATTATTTTTTATTAATTTTTTAAAGTAAGAAGAAAAAAGGTGTGAAACACATTTAATTTTAAACCTTTATTTTTTTTTTTTACAGAAAAGACCATTTACATCTAAAAAAAAGAACAAAAAAAGAAACAATAAAAAACTTTAATATCACAGTTTTAACACTGTTGCTACTGGCTCCAGTTGGACCGATGGACAGAAAGCTACACGCCGGTCCAACTAGTCCAGTTCTAGTCTTTTCAGACTGATGTTGCGCCATCTACAGGGGGTCAGCTGACCCACCACTGTAGGGCCTTGCAATTTTAGAATTAGAATTTTAGACCCTTTTTAGGGGGGCTCAAGCCTTGATGTTATGTTTGTGAGGCGTCCGGTATACTCGCCACAGCCGACCCTGGCGTGCGCAAATGTGACGTCATGCGAGCGCCGTAACTGTTTATACTCGCGCGTGTTGGTCACTAGTTGCAGTCTTCTCCTGAACAGAGGTGGCGCTAATGAGGAAAGGCTGCCGACTTTGCTATTTCTACGGACTATAAGAAGAAGAAAAAGGTAAACAACGGCAGAACTGGCAGCAGCATTGACGTCAATGTTTCGATTTAATTTGATGACCTACTTCGTCGGATCAAGCCTTTCATTCACCATAAAAGAGCTCATCTTAACCTGGTAAGTTTACAAGAGAGACTTGCAGTCACTCTGAGAGACTTGCCCTCCAGCTCATTCACGCTTCCTGTTTCAGCTTTGTTGCGCGCCGCTGAATAAAATAGAGTGGTGCACGACCTCTGGTCACACACTCAAAATCCTGGCACGCCAGCGAGATCTATGTCATTTTGACGTCACATTGGCGCACAACAGGTCAGCTGCGGCGACTGTAAAAAGACCTTTAGGCGACTTATTAGCTACAGGGCCCTACAGTGTAATGTAATACAAGGATAACCAGAGCTTTTCACATCTTGACTTTTGCAGGCCAGAGTAGCTGGAGATATTAGCTGGAGCCTAAAAGTGGAGATATTGCTAGCCAAGAAAATTCAGAGTAGTGCACAAGATGAAGAGAATGAGGGAAATGAAGAAGGAGAAGGCAGTAAACTGGAGAGACCAGATGGGTCAGAGCAGGAGAAGACCACAGAAGGAGATGCAGAAATAAGTGAAAGAGAAGATGAAAAGGAAGAATTGACTGTGAGTGATGAAGAGGAGGCTGCAGATTCAGAGAGAGGGACAGAGGCAGAGAGTGATCAGGAGGAGGCAGATGAAGATGACAGGGAGGAAGAGGCCTGCAGTTACTCCTGGACCATATGGTATGTTTATATTCTCCTTCCATATAAATTGCAGTACAGTTTATGGCTATTTCCATTCTGTTGTATATGTTATAGGGTTAGATATATAAAGACTTACATATATACATAGATTATCTAATGATGTTTTACAGTTTTTCTATCATAGCATTTGTTTGACCTTTTGTTTGATCATAATTACTGATAAAATAAGACACATTCTGTTCTATTTGTCTGTATCAATAAATATGATCAAGCCATTTAATTCAACTTCAGCTAAATTCAATTTTATTTATCAAATCGTAACAACAGTTCACTCTTCTCAAGACACTTTACAGATAGAGTAGGTCTAGACCACACTCTATCATTTACAAAGACCCAACAATTCCCCCAAGAGTAAGCATTTGGTGCAACAGTGGCGAGGAAAAACTTCCTTTGGGCAGAAACCTCAGACAGACCCAGGCTGTTGGTGGGCAGCCATCTGCCGCTGCCGGCTGGGACACAAATACAAATATAGAGAATGGGTTTCTTGTTTGTGTGTGACAAAATTGCTCAATAGCCCCTTACAAATATTCAAATTTGAAGTCTCCTCCTTTACCTTTGCGCGTAGACTAGTAGATTGTTCGCGCCAAAATGTATGTTTTAGCGGCAGCTTTTTTACTACTATTGGCCTTTAACCTGTTACTGCACTTTAAATAACCAGCAAAGCGCTCCTCAATTTAGGTCATCATGTGTTATGTCTCATCTCTGGTTTCTCCTGCATCCATATGCATGTGTGTGAATAACTTTGTGTGTGTCTGTCGCCCGCTGCAGAGAGCCAACCGATTGTAACAGCAGCCGCTTTTAGCGACTTTGGAATGAAAAATCGTTACAGCGTTACATTGATGTTAAAATGTGTACAGGTTTGTTGGTAAATGTGAGATGTTTGAGTCACATTCAACTTATTTTCATTCTTCATACCAGAAACAAGGAAATGAATTCGAGGAGGCGTACATGTGTTCTTAGCGTCACATACTGACACAAAAGTCTGGCACGGGGACTGCTGTGATTGGTTGAAGTCGTGGGAAACTCTGGTTATTGGTCAACTTTCTGTAAAGTTGCGGTGATTGGACAAAAATGCGAGTCACACTGAATTCACTGAGATTGGTTGAATTGGCGTGAATTGTTGCAATCGAGACGCCGCAAATTTCATAACACCTGAACAGAACTTGCGGAGACATTTGTGGAAAATAGAAGTGGCACAACATTTGCAATACATAATTGCCAATGCCAGACACTGCACACAGGAAATGACGTCTAATTTGTGTACGCAGTGTTGACGGTTGTGCAAATGCACAGCCGCGCTAACACAGACCTGTGGGGAGGTGCAATGGCGGTCCGTCGCTGCTTGCAGCTTTAAATGTCTGTTTTTGTACATATAACTACGTCTACACAAAGTGCAATCACATTCTTGTCCATGTATTTCATTTGCATTACTTTCAAATTTCAACCAGGCTTCACTGAGACAAACTTATTACTCTTCACAGATACTTGTGATGAGTGTCTTCAGAGGACATACACTCACATGTCGAACAGAATATCTAATGGGGATCAATGCTGTCCTAAGTGTCCTGCTGGTAAGATCTGATTAAATGTTAAAGACATATTTCTATGTGGAGTATTTTGTTATTCTGCCAGATGGCAACAATACTGACCAGAATAAACCACTTGAGTGCAGACCAGTGGAGTCAGTTTTACTGCCATGGTTGGTGCTGTTTATGTTCACAAGTAAAAGTGTGGAGATTTTTTATTCCAACAGTAAGCAAGAAGCAGGAATTATTATTGTTAATAATAATAATAATAATAATAATAATGTAGACAGCAGTGCATGTCACTTTGCCTAACAACATGTACTCTACCCTCAAGATTATGCATTTTCATTTAATAGAAATATTTTATTGCATGACATTGAATTATTGGTTTTCTTTTCAACAGGAAGTCGAGTTGACAACGATTGTACAGAGCTGAGAAGTACTTCCTGTCTGGGTTGTGAAAGAGGAACTCCTTTTAATTGAGTGTTTTCCCTGTGCACCCTGTGATTCAGGTAGACTTCTGTTATTATTTCCTAATTATTAGTTAAAATGTATGACTAAGCCCAGATTTAAAAGCAGTAGGCTTATTACTGCAAGTCCTGTTAATGCTGTGTAAGAACTGAAAAAAGATTTGACAGTGTCATTTAGAAGAGTTTACTGCACTGCAGAATTACAGACTGCACCCAGAAACAAAGACCTCATATGTTATGAAATACTGTGAGACCAGTGAAGACTATTTTGTGTCATAAAATCCTCTTTCCACTGTGGAGACCTTGTTGAATGTGGCCAAAGTAGTTCTGGTCTACCTGGCCTGTAAAGCTGCTAGCCGTGTAGCCTACAGGAGAGCCGGCAATCAAGACGAGCCAGGAGGAGACTGTGGTGTAAACCTTGGATATTGCAACATGCAAAACAGGCTGTCTATCCTAACTTGTGTCAAGAACTTCGGCTCTGAAGATGCTCCAGCTTTTGCGAATTTTGCCTGTTTTGTTCCTCAAGCTTTTGAGTCACTATGGTTACTCCACTAATTGCCAGAAAAACACTAATTTTAGAGACAGCATTTCTCCTGGCAGGACGCCTCATGGTGACATTAAGATTCTTGGCAACAGGTGAGGTGCTACTATCGTCAATGTCTTCTCTATTAATTTGTAATACATTTTAGATTAAGAATTAGAATAAAAATTATTGCTTAACCTGTGTTGTTTTACTGGTGAAACCTTCCAGAGCCTTTCTTCAACAATCCGTGCTATTATTCCTGAAACCTGTGTTGCTATTCATCAAGTTCTCTGTGAAAAGTATCTCAAGGTATGCCTTTTTAAAATATTACCATTATCTCATATAGGCTGGGTCTAAGTAGGCGGTAGCCTACTGCTTTAAATCACAGCAAAATGTGTAATTACAATAGCAAATGTGAAATGATGTGAAAACACACTATATGCAATTGAATATTGGTATGTTTAATGAACAGAAATCATTGACTCAACAGCAACACCTCAAGCAGTGACAAACACCAACAACTGCCAGAGAATGTTGTTGGAGCGTGTGCTCCTTTTTAGAGACGGGTTAGACCGGTTAAACGAGAGGGAGGTGAGGGGGAAGAATAAGATTGAGGCAAGTGAAGCTTAAGGAGGACGGCGTATTTGAAAAACAACAACGAACAAACAATAAACGAGAACATATTGAACCACTAATGAAACACAGGTGAGTCACGATATTTTCTATAAAGATTATAACGCGTTAGATCACTTCTGATACTAGTTGTTGTTATGGTTAATGCTAGATATGTTCTGATTTATCGGCCAGACTACCAAAAGTAAAAGTAAAAGTAGAAGTCCTTTAGGAGCGGCTCTAGTCTCTTTATATTAAATGGAAAGATACACCTGGAACTAAAACCAGCAGAATGAATTCGCTTCAACTGCAGAAATCTTGAATTAATAAACATTAGGTAAAAATGTAGTCCGTATGGTAGGTTACACAAATAAGGCTGGTGACGCGTCGCCCTCGTACGGAGCGCGCACATCTAAAGAGAAACCCGCCATACTGTAATGAAGGCAAAGTATTGTTTAATATCAGTCTATATGGCTGGATCACCGCAGTGCTGGATCCTAGGTCAGTGGGATTAATTGTGGTCAACTTGTTACGGGGGGGGAGTTGAGCCCACAGAGGGAATTAACCACGTGCCAGATAACTCAATTAATTAAGGCGTTCCATGGACATGGCATCCCCAGAATAAATTGATTATTTTAATAGACATATTAAGCCTTTTGGAGCGTTTTGAGATCAGAATCCAATGAGAAAACATTTACTTTTGATAACCATTGTAGCTGTGCTGTAGCCCACAGGTTCTCAAACTGTGGCACAAGTAGATAGATTGGTACTGTAGATGGATTTTATGAATCCCAAATTAGGAAATGACTCTGTTACAAGCAGCGAGGTACAAGGACATACACACATACTCACTCACACACATACAGAAAAAACAAGAACTATACTAGAAATAATAAATCAGATACAATAAAATAAGATAGCAAAGATAAAAAATGCCAGAACAGCTGAAAAAAAACCTTATGTATATACAAGTGTAGAATAAAATGTACAAACTACACACACACTAATAATACATATATATATATATATATATATATATATATATATATATATATATATTATATTATTAAATATTAAATAACCAGTGTGCAAGTACCACTGCTGGTCAAGCGCCCCCCTAGTGTTACTGGGGGCAATCACTTATATAGCCTATTTTAAAGAAAAATGGAAAAAAATATTAAAACATATTACAGAAATAATACATTTCCAATAATAATAATAATACTATGATCAGTTAAAAGCCGGATAATTGTAAAATGACTGTTTAAAGCTTTGAAGTGTAAGAGTGTGTAGCCTTACCATCAGTGTTGTTGTGTACTGTGTGTGTGTATATGAGCAGAATGTGATGCTTCCGGGGGGGACTTCAACGCCGATCGCGGCTACCTTGCTAAGAAGAACAAGAAGAATGTGCGTCTGATTTTACGGAGAAGAACCTCACTTGGCTCATTCCGGAAGATTCTGACACCACTGCGCGATGATTGTCCACCTCCTGCACCTATGACAGGTAAACTCACACTCCTTAAGGCTTGGCCCCCATCAGACCCATCACTCTGGGTGAGCTATAAGTTTTTCAGTAACTACATTTACATGCATTTAAAGCTTTAGTGCATAACTTTTTGATATTAATGAACGTCCGTTACATTCAAGCCATTGCCAAATGAGTTGCTACAAAGCTAATTAAGACTATCAGCTCCACACAACTCTCTCTGGATTACTGTATTAAATACTGGAGAGAGTCGTCTCCCCAGCCCCTCCTCCCCAGACTCGGAAGTTCACGGAGGTTGCCAGGTTGAGAACACAGCTTCCACAACAATGTTGCTAGATGCTCGTCTCATCTTTTTCATCACAAACCAAACAGTTTAAACCCCTGGTTTAATTTGCAGTGACCAAAGTCCACCAACATCTCCAGCTGCATTAGAGCAGGTCTCTGCTGTGTGTAGTGTAATCTCTACATGGTTGTCTTCTTTTTGTTTCCAGATGGTGTTCCTGTTTTGGGATTTGACGTCTCTCTTCCTCCCAAATCTGAGGGAGATGTCTTCAGTCCATAGAAACTGAGATCCTGCCGTATACAATGATGTTAAGAAAACATTTGACAGTTGCACCATTGCTGGTAAAATAATCTTATTACAGCAAGCTTTTATTATAATTCATAGATCATATTTCTCCTCTCCAACATTTTCTTTCTTTCTTTCTTTTTAACCCTTTTGTTGCGGCAGTAAGCAGTCCAACAAAGTGCTGCCGCGAGGGACTAAACATTGAGAGATGTATTATTAAACACACTGTGACATGATTTATTCCTCTTCTTCCACACTAAAATACAACTAGTACTGCAGTTACCAAATGTAAAGTTACAGTCAACAGAAAGTGTCTCACCCCCTCTCTGTCAAAGCCCCAAAAACCAACAGGTGAACAGGTGAAGCAAACAAATATGTTATCACTTCCGCTCAAACCGTGATGAAAACGCCCACCACCTACAATATAAGTGCACAATATAATAATCAATAAATAATATAAATGAGACCATAAACAACATACAACATGTGGCTCCTACACTCTTTGTTCTTTATAATTCTCTTTATAAAAATGTATGAGAAGGAAATCGAGTCAGTAGACCTGCTATATGTAGTTGATTCAAACAAACTTGTCTTGGAGTGTTCTAACACATTTTTAGTCCAAATAATTTGACCAATAATTTATTGACATTGTAGGGGAAGCCGAGCTTCCCCTACAATGTCTTAAAGAAATCACCACTGCTCTGAAGGTAATAAAAATAATAATATTGATACATTTTATTTGTAGAACACTTTTCATTGACATATCAATCCCAAAGTGCTAACTAACTAACCCAAAGTAAAAAGCAAAGCAAAGAAATAAAGACAAACAATAACACAAATAGAGATTTACGAGAAAGCTTGCTAAAAGAAAGATTTTTAGGCCCTTGTTGAAAGAGTCCGTGGTTTGTGGAGCTCTCAGGTGGTCTGGGAGGGAACTCGGGCAAGGAGTGGCTGAGCAGAAAGCCTGATCCCCATGGTGCCGAAGTTTGGTCCTGTGGGGGTGAAGAAGGACTTTGTTGAGGTTACGTGAGGAGGTTTGTGGTGTGAGTAGCTCTTTAAGTAGGGAGGGGCATTACCATGGATGCACTGATGGGGGAGTAGGGAGATTTTGAACTCAGTTCTGTATGAGACAGGAAGCCAGTGGAGTAAGTGAAGGATGGGTGTGATATGGTCGTACTTTCTCATCTTCATTAGGATCCTAGCTGCACTGTTTTAGATGTGTTGTAATTTTTGAAGGCTCTTGCTAGGAGTCCTGCTGAGGAGAGCATTACATTGCAGCCCGTAAAAAACTAAACCCAAGCACTTAACTGCCCATGAGTTTGTGTAACAATAGGCGACTGTGTCCTGCAACAACAAAGGAAAGTCCCTTCAACTCTTGCTTCATCTCTTTTCTTTTTCTCCGCTGCTTTCCGTGCTGCCTTCACGTGCTGTCGGAAATTTAGACAGATTTCTATCAGAGTTCATTTCAACGGCTTCTATCAATGAATTTAATTTGCAGTACAGTACAGACCAAAGGTTTGGACACACCTTCTCATTCAATGTGTTTCTTTATTTTCATGACTATTTACATTGTAGATTCTCACTGAAGGCATCAAAACTATGAATGAACACATATGGAATTATGTACTTAACAAAATCGTGTGAAATAACTGAAAACATGTCTTATATTTTAGATTCCTCAAAGTAGCCACCCTTTGCTTTTTTGATAGCAATGCAAACCCTTGGTGTTCTTGTAATGGCGAAATTGCATTTAAGCATAATTCCTTATATTTTTATGTTTTATTTGTACTTCTCTCACAAATGCTGAAAGAGTTTATCTCATTTCCCACATGCAGATTTTGATTCTAACTTTGTGAGACACCCAGTCTGGAACATTATGTGAGCACTGTTTGCCTGAACCGATAAAGCTACAAGGTCACCCTAAAACTATCTCTAGTTTTCTCATGCCAGTTTAGCTGTAACTGGGGGGATGACAGTCATACAGGGAGGAGGAGGTGAGATGGCTCCAAGATGGCTCTAGCGTCATACTAAGCCAAGTGTGTGTGTGCTGTCACTCTGAAGATGCATATAAGCCTGGTGTTCTTGTTCACTCATTTGAGAAACTGACTCCACACTGGGCTGCAGCCTTTTATGAAATCATGTTGCTCCTATTTGCAAATATATATGTTTAATAAAATACAAAAACCCAACTTGGTTTTAGTCTCAGACTTATTTGTTTCAATTTACTAAACTTTGAAAAATTTACCCCTGCTGCAAAGGAAACTTCCACAACATTCTCTCAATGAGCTTCATGAGGTAGTCACCTGAAATGGTTTTCACTTCTCAGGTGTGCTTTGTTACGGTTAATTAGTGGAAGTTTTTCCCTTATTAATAAAAAAGCAAAGGGTGGCTACTTTGAAGAATCTAAAATATAAATACATGTTTTCAGTTATTTCACACTTTTTGTTAAGTACATAATTCCATATGTGTTCATTCGTAGTTGTGATGCCTTCAGTGAGAATCTACAATGTAAATTGTCATGAAAATAAAAGGAAACGCATTGAATGAGAAGGTGTGTGCAAACTTTTGGCCTGTACTGTATGTGTTGTATGTTCTAACCAGGCTTCTCCTACAGATACTTGTGCTGAGTGTCTTCAGAGGACATACCCTCACATGTAATCCAACAGAGTATCTGAACGGGGATCAATGCTGTCCTACGTGTTCTGTAGGTAAGATCTGATTGAATGTGCACTAGCACCATGGAGGGAAGCCAAACACCTGCCCCCACACTGCCATGACACAGAGCTGCATTTATTTTGGCAAAATATCCTTTTTATTAGAAACATTGCATGAAGTTGTTGGTTTTCTTTTCAACAGGAAGTCGAGTTAGAAAACATTGCACAGAGTTCAGAACAACTTCCTGTCTGGATTGGCGATGAGGGAACATTCATGGAGCGTCCTAGAGGGTTTACAGAATGTTTTCCCTGTTGCGACTGTGATTCAGGTAGACTTCTGTATATATTTTCTAATTATTAGTTAAAATGTATGACTAAGCCTAGATTTAGTAGGCTTATCACTGCCTCGTCCCACTGTTAATGCTGTGTAAGAACTGAGAAAACTAAAGACTGGTTTAACAGTGTCATTGTGAAGATGCAGAGAGTCATTTAGAAGAGTTTACTGGACTGCAGAATTACAGACTGCACCGAGAAACAAAGACCTCATGTGTTATGAAATACTGTGAGACCAGTGAAGACTATTTTGTGTCATAAAATCCTTTTTCCACAAGTAATAAATAGCGGTCGACATGATCAAAAGTCTTTTTGCTGTTAAGATATTAGCTGTTGGTATCAGCTTAGACTTTTATTTTCTGTTTTTATAAATGGGACTATTTTAGCATGTAGCTCTATAGTAGAAGAGACACAATACATATATGTAACATCTTTATGTGTTGACAGGTTCTGGTTTAAAGATAAAGACGCCATGTACAACTACCTCAGATACAGTTTGTGAACCACTGGAGGGATTCTACTGTCTGTTATCTTCAGAAAACAGCTGTATGAAAGCACAGAAACACAGCAGCTGTCAACCAGGACAATATATCAGCCAAAAAGGTTAGTTTGTTGTGTTGACTTTGAGATTATAGGTATAGCTTTAATTTGAAATGAGAACACCAAAGTTGAGGGGAAATAACCTTAATGAACTTAAGAAGAGTCTGAGAAGAGATTGGAATGAGTCATTTTTCCTGAAATATGAAAAACTTGTGAAAGCTTATATTTTGGGACTTGAAACAAAGAAATGTTGTATTGTATATAATAATAATGTATTTTAACAGTCTGCTTCAAAAATGTCAACAATCAAATAGTTTTTTTAAATCCACTGAAAGGAGATCAGACAGATCTGATGAAATGTAAAGATGTCATAGAACACGTTGTTCTCTTCACAATATGTAAACTGAACTGGATCATTTGTACAGGAACAGCATTAAGGGACACTGAGTGCTCTGACTGCAGAGATGGAACATTTTCTGATGGGACATTATTGACATCGTGTCAGCCACACACACAGTAAGTGAAGCTTCAGATCAGACATGGACACACCTGAACTCTTCCAACAGCAGCATGGTTCCCTACACATGGTCCTGTCAAAATGTCCCTCTATCATTCCAGATGTCAATCATTGGATCTTCAGCTGATAAAACCAGGAACTGCTTCAACGGATGCTGAATGTGGAGAACAAGGTTCAGGAGCTGTGATAGGCGCCGTTGTGGGGGGGCTTGGGATACTTTTAGTGGTGGCCGGAATATCTTTGCCTGTCATGTGGATTCTCAGAAAGAAGGGAGGATGAAAAAACCCATGTATGATTGGTATTTAGACAATAAAAACATTTGTTTTGAATACATGATTATGTCTGTCAAATCATTAATTTGCTGATTAAGATGTTTTTCAATGGTAATGTTTTATTACAGGAAAAAGAGGATATGCAGACAATCCCCAACCGGTAAGTATTCTTTACTGTTATTACTCAGCACATGTTACTGTATGTACAGTAGAAAGAAGGAATTATTTTATTAAATGATGTCTCTGGTTTATCATTACTTCACAAAGAATGGAAATATGAATGGAGAAGAAGAACAGCTGCAGGTAAGACAGTAGTGAATTCTTCATTTAAATGTTCATGTCTTTACTAATGTATAATATGTTTCTCTTTAAACTCAATTTATTTCTCTCCTCAGTGAGTGGCTGAAAATTAAACACAGAGACAGTTCATCGGACACTGTTCAATGAAACCCAGTTGGATGCTGACACATTGTAAGTTGTACAGAAAGGAATCAGTCCAAGGTGAATTTTGGGCACTGTGCTCCAAAGTGAACAGCTGCTGGTCTGCAGCCTGCATCACTATCTTCCAGAGATGTTACTGGACAGAGACTAGTCAGTCTGGAATAACAGCTTGGAGCAAGTCCCGGACTAAGTATGTAACGGCTCCAGGCTCTTCACTCAGAACTTCTGCTCCATCTCTCTCACCTGGACATTTTGCTGCTTGTACAGTGAGCTCTCCTTGTGTGGAACACCTTAAAGACCAACATGTTCCCATCCCTGTCATTCCAAGCCACAGATCACCCAGACATCATGTGTCTGAAGGCAGGTATCATCAGAGAGCTAACACCTGGCCCCCCTGCCCCCGCGGCCTCTTGCCTCTACTGAAGCCCCTCCTGACCAAGCTTCTGTCAGGACGGCTCTGCTCAACGCTCGCTCCCTTACCAACAAGACATTTCTTCTCAAAGATGGATTTTTTAGGGAAAATTTAGATTTTTGGATCCTTACTGAAACCAGAGTGTTGGTCCATCATTGAACTTTGTCCTGCAGACTGTAGCTTCATCAGGACACAGAGGCTGTCAGGGCGTGATGGTGGTCTGGCAGTGATTTTTAGAAATAGCTTTAACTATCTGTTGGTTGGCACTGAGACTGTCCCCTCATTTGAACCCAATATGACTCAGAAAAAAGGAAAATCCCGCATTCTGCCTTGCTGTTATAGCGTTTGGCCCTCTGGACCTTCGTCAAGATCTTGACGAAGGTCCAGAGGGACCAAAACGTTTTCTTTAATAAATGGTGATGCTGTAGCAAGAGCAGAGTGCGGGATTTTCCTTTTTTCCTAGTCTGTGGTATTTTCAAGGGCACCTGCACAGAACAATTGTTGGATGTGCAAATTTGGTTTTCAAATAATCTCAATGTGACTAAAATTGGTAAGTCAAAGCCCTTTTTAGGCTATTTTAATTGACCAACCTCACTGCCCATCTGACCCTTTCCTGTCTGGTTTTACTATGTTTTTATCTTGAGTTATAAAGTTGGGCATAGTTTTTATTATTAATGATTTTCATGTTGATGATGCTTCTAAGGTTACATCTGAATTTCTTGATATTACTGAGCTTTTTAACTTTATACAACATGTTTCTGGACCCTCACATTTAATTCATTTTATATAAGAAGTCAATAAATAAAAGGCATGATAATACAGTACATGGGTTAAAAATGCCAGAATTGGCTAAAAGGCTATTTATCTTCTGTAGTTCCCTGGCCTCGATGTTAAAAAAGCTTTTTAAAATAAGAAAAAACAAAAGGACAACACAAGCAGAGCAGAACTTGGCACTAATAGTTTTAGTCCTGACATGTATATGTATTGACCATCCATTGTTTTATCTGCTTAGTAAAAGATTAATATGTTTAATTGTCTAATATGGTGTGGGATTGAGTTCCACTCTCTTGACCCTCTGATGGACCAAGCTGACTGACTGAAAGAACTTTTCTGCAATGAAATAACACAACCTTCCCTCTCTCTCTCCTTGTGACATGATCAGTATCTTTTCTTCTGTTTATGTCTTCTCTGCATCTCTTCGTAGTCGTCAGATTCGTCTACCAACCCTTACAGAGCTGGCTCAGGTTTGCCTTGCACCAGCTCTTAATTATGCTGTTATAGTTTTAGACTGCCGGGGAACTTCCTTTGACAAACTGAGCTCCTCTCTCCTCTCTCTTTCCATCTGTGTGCATCCTTGTCCCAGAAATAGTCGTTACTAACCTAGCTCCGGGGAGCTTATTCCCCGAACTATTTCTAGTCATAGTTCCATTATCTTTATTGTGATTGTTATTGCCACTGTTCCTCACACCCCCAACCGGCACCGTCAGACACCACCTACCAAGAGTCTGGGTCTAGTTCCTCGCCACTGTCACACTAAATTCTTGCTATTGGGGGAATTACTGGAATTGTTGGGTCTTTGTAAATAATAGAGTGTGGTCTAGACCTACTCTATCTGTAAAGTGTCTTGAGATAACGCTTGTTATGATTTGATACTATAAATAAAATTGAATTGAACAAGTGGTGATGGAGCTAGGTTGTAAGTGACTTTATATACCAAGCACACGTTTAGATATTTCATTAGGTCTTCCCAGCTTAAAATCTGGTACTTTTTATTTTTTAAATTGTAAACAATCTACAATTTGTATGGCTTGTTTTTATATTCAAGTGGTTTCAGTGTGCGGGACATGCTCTGTCTGTATAGATGATGTTCTTGTCAGCGATCATAAGTGTGTTCTTTATAATTTTTCTTGTTTTATAGATCTAATGTCCCATAAACATATTTTTTTGTCTTCCCAGCTTAAAAACTAGGTTTCAGTGTGCGGGGATACTCTGAACTTAGTTTTTCCACATTTTCTTACTATTCATGATGTCTGATCATAAGTGTGTTCTTTATAATTTGTCTTGTTTTATAGATCTAATGCCCCATAAACATATTTTTTTGCAGGCGCATCTTTAATCAGAGTACAGTTGAAAATTCCACTGCCTTATTTGTCCCTGAGTTGTCAAACTGTAGTGATTAGATAAATGATTCAATTTACAATTTGGACTGCTTTCTCCTGTTTGATTATAGGACATCTCCAAATGTAATTGTTAATGAAAATGCGGTTGGAGAGAACAAATAGATTATTTATAAAACAATATATATATCTCAAAGTCTGTAGGAATCATTAGGAAAATTAGTCCACTACTTAATAGATCCTGTTTATTAACATGATATTATAGTTTAACCATCAGAGGATGAAAGATGCACTGACGCGTCCAAACGATATTTGACAAAACTCCTACTCAAAAAGCAATATTACAAAATTTCATTTCAGACATTTATTCACTATTTTTGTCCTATATAAACACTACTTTGTGAACCTAAGACTTTTGTAAACTCATTTCAAGCACCCAAACAATTCGTACAACAAATCATAAGTTAAGGTTGGTTTTCTAAAGAGATTTGAGGACTTTCAAAAAGCCAACATCAACGTTTCAGCTTCAGCGCCAAATAATCTCTTTACACATCGCTCTGGGACAGATTTGGGTCTTACTGTGCTGAAAGAACATTTTGATGTTAAACACATTGGGAGCCGTTTTATGCAAATACCCTAAAACGGTGAATTTAAGATGTGTGAAATGATTTACCAGCATTTTGAACTCTTCTTCAGCTTTTATTACCTAAATCTCCTGCCTTTGTCTGTAAAATGTAAAAAGTCTTGCTATTTCATTCCTTTATTACTCTATTGAGTTTAAGCCTGTGATTATGAAATTATTTTTGTTATTCTATTTTTGCCATATTGAGTTAATTTCATGTCCTATTTTTTATTTTTATTCTTTATTGTAAATTATGTTCTAGTGACCTGGAGAGGTCAGAAACCCCCCCTACAGGTTTCTGACCTCTCCAGCACACTCTCTCTTTCTATGTAAAAAACATACAGTATGTTGTGATATATGTTGTATTAGTTTTTTTTATGAATGTGTGCACACCCATAAACAAACAAACAAACCATCTGGATCCTTTGACATTCTTCCTTCATAGTGGTTTTTAAATGTTTTGAATCCCATTGCTTCCACTATATATCCATGATCAATCTCTCTCTTCTAACTGGCTCTGTCCCCAGTCATGTTAAACATGCTATAGTCCAGCCTTTGTTAGACCTCACCCTTCCAGTGAATTACAGGCTCATATCTTAGCTAGCTCTTGTGTCCAAACTGTTATCGTCACAAGTCGGCACAAAGCAGGTTTTAGAAATACACTCACCTAAAGGATTATTAGGAACACCCCAGTAATACCGTGTTTGACCCCCTTTCACCTTCAGAACTGCCCTAATTCTTCGTGGCATTGATTCAACAAGGTGCTGAAAGCATTCTTTTGAAATGTTGGTCCATATTGAGAGGATAGCATCTTGCAGTTGATGGAGATTTGAGGGATGCACATTCAGGGTACGAAGCTCTCGTTCCACCACATCCCAAATATGTTCTATTGGGTTGAGATCTGGTGACAGTGGGGGCCATTTTAGTACAGTGAACTCATTGTCATGTTCAAGAAACCAATTTGAAATGATTCAAGCTTTGTGACATGGTGCATTATCCTGCTGGAAGTAGCCATCAGAGGATGGGTACATGGAGGTCATAAAAGGATGGACATGGTCAAAAACAAGGCTCAGGTAGGCTGTGGCATTTAAACGATGTCCAATTGGTACTAAGGGGCCTAAAGTGTGCCAAGAAAACATCCCCCACACCATTACACCACCACCACCAGCCTGCCCAGTGGTAACAAGGCATGACGGATCCATGTTCTCATTCTGTTTACGCCAAATTCTGACTCTACCATCTGAATGTCTCAACAGAAATCGAGACTCATCAGACCAGGCAACATTTTTACAGTCTTCAACTGTCCAATTTTGGTGAGCTCGTGCAAATTGTAGCCTCATTTTCCTATTTTTAGTGGAGATGAGTGGTAACCGGTGGGGTCTTCGGCTGGTGTAGCCCATCCGCCTCAAGGTTGTGCGTGTTGTGGCTTCACAAATGCTTTGCTGCATACCTCGGTTGTAACGAGTGGTTATTTGAGTCAAAGTTGATCTCCTATCATCTGGAATCACTCGGCCCATTCTCCTCTGACCTCCAGCATCAACAAGGCATTTTCGCCCCCCAGGAATGCAGCATCCTGGATGTTTTTCTTTTTTCAGACCATTCTTTGTAAACTCTAGAAATGGTTGTGTGTAAAAATCCCAGTAACTGAGCAGATTGGGAAATACTCAAACCAGCCCGTCTGGCACCAACAACCATGCCACGCTCAGATGCTTAGATCACCTTTCTTTCCCATTCTGACATTCAGTTTGGAGTTCAGGAGATTGTCTAGACCTGGACGACACCCCTAAATGCATTGAAACAGCTGCCATGTGATTGGTTGATTAGATAATTGCATTAACGAGAAATCTTATAGGTGTTCCTAATACTCTTTAAGGTGAGTGTATATAACCTGTGTAAATCAGGCTGAAGAACAAACTCCCCTTCTGAAATGTTTCCTGTGGGCACTGAACCTATCATGGACATGTTGGATCGAGCCGGAACACATCCAGAATGCACCGCAGCAGAGTATTGTGGACATTGGATGTTAATATGCAATAATAACCCACAGTGAAGCTGCAAAGAAATGTAATGTATTTATTGTATGTTGTGTTATAACCAGTTCACCTGGGTTGAGCCATTGTTAATGTAAAGATGGTAATGCAGGAGAACGGGGGTTGGGGGCAGGCAGTCAGGTGATGGAGGGAAAGTCTGAGGACATCTGGGGGATGGAGGGAGAAAGTCTGTAGGGAACAGGGCATGAGGCTGAAGAGACACAGAGACTGGGACCAGGACAGTCTCCCCCCTCTCTAACCCTTTGCCAGTGTTCCATCCAGATATTCTTCATATTGCAATACCATGACTTAAAAACTGTTCTATTATTAAAGTACCACAATGTGAGATTTTTCAATGATCATCATCAGACCATTTATAAAACGGTGCACTACTGACCTCTGGTGGCTGAAGAAGAGCCCCAACCAGCCGCTTCTGTTTGTAAGAGGTCACAAACCTCATGGACAGTTTGAAGCTGGCTAAAAATCAAGCCTCTGTAACACAACTCTAGCTGTGTTAACAGGTTTCTCATCTACATGACTTTTAAGAGAATTAATTGTTGCTTAGTGTGTAGTGTAATCTCTACATGGTTGTCTTCTTTTTGTTTCCAGATGGTGTTCCTGTTTTGGATTTGACGTCTCTCTTCCTCCCAAATCTGAGAGAGATGTCTTCAGCCCATAGATACTTAGATCCTGCCGTATACAATGATGTTAAGAAAACATTTGACAGTTGCACCATTGCTGGTAAAATAATCTTATTACAGCAAGCTTTTATTATAATTCATCATATTGCTCCTCTCCAACATTTCTTTATGTAATTGTTTTTACTTTAATTTGATCTTCCTCCATGTATGGGGTAAAGAAAAGATGGAGCTGTATTGAATATTAAGAAAAGTGAAAAATAGAGGGAAAGTTCCTTTCCATTTCTATTTTTTTCTTCTTCATCTGACCAGGGCTACACAAAGTAGAAACCTTTATCTTGAATTTTGTTTTCAGCAACCTAGCACAGAGATTTCAACAGCAAAGCTGCATACAGTGTGCCTATTGGTTCATGAATCTACAACAGGACTCAGTTGCCTAAAAGCAAACACTGTGACAGAAAAAGCTAACAAACAGCAGCAGCCAAATATTTGGTCTTTTTTCACGAGTTGCACTAGTCTCAGGGGGTCGAGCTTTAACTGTTGCTTCATGCTCTGTAAGCACCTTTTAAAGTGATGACAGCCTGTCTTTGGAGGAGACAGTAGGTCTGTGTGACCATTAAAGAGGAAAAGCTAAATACATTTAAGAGCTTGTCATTAGCTACTGGCAAATGTTGAAAAACCATTTCATTGGTTTGTAAAAATATTAATTTGGCTGCTTTCCAATAAGCATAGCCTTCTTCTTTTTGTCACATATATATTCTCACTATGTATCCCTGTGTCCTTTGGAAGTTGCCAATTAAAACTGAACTGGTGAGAACTTGATACTTTTTCTCTGTAACTTCCCTGTAATTAATTTCATAAAACTCTTGCAATATATCACTTTAACCATCTCTGTGTTGTCTGTGCTTTGGTGTTTGTTGTATATTGAGTCCTAAAGTACATCACTGGAGAGGGCAGAAAGTTTCCATAACAGTGGCCTCTGAGATTCAATTTCTATGCAACCCTCTAACTGTTAGAGAAAGGTCTCGGATTTAGAGTCACTTTTTGAAATGATATTCAGGCAGACAATAAGACCTCATAGGCGCTAGGAAGACCCCTAAAAGTGCTTTAGTTTCAGATACCCGTACTGGAGGTAGAACAAAGCACAACATTTTTCATATTCTCTTAGGTCTCCCACATTTGAAATGGATTCTTGTATAAAAATATTTTACTGCAAAAGTGGTTAAAATGACAAATATTGCGAAACACCCAAGCGCAAAACAAAGCCAGGCCGAAGACGCATTGAGATTCGATCACTCAGACCACATTTGAAGGGAGTTTGGGCCACGTTAGTATTAGTCTGTTAGTATTTCTCATGTCACAGAAACCACTGAGAGTGAATCTTGTGTTATGGATGCTATTGTTGGTGATATGTCTGTGTTTTTGTTCAAGTGCTCTGCACAGTTCAGACACCCGGCCACCTGCTGTTATCCCTGGCACGGTTCATTAGTCATCGCACATTTCCGTAGTAGGCTAAATAATGTAGGATTTATGTGAGAGTAACAACTGAAATGTATACAAACAACAAAAACTACTTTTAATTAAAATATCTATTTCTGTATATGCAAACGGAAATGACGTCCGTGTTTATTTGCATTTAGAGTGTGGAAGCGAGATCCGATCACACGTGGCCACTCAAGACGCACGTGGAGAAGCATTCTAATGAAAGCTGTTAACTGACGCACTCAGAGCTGTTCACTTGTGATCGGATCACCCATGACACATGTTACTGTAATAATGTTATGTTAATACCAGGTCTGAACAGGGCCACAGACACTCGGCTAACATTTGTCAGTGATATTAAGCCGAATGAGAGGAGAGCCAATTAACGCGGACGAGCCGGTATGTCGACTTTGTTTAAAAACAGCGGCGGCGAAAAGAGGCAACTGACAACACAACTGACCTAAAACCTCACTTAAAACATAACCACCCCACCCAGTTTTTTAACCTGGGAACAATAACCACAGCTGGAGGTGGAGAGGGGTCTTCCAGACAGTTATCTGTTACAGATGCTTTTTCCCGGCAGTGCAAATATAAACGTGACAGCACGAAATGGCGCACGCTCACAGATTGCGTAACTCGTGCCACCCTGCCAAGACCTTTTCGCCGCCCCTTTGCCACCCTATGTCAAATTTTCGAGATCTGCCACTGGGTCTATGGTATCAAAGTCCAGTGTTGTTGCTTGCTAAAAAAAACAAAAAATCAACAGCTCAAGCTGCATTAAAGCAGGTCTCTGCAACACAAATCTAGCTGTGTTAACAGGTTTCTCATCTGATCTCTGCATGGATGGTATCTTTTTGGTCCCAGAAGGTATCCTTGTTTTGGATTTTTACATCTCGCTTCCTCCCAAATCTGACAGCCCGTGGAAACTCTGATCCTGCCGTACACAATGGCGTCTAGAAAACCTTTGACAGTTGCACCATTGCTGGTAAAATAATCTTATATTTATTTCTTTGTAACCCCTTTTACTTTATGATTATCTTCGTCAATCTTTGTCTAGCTGTGGCAAAGGAAAGATGGAGCTGTAGCCTATTCAGTAATATAAAAGTGTAAAATAAGTGGAAAGTTCCTTTCCATTTCCTTTTCTTTTAAGGTTAAATGATGGAAACTTTTAAAGTACAATTGACCGGCAGACCTTCAATTTCAGTTGTAGTGGATATAGAGGTGCAAAGATGAATTGATTAGTTGTCAACTATTAAATTAATCGCCAACTATTTTGATAATTCGATCAGTTTGAGTAATTTTTTATATAAAAAAAAAGTAAGATTCCTCTGATTCCAGCTTGTTAAATGTAAATATTTTCTAGTTTCTTCTCTCCTCTGTGACAGTAAACTGAATATCTTTGAGTTGTTGACAAAACAAGGCGTTTGAGGACGTCATATTGGGCTTTGGGAAACACAGATCCACATTTTTCACCATGTTTTGACATTTTATAGATCAAACAACTAATCGATTAATCGAGAAAATAATCAACCGATTAATCGACTATGAAAATAATCGTTAGTTGCAGCCCTAAGTGGACAACGTTTTTTTATTAAATTTTGTATACTTTTGTACATTTAATGATGCCTAGATGTTACGATAATTATTTAGTGACAGAATCACTGAAATTGTCTCAAAGTTTGTTTACTTGCAAGTAGAGTCAGTTGTACAGCCCTCACAGAATAAGTACAGAAAACGACCGACTATAGCCTCCCAACAGCAGCTTTTTTATGAAGAAAATGAAGTCATAATTAAAAGGCGATGTCCTGTCTGTCCTCTTATCTCCGGTCAGGCAGCATGCCCTCAGGAGCATTCTGTGCTTTTCACAAGGTCAGTCAGTGGCTCCCATGATTATGTCGTGAGAGCAAGCAGTATTTTGGCTTGTCCCATGCAAACAGTGTAATATTAACAGAAAAGAGAAAAGTAATCATCATTTTCTAAGACTACACAAAGTGCTGTCAGATTTCTGTCAGCGTTCATTTCAACAGCTTCTATCCATGCATTTGTGCAATACGTAGGCAATTGGGGCTATATGAGGCTATATGTTAGTTGTGCAATACCTCATTGTGCAAGGGCTGTGATACACTAATTGCAGAGAATGCATCCGACAGGGTTGTTCAATTAAAAACTGCCTCTGAAAGGAGGAGTTAATGTGCTTACTATGTATAAATGTTCCTGTCTAATGTATATGAGAGCATGTTCTGTGTTGCATGAGAGTATGTGTTGAGAGATGCTTATTTTCTGTGTTTTGTGTAAAGCTGCAGAACAGACAGAGTCCAAAACAAAATTTCCTTTGGTAACAAGAAACTATATCTTATATCTTATTTTATTTGCAGAATGTTCTATATGTTTTAACGAGGCTTCACTGAGACAAACATATTACTCCCCACAGATACTTGTTCTGAGTGTCTTCAGAGGACATACCCTCACATGTCATCCAACAGAGTATCTGATCGGGGATCAATGCTGTCCTAAGTGTTCTGTAGGTAAGATCTGATTAAATGTTAAAGAAATATTTCTATGTGGAGTCTTTTGTTTTACTGCCAGGTGACCAGAATCCACAACTTGTGTGCAGACCAGTGGAGTCCATTTTACTCCCATGGTTGGTGCTGTTTGCGTTCACTTAGGCTAAATGTATCAGTGACGGACTAGCATCTGACTGAAATTTTATTCCAACAGTAAAAGAGCAAGCATGAATGTATATACCGTATATTTGTAATAATTTCGTTAACAATAACAAGTAATAAGAATGACACGAGTAAAAGGAACATATTGCATGAAATTAAATTGGTTTTCTTTTCAACAGGAAGTCGAGTTAGGAAACATTGCACAGAGTTCCGAAGTACTACCTGTTTGAATTGCGACGAGGGAACATTCATGGATCGTCCTACAGGGCGTACAGAATGTTTTCCCTGTGCACCCTGTGATTCAGGTAGACTTCTGTTAATATTTCCTAATTATTACTTAAAATGTATGACTAAGCCTAGATTTAAAGGCAGTAAGTAGGCTTAAGTCCTGTTAATGCTATGTAACAGGGGCGATTCTAGGATCAGACCTTTGGGGGGCTCAGCCCCTAATGAGAATGTGACATGGATAAAATTTGGGTTCTAATCTGCGCCATGAAATAACCAACTTCTTCTCTGGGGACTACCAACGTTAAACTTCCCAACCGTCTCCTGCTCTCCCTCTGACAGATCAGATAGAGACTCAGCCAAAGGCGGGAGTCTGGCACCATAACCTCCTCTGATTGGCCAACACTACGTTTCTGTTAACCTTTTCTTTGACTGGGTTACAGGTCCATAGCATCAGGGACAACGACACACAGGATATTAAACCTGTTTCAAGCCCTTTGAACCTGTAATTGTTTGTCTTCTGTCACTAACAGACACATTCGCAAACTCTAACTTGAAGAACTTAAATTGATTTTTTTATATATATATATATATATATAATATAATATAAAAAAGATTATTACAATTTTTAGGGGGGGGTGAGATGAAATTTAGGGGGGCTTGAGTCCTGTTTACTGCACTGCAGAATTACAGACTGCATGCAGAAACAAAGACCTCATGTGTTATGAAATACTGTGAGACCAGTGAAGACAGTTATTAGCTGTTAATAACATCAGATTTTGGTGTGCTCTGTATTTTCCTCTGTTTTATCAGTGGGACTTTTTTAAGCATGTAGATCTCTAGTAGATTAGACAAAATAAAGTTATGTATCTATGTTCCCTCTATATCTGTTGACAGGTTCTGGTTTAAAGCTGAAGAGGCCATGTACGACTACCTCAGATACAGTTTGTGAAGCACTGGAGGGATTCTACTGTACTAACGCTATAGAGGACAACTGTGTGAAAGCACAGAACCACAGCAGCTGTCAACCAGGACAATATATCCTCCAAAATGGTTAGTTTATTAGTGTTGACTTTGAGATTATAGGTATAGTTTACATTTGAAATGAGAACACCAAATTCCAAACTTTCACGTTGGAAGCTACAAATTAAAAACAAATAAACTGTTATTTTAACCCTTGTGTTGTCTTCCCGTCAACTGTGCACCTTTTTGTTATCCAAGTTTATTTATCAAGTTTTATTTTATTTTTTTTATGTTTTTGAGTTTTTTCCCCCCACGTTTAAGAAGCTTTTTTCCAATATTTTTGTCATTTTTTTTCAACGTTCTTTTATCAATTCTTTTTTCAAAGTGCTATAAAATTGAATAAAACACCCAAATTCAATAAAAGTATTGAACTGATCATTTATTTTACTTGCGAAGAGCGTTGTAGGGAACCATCCACCTTACTTTTTTTTTAAATTTGGTTGAAAGAAACCCAAATATCTGAAATACAAAGTTTTTGAAAATGGGTCAAATTTGAACCGAGGACAACAAGAGGGTTAACATACGAGAACATCCTCTCTTACAGCAGCAAAGAAATTGTGTGGCGTGTTTCTCTTTAGATTTCAGAGCTCCCAGTAATAATAACCAGCCCAACAACTAAAAGCCGAAACTTGGCCGAAAACCACGAGCGCACAGACCAAGGGCAGGGAGATGGACATATACATATATTATCTACATATATTTGAAGTTTTAATGAAGATTCAGTCTTATATTCCATATATCCAGACTCTACATTTTATATACTGTATGTAATCATTTCTGGAAAGCCATGCCATTTAAAGGCATACTATGCAACTTTTCCAGCTTCAGTCAGTTCCAATGAGTCAACCTGTAGGGGGACCGAATATATATATATATATATATATATATATATATATATATATATATATATATATATATATAATATATATATTAAAGGCATACTATGCAACTTTTCCGGCTTCAGTCAGTTCCAATGAGTCAACCTGTAGGGGGACCGAATATATATATATATATATATATATATATTAAAAGGCATACTATGCAACTTTTCCAGCTTCGGTCAGTTCAATGAGTCAACCTGTAGGGGACCGAAGCTGGAAAAAGTTGCATATTATACTTTCATAGTATGCTATATGCTTTTAATATAGTATGCTATATATATATATACATAATTCAGGGAAATATTACATATTAAACAATAGTTTGTTTAGAAATCTGGTATGATTTCTCCTTTACAGTTATTACAAATCCCATCTTGCGCTGTAGTAGAACATCTCCTAATAATAATAATAATACATAAGTTTTATATAGCGCTTTACATGGAACTCAAAGACGCTTTACAAACATAAATAATACCTAATACCTAATACCTCAAAGAATGCCATGAGTCATTTTTCCTGAAACATAAAAGCTTGGGGAAGATTATTTTTTGGGACTTGAAACAGAGAAGTGGTTGTGGATGTATTTTAAACTGTCTGCTTCAGAATAAAAAACAAATAATAATACTAATTTAAATCCAATGAAAGAAAATCAGACAGGTCTAATGAAATGATGTCATACTGTATATTGATATGGATTTGTATTTGCAGGAACAGCATTAAGGGACACTGAGTGCTCTGACTGCAGCGATGGAACATTTTCTGATGGGACATTATTGACATCGTGTCAGCCACACACACAGTAAGTGAAGCTTCAGATCAGACATGGACACACCTGAACTCTTCCAACAGCAGCATGGTTCCCTACACATGGTCCTGTCAAAATGTCCCTCTATCTGGGCGCCTGGGTAGCTCTCCTGGTAGAGCGGGCGCCCATATATAGAGTTTTTTTTTACTCGACACAGCGGCTGCGGGTTGGACTCCGACCTGCGGCCCTTTGCTGCATGTCATTCCCTCCTCTCGCTCCCCTTTCTAAGCTAAAAGATCTAAAATGTCCAAAGAATTATCTTTAAAAAAAAATGTCCCTCTATCATTCCAGATGTGAATCATTGGATCTTCAGCTGATAAAACCAGGAAATGCTTCAACGGATGCTGAATGTGGAGAACGTAGTTCATCGTTGGGGGGCTTGTGATATGTTTAGTGGTTCCCGGAATATCTCTTGTTGTGCGTAAATCTCAGCAAAAAGAGAGGATGTAAAAACACAGGTATGATGGACATTTAGACAAAATAATTATAGTATGAATATAAAATAAATAATAATGTTCTTATTACATAATATTGTATGTCAAATCATTAAGCGGTTGATTAAGATGTTTTTCATTGTTAATGTTTTATTACATATATAAACATGTGCTGCAGATATACAGTATATATATCTTGCAGCACATGTTTTAACACTGTTTTCAAAACTGTTAAAGACACATTCAAAACAGAATGATGGAACATTCTGCGGTAGCCATATTGAAATACATAGACAATCTTAGAATATTTACAATAAAATTAAGTCAATTTGATTTTTTGCAGATTTCAAACAAAATGTCATTCTAGATCACTGCTGAAAACTTTAATAAAAAGAAGAAAAAAGAAAGAAAAGAAGATTCTGTGTGAGTCTGGTTATGAGTGACAATGTTGCATGCTTTCTGCAGACTGACAGTGCAGCTTTCTGAGTGAGAGTTGTTGCCAGTGTTTTGGTCGAAGGAGTTTACGTTGAGACATGTATCAAGTGTTCTGGTTGATATAGGATTGGTTATCCCTTGCTTTTCTTCAGTCAGGATACTGCTGTTGTACTTAATGTATGTAATTTGTGCTTGTGCATGACATGCTTTGGTCATTGACTGAATATATATGATCTATATAACACATATAACACATAATATCATCCACAATCTGCTGTGTTACTGAAGCAGAACGGCATTTTATCCCTGGTTGAACGGAGTGGCGTCTTAAGGAAAGTGTCCTCGGGTGGAGCCAGGCCCATCTGTGTCTGAGTTTCTTCATGCTGTTCAGAAAGAGACAATAGTGCACATCCATGTAGTTGCTGTTGCAGGATAAAACAGTAAATGTAGAAAGAGAGTCTACATTTGAGAGTCACACCCACTTGAGTCTGTTTCAGACTACATGCTTCATCTGTAAAGTAAATCACTGAGGTCATCATTTTGTCATCTTAATTGCCCAATCTGGACAGTATTAGTATGTACATCTTTGACTGAATAGTATCTCTATGTATGTTAATTTTTTCACATATCACATGACCTCTGACCAGTGACGGACTGGCCATTTGGAATTTGGGCAAATGCCAGAACGCCCCCCCCCCCCATGGACCACCACTGATAATTTGTCTTTGGTTAACTTTGATAAGTTATTTTATGCATGCAGCCACAAATATTCAAGATTGTACTGCGGCAAGGTGCATGGAAAGATAAGATTTTCGGAGCATTGAGCTGTTGTGCAGACTTTACCTTCTTTCTGAGTTGCGTCATACAAACACAAGGTTCACATGAGATTTTCTTTTTCTTCCTACATATTTTTCAGTGCGAGAGTTCGTTGAGCCAGCCTTACATGTTTAATAAAAAATATTTTTTAACTACATGTGCACACGATTGCTCTTTGGCTTATTAATCTGAATTTTAAATTACAGTGTATTGTAGTGCAATATTAGCAACATCTGATTTGCATTATTTTTTTTTCATACCAATGAATAATAATGATTCTTTTGGAGTTGTTTAAGATACATTTCATTCCAAAATGAATTGTCAGAATTAGATTTGGGGAAAAGGTTTGTTAACAAGTACTTACAAGGAATTTGGTTCACATGAGACATTTTTTTCTTCCTACGTATTTTTCAGCGAGCCAGCTGTTTTATGAATATATTCTCACCGCGTGTGAAAAATGAAGCAACATTTTATTTACATTTGTTTTACAATCAAGATGAATAATACATAGATAGATAGATAGATAGATATTTGTTGATCCCAAAAATGGGAAATTAAAGTGTTACAGCAGCAAAATATCAGTCACACAGCACAGAATATACATGAAATACCAGGATACAATATACTTTCATACAATATACATTAAATAATAATAGGATAGAATACAAGAACAAATATTCAAAATATATACAAGTTGGGAATACTAAATGTACAACTGCTTAACTAGTAATGATAAAGATGTAGATAAACCTATTGTGCAAGTTGCACTTGTGCAGATGTGCTGTCTAAGAGTCTTATCTAGCACCCAGTGATGAGGTGTTAAAAAGTTGAATAGCCTGTGGTCGGAATGATTTCCTGTAGCGGTCCGTGTGACATTGAAGCTGTCGGAGCCTCTTAAGGTAGAGAAGGTGCTCCTCTGTTGGACCAGTGTGGTGGGGGGGGAGAAGAGGGTGGTCGGGGTTATCCATGATAGATGACCTCCTCTCCACCACACCTTCAAATGTCTCCTGTTTGCAGCCAATAAATAATGATGATGCCTTGGATTTGGGTAAGATACATTTCATTCGAAATGAAATATCCACACTTCATGCAATAAACTACAGCTATTTCCAAGGTAAAAGTACCAAGGATAAAGCCTGTTTGAATGGTAAATTATATTCACTCACAATTAAAGGTCCCATAGCATGAAAATTTAACTTTATGAGGTTTTTAACATTAATATGAGTTCCCCCAGCCTGCCTATGGTCCCCCAGTGGCTAGAAATGGTGATAGGTGTAAACCGAGCCCTGGGTATCCTGCTCTGCCTTTGAGAAAATGAAAGCTCAGATGGGCCGATCTGGAATCTTCTCCTTATGATCCGAAGGGGAAATGTTACCTCCCCTTTCTCTGCTTTGCCCGCCCAGAGAATTTGGCCCACCCATGAGAGAGAGAGAGAGACATCATGGCTTTCAAACGAGCAAAGTGGCAGTTGGTCAAGGCCACACCCCCACCCTCCACTTTGCCCCCCCTCTCTCCTCCTCAATAGCTGCAGACACAGAAATGGCACATCCTAAGGAAAGCTCATTGTGGGACTGGCTCTAGTGGCTGTAATTCTGCACCAAGGCTGAATTTTGGGAAAGAGACTTCAGATACAGTATTAGGGGACCACTAAGGTCTATATAAAAGAGACTTCAGATACAGTATTAGGGGACCACTAAGGCCTATATAAAAGATACTTCAGATACAGTATTAGGGGACCACTAAGGTCTATATAAAAGAGACTTCAGATACAGTATTAGGGGACCACTAAGGTCTATATAAAAGAGACTTCAGATACAGTATTAGGGGACCACTAAGGTCTATATAAAAGAGACTTCAGATACAGTATTAGGGGACCACTAAGGTCTATATAAAAGATACTTCAGATACAGTATTAGGGGACCACTAAGGCCTATATAAAAGAGACTTCAGATACAGTATTAGGGGACCACTAAGGTCTATATAAAAGAGACTTCAGATACAGTATTAGGGGACCACTAAGGTCTATATAAAAGGGACTTCAGATACAGTATTAGGGGGCCACTAAGGTCTATATAAAAGAGACTTCAGATACAGTATTAGGGGACCACTAAGGCCTATATAAAAGTGACTTCAGATACAGTATTAGGGGACCACTAAGGTCTATATAAAAGAGACTTCAGATACAGTATTAGGGGACCACTAAGGTCTATATAAAAGAGACTTCAGATACAGTATTAGGGGACCACTAAGGTATATATAAAAGCATCCAAAGAGCACCACATGGGACCTTTAATGTCTTCCTAAAGTGGTTCATTAATCAACCAGCAGGTGGCGCCTGACACTGCATTATTGTAGTGGTGGGCCTCAGCTCAGCCACAGCGTATCCATGAAATATGTTAATTGTGTAGCTGAGTTGTCCTTGGTGGGTCTTCTTGTAAGACATTTCTTGCAGCACACATGAAAAACTTTTCTCCATTATGGCTTTAATTAAAAAACAAACACACATCGTTCAAAAACATTCACAAAAACTGATTGACATTATCAATGAATTATGTCAGGGAATGAAAAGAAACGCCCTCTTATGCTGGAATATGACAATGTCATTACAATAGTAAAGATAAAATATGCCATGAAGAAGGTTTCATTAAGTAGCCTATTAATCGTGAGTAGACAGACCGCCTGTATGATGAGAGGAAAATAATTATGTAACTGTCAATAATTTCGTTATAAATTAACTCTGGACTACATCAATATTATAACGTTTGACGTTTTTGTTGACATGCCCCGTTATGGGACAGGTGAATTTGGATTCCGGTTACCATAGTGAGCCATAAACCACATGTGTCAAATTAGCCACAGTTTGATCTTACGTGATAAAAGGTAACAAAGGTTTTACTTTCAAAATAAAAGCACTAAAGCATACCTATGTTAGCATGTGTTTTATTTTGAGACGTCAAGCCGGAAGTGGTAATGTTATACGAGATACTTTGACAACTCCTCCGCCAGAGAAGCCTCTACCGTTGACTTAACGAAAGAAAACTTCATAGTAGCACGACAAGTTTTCTTCCGAGAGTATTGGACAAAACGCTACTTTTTGTGTTATGTAACGGTAGTTTTAATTTTTTTTTTTTATCTTCCGACGTGACCGGGTGACACAGCTAGTTTGGGCCTGTCCAGTTAACGTTGGGCTAGTTGGGAGGTAACATCGTTAACGTTAACGTTACACCAAACTGTACAATGCATACCGCCGGTATGCTAGCGTCAAACGGATCAATAATGGACTTGGACTCGGAGTTGGTGAAAATAAAAGCACACTACCGTGGGTAAGTAGCTTGTCGTGGGGAATAGGGAGACAGTAGCTGGCTGGGGATACGGTGACAAGGGGAAACACCTGTGGCGTGGAGACTTCCACATATCTGGTGGTTTATGGAAGTTACGTTAGGGTCGTTCCTGAAATCAAGCTAGGTCAGTGAGAGTGACGCTGCACTCGGTCAACTCACCTGGGCATAATCAAAATAATGCCTGTTGAATGTTTCGAGAAGCTTCCCACCATAATAAATACAGTTAGTACGGTATACGTGCAGTTTAGTGTCCCACATTCCCCTTACAATGTCCTTAATTAACTATGAACCTGCTAAACCACCTGTGCTACCCTAATACTAACCCTAACCCTAACCTGTCTCAAATAAGACCCTCATCATTTGGGACACTCCGTTTTTGGAAAATAATTTGGGACACTAAATTGCATACCAGTGAGGACTTTTTATTTAGCTGTATAATGTGATTTTAGTACTCTAGGCCTATATTTGTCTTTTCTTTCTTTCTTTTTTTATTTAAATCCAGTATGCATTACAAATATGTGAAAAAAGGTAATGCGTCACTTATTTTCAAATATAACATAAAACATGCCAGGGGTCAGCAAAGAATAATTAAAAAAATGATTTAAAAACATGAAATGGGGAGCACAATATTACATTTCTAATGGCTTTTTTTTGTAGCCTGTAAATATCTTGTCACAGTTTGTAGGTAACTTATGTGTACATTTCCATCACAGATGGGCGATAGTTTCAGTATGTGAATCACAGAAGGCACATCTCAGGCCAGTATAATTTTAGAATTTGACAAAAAGGGATCTAACTGAGATTACAGCAGGATCAGTGGCAATTTATTGTTGTTAATGTCTCGCGGTGGGTTAAATATGACAATCATGTCACTGCTTTATCAAATATTAAATTCTATGTAAGGTATTGTATGTATTAGAGCTCGTATACAATACCTATACGTACTTAAAGAATCATTCAGTACGTGTTTCTCTTTTCTTTCTTTTTTTAGAAATGTTACTTTTACTGTTGTCTTTGAAGGAGTGCCAACCCCTATATTTACATAATCTTTAACGCTCAATGCCAAGTGTTTGTTATGTAAATGTTCACTTTTATTGATGAAAAGTACCTTTTCTTGTTGTGATCGAGGCTACCTAATGCCATTGCTCTAAACACTGACAAAAATGCCACAAAAGGTTATGAAAAGTAGTCACGTGACGTTATTGAAGGTCCTTCATAATGGCACTATTTTATATTTTGAATTACTCCTTCCATGGTTTCTTCCTCAGCCTCAGTGTATCCTGAACATAAAGGTTAACTGGCTCTGCAGGCGTCACCCATCACCATGTCATTTTGGATATTTCTATCAAATGTTACAAGGCTGTAGTTACTTCTACTGTCTTTTTTTGTCACTTTTTTTTTTCGAAGTTTGTTGCTTTTTGGAATTTTTGGTCCCTTTTGTCGCCCTAGAGTTGCCTTCCTTCTTTCTACTGTGTTTTTATTGCTTTTCGGAAGTTTGTGTCTCTTTTTTTCAAAGTTTTTGTTACTATTTTCGACCTATATTCTTACCTTTCTTACTGTCTTTTTCCAAGTTTTGTCGCCTTATTATCAGCATTAGCTTTGTTTTCCGGGGAACAAAGCTGTTGTTTAGTAAATCTATCGCTGACATCGCTGTATTTTTCCTTTTTTTTATATTTCTTTTTCTACCAAAAATGATTTGCGCTGGTTAGGTACATGGCTTAAAAAACTGTTCAAAGGGGGTACATTGTTGAAAAAAGCTTGAAAACCCCTGTACTATAGTATCAATAATCTGTCAATTATACAGTATACTAAAACTGCAGTGGAAAATGATAGGGCTGCACCATTCCTGATAAATGACAATCACAATGTTTTTAGTTAAAATTCAGATCGGGGTTCTCTCACGATTATCAGTATAAGCGTTTCTTTCTCTTCTGTAACCAAAATAAATTTCTGGTCTGTTAAAGTGTCCTACAAAGAAACAAATAGCTGAGATTGCCATGCCACTAAGTGCATGATTGAATGAATGAATGATTGATGTTGTGGAACACTTTTCAGTCCACAGTATACTGAGCCTGGAATACTCTGGCATCTAATGATTAAGAGATCAGAAAAGGTTAAACAGACTAAAATATTGAATCCCGAGAATGAAAAGCCGCCTTGTTTGATTGTTTATTAATCCAGTTAGCGTGCTTGAAGGAACTCATAGCTCCAAGTAACATTGTGTTGAGTTGTGTTGTGCTCTTTTATACTTGAGGGGGGGGGGGAGGTTTTAAATGGCAGAGAGAAATAGTTTCAATGGGAATGTAGTTTATTCAGGTTGATTAACAATGAGCATGTAGTTAGTAGGGGTGGGAATCACCACAGGCCTCACGATACGATATCATCACGATACTTATGTCACGATACGATATTATTGCGATTTCAATATTCTGCGATATATTGCAATTTATTACCTTTTTTTTCCAACTTCAAATTTTTCCCAGTTTCAATTCTTTTCCTGGTTTTAAAGGCTGCATTACAGTAAAGTGATGTACTTTTCTGAACTTACCAGACTGTTGTAACTGTTCTATTATTTGCTTTAACCCACTTAGACATTATGTCCACATTACTGATGATTATTTATCTAAAATCTAAGTGTGAAGATATTTTGTTAGAGCACCAATTGTCAACCCTAGAATATCGCTGCAATATCGATATCGAGGTATTTGGTCAAGAATATCGCGATATCTGATTTTCTCCCTATCGCCCAGCCCTATGCAAAATGGGATTGTCAAGCAGACAAACTGACCAACGCATAGATAATAATAGATTGATACTTGACGTCTGTGTATCGATACAGTATTGCCACGGAAAATATTGCGGTACTATCCTGTATCGATTTCCCCCCCACCCCCCTACCCCTAATAGTTAGGGGCTAATGGTCAAGACACAATGGTTACTGATAGACACACAACATTAACTGTTGTTAACTGTTATCTGTCCTTTTTTGGTGACTTGCTCCAAACTCTGAATTGGGTCAGAAATGCTTTTCGACTCTCAGCTCGGTAATATACTCAAATGTATTTTTAGAGGGGAGTGTGTGTATGCAGGGGGGGGTGGGTTGGGGGGTAACATGACCCCATTAAACTCAGGCTAATCCAGTTAGGATTTATATAATCTTAAAACACAACCCTCCTGATTCTGAATGACATGGTAACTTGAATGCATTCTACCCTTTTTTACTATTCATCACATGTTGCTCTTTTTGGGACTGTAGTTCCACATTCTGAGCAGACGAAACAAAAGGAGACAAAATTCTCAAACGTCAAATGTTGTCCAAACACAAAGAGCCGTACAATAACTTTGTATCGTGATTTAAATCAGAAAGTATCTGATCAAAGTGAACAAGATTGTGAATCTGACATCTGGCGTTTGTCGACACTGACACATTTCAGCGGCTGCCAAAAAAGTATAGAGATTTAACACCGAGCCTTAATGAGAGAAGAGGAGTTTATGGCTGAGGAGGTTAGAAGTTGCCATCACTATCTTCTTAAGAGTTTGTACTGTTATACCGTATGTAGTGTTTTATTGCAGCGTCGGACCCACTTTATACTCAAGTTGGAAGCAGCCTGCCAACAAAAAGTATCATTTCTTTTTTTTTTTTTTTGTTCACCAATCTAGCAGATTGGTTTAAACTGATTTACTCTTTCAAAAAATGAGTTGCTGTGCTAGAGTGAAAAAGTTCCTCCTGTTACAAACACAGCTCAACATGCTTCCACTAATCTAGAGTGAACAGAACTATGGAGAGAAATTGAAAGCGCTTCCGATCACTGGCCAGAGTAAAGATAAAAGAACAATAAACAGACTACCTAAGACTTCAGTGTTTCCACACCACAAGGTACTTTTAAAATCTTTTCACCCGTTTTTTTTAGATCGAGAGTATTTTTTGGGCCTTTTTTGTCATTTGTGTTTGTGACAGGAAAGGAGGGGGAGAGAGGGGGGGTCAGAATGGCCGCAGGTCATAATCGAACCTGGCCACTGCAGTAAGGACTGAGCCTTAGTGCATGGGGCCATCGATGTCTAATAAGACCATTTATTCCTATGAGAGTTGCTCAGTGACTAGGGCTGGGCAATATATCGATATTATATCGATTTATGAGGCTAGATATCGTCTTCAATTTTAGATATCGTAATATCAAGAGTTGTCTGTTTCTGGTTTTAAAGCCAGCATTACAATAAAGTGATGTATTGTCCTGAACTTACCAGACTGTTCTAGCTGTTTTATTATTTGCATTTACCCACTTAGTCATTGTATCCACATTATTGGTGATTATTTATCAAAACTCTCATCATGTTACTGTTTTGTGTAAGCACCAATAGTCAACCCTACAATATCGACATTGACATATTTGGTCAAAAATATGATTTTCTCCATATCGCCCAGCTCTATCAGTGACGCATGAAGCCAAAAACTGTGCATTGTGTAAAAATAGCCGCTGATGATGATCAGCGCTGCTTCCGTACTGTGCGGCCCAGATAGCAGGCGCACTAGAGACGGCTACTTCCGCTCTAGCGCTTGAATAGAGATTTTTTTTATTTAATGTTATCGGACCGACTGGATCAAATTCTGATAGTGAAAAATGGTATTTTTGCGGGGGGTTGTGATGCTCAAAAATGTATGATCCACTGATTTACAGATGGCTCTTTTCTTCATGTAGCTCTATGGGAAAAAGTCTTTCTGGGCCCTTGCAAATGTATTCATTTATCAATTTGTATTCATCTTCATTTTGGTATAATTTTAGTTTGATTTGTTTGTTTGCTTTTCCTTTTTTCTTTCCTTCTAAACAAAGAATAGCTTTTAGGAAAAATCCAAACAAGATATTGCCAATGAAACCGTTATTGTAAAGGTATTGTGCCTAGTCGTTATGCACCATTGAACGCAGAGCTTACTATCAATCCCTAAAGGGTACCATGGTTTTCTCCACATCAGATACACTCAAGAGCCAGTATGAAACCTGGCATCTAGTGTAACTACATACTATTTACAAATGATCTGTTGATACATGAAGTGTAGGAGTCTGTATAGTATGTTGTCTATCGAGTCCAGCATGTTAAACACAGAGCTTACCGTTCGTGCTTACGTAAACAATCGAAAAAATACTCCTTAAGTCTATGTCTTCTGAGGGCAGTGTAATCATTCCCCACCGTCCCAGATCAATAGGTTAGTGGATCAATATCAGGAGAGGCTGCCCCACAATCATCCCTCATCAAATCTCAGACACCCTGATAAGCTGTTAGAGCCTTTAAGAGAGCTGTTTACCCACAGACTGGTGGGAGCAGACAAATGCCTGGGTTTATTTCATGCACATAGATGTCTTAGGCAAACTTCTGCTGGTTACCGGTAATTACCACCATTCAGTTTAAGGGATTTTCTTCTTTTTTTTTTTTTTTCTTTCAGAATAAGGCTAAAAATGGAAACTGGAATTTGTTGTAATAGGTAGTAGTTAACTCTTTAGATTTCTGAGTGATTTTTATGTATGTGAGATATATGTGTGTATTTGTTGTGTTATGGTTAAGCTACTGGATGCCTAAAATTTCCCTCGGGATGAATAAAGTATCTATTTAGCTATCTATCTATTTATCTAGTGTTTTTAAAATTGCCGTCTGTATCGATACAGTAGCATCTGCATCAGTATGCTTACAGGTATCCGCAAGGAGTACGTCATAAAATTTGGCTGAATCGATATTTATTTTCTTAAACCAATCAACTGTCCTGGGCGGCGCTAAGCCCCGATGGCGGAGAGATAGCGAGAGGGGACGGACATCAATGTCAGGCTTACTAACCATTGTACAGTACTTGAGCTAGAGGTGACATAAATGTTTTGATTAGAGGGTTCAAAGATCGACATGTTGATAGTTAGCTTTATGCGCTTGTAGTACATGACCAATCCCTTAGTGTGCCGAGCAATCTGGAGTTCATGCACTCAGCAAATAGTGCAAGGGTCAGCCAAAGTTTTTTTTTTTTTTTTTTTTTTTTTTTTTTTTTTTTTTTTTTTTTTTTTTTTTTTTTTTTTTTTTTTTTTTTTTTTTTTTTTTTTGTGTGTGTGTGTGTGTGTGTGTGTGTGTGTGTGTGGGCTTGTTTAACTACATTCGTGGGGTCGAAAAACCGGGAGTTCAGTATACTTGTGGCGTCCTGACAGCTTTGTGGGGCCAAAATGCTGGACCACATAAGTTTAAAGGGCTGTTTGAGGGTTAAGACTTGGTTTTAGGATTACGGATAGAATTAGGTTATGGTTAGGGTGAGGGTAAGGGTTAAGGTTAGGCATTTAGTTGTCTTGGTTAAGGTTAGGGTAAGGGGCTCATTATGTAAATGATGGGTCCCCACAAAGATAGTGCCGTGTGTGTGTGTGTGTGTGTGTGTGTGTGTGCGTGTGTGTGTGTGTGTGTGTGTGTGTGTGTGTGTGTGTGTGTGTGTGTGTGTGTGTGTGTGTGTGTGTGTGTGTGTGTGTGTGTGTGTGTGTGTGTGTGTGCGCGTGCGTGTGTGTGCGTGTGACATCATTCCACAATGACTTGTGTGGGTGTTGGCCGTGTGGAGCAATGCCTGCTGGGAAGCAAGCTGTCTCTGCTCCACCTTGTCAGAGTCCAACAAACACTCGCCATAAACACTCAGACTCACTCACACGGGCCCAGTCACTAGCTCCTGCACTTATTCTTCCAGAAGCATGTATCAGGTGGTGATGTATGTTAACAGTGTAAAACACACACGTACCTGGCAGCATGTGTGGCCCGGTCTCCTTTCAAACCTTGATTCTCAGCAGCTGCACTGCTGCGTGAATATATACCACAGTATCATATTCAGCCAGCGGCAGAGCAGTGAGGCTCTTAGTGGTCCCCTAATACTGTATCTGAAGTCTCTTTTATATAGGCCTTAGTGGTCCCCTAATACTGTATCTGAAGTCTCTTTTATATAGGCCTTAGTGGTCCTCTAATACTGTATCTGAAGTCTCTTTTATATAGACCTTAGTGGTCCCCTGATACTGTATCTGAAGTCTCTTTTATATAGACCTTAGTGGTCCCTATAATATACTGTATCTGAAGTCTCTTTTATATAGGCCTTAGTGGTCCCCTTATACTGTATCTGAAGTCTCTTTTATATAGGCCTTAGTGGTCCCTCTAATACTGTATCCGAAGTCTCTTTTATATAGACCTTAGTGGTCCCCTAATACTGTATCTGAAGTCTCTTTTATATAGACCTTAGTGGTCCCCTAATACTGTATCTGAAGTCTCTTTTATATAGACCTTAGTGGTCCCCTAATACTGTATCTGAAGTCTCTTTTATATAGGCCTTAGTGGCCCCTAATACTGTATCTGAAGTCTCTTTTATATAGGCCTTAGTGGTCCCCTAATACTGTATCTGAAGTATCTTTTATATAGACCTTAGTGGTCCCCTAATACTGTATCTGAAGTCTCTTTTATATAGACCTTAGTGGTCCCCTAATACTGTATCTGAAGTCTCTTTTATATAGACCTTAGTGGTCCCCTAATACTGTATCTGAAGTCTCTTTTATATAGACCTTAGTGGTCCCCTAATACTGTATCTGAAGTCTCTTTTATATAGGCCTTAGTGGTCCCCTAATACTGTATCTGAAGTCTCTTTTATATATAGCCTTAGTGGTCCCCTAATACTGTATCTGAAGTCTCTTTTATATAGACCTTAGTGGTCCCCTAATACTGTATCTGAAGTCTCTTTTATATAGACCTTAGTGGTCCCCTAATACTGTATCTGAAGTCTCTTTTATATAGGCCTTAGTGGTCCCCTAATACTGTATCTGAAGTCTCTTTCCCGAAATTCAGCCTTGGTGCAGAATTACAGCCACTAGAGCCAGTCCCACAATGAGCTTTCCTTAGGATGTGCCATTTCTGTGTCTGTAGCTATTGAGGAGGAGAGAGGGGGGGGCAAGGTGGAGGGTGGGGGTGTGGCCTTGACCAACTGCCACTTTGCTCGTTTGAAAGCCATGTTGTCTCTTTCTCATGAGCGGGCGAAATTATCTGGGCGGGCAAAGCAGAGAAAGGGGGGGTAACCTTTCCCCTTATGACGTCATAAAGGGAAGATTCCAGATCGGCCCATCTGAGCTTTCATTTTCTCAAAGGCAGAGCAGGATACCCAGGGCTCAGTTTATACCTATCACCATTTCTAGCCACTGGGGGACCATAAGCAGGCTGGGGGAACTCATATTAATGTTAAAAAACCTCATAGAGTGACATTTTCATGCCTTGGGACCTTTAAAACCACTGATAAGGGTACCTGAAGGCCAGTGACTTTGTGCTTTCTGTTTCATTTCAGCATTCAAAAATCTATAGTAAACAATTCATATATGGCCGTTGGTTTAAACCAAGGGGGTAAGCTTCGCTTCAGAACTCGAACCTCCTATGGCGCCATTTTGATGCTACCTGGCCATCACCTCCCGTTAGCATTCCACTGACTAGCATTCATTTTGACGTCACTTGACAGTGAATAACTTTACATCTGAAGCATTTAAAGACTCTATCTGTCCATTGTTTAGTTCTAAAGAAACACAACAATGTATAAAAGGCTCCATTACCTTGTACCTCACGTTATGGCTCCGTAGCAGACGTTTTTGTAAAAATTAGAATTACCGTATAGTACAGGATAAGCTTGTAGGCAGTTTCGACTTACATTAGCTGTTTAGGTTTAATTACTAATATTAACTAGCATTTTAGTTATCAATAATTAGCCTGGGCCCATGTTATCTCCTTACATATACCTACGCTCTCCGTCTCTGTAAGATTGGGAATGATTGAGATTTCTCTTGGCACAGCTACCAGAAGACTTCACAACTTTCAGACAGGTTGCTCACGTCACATTTACGTTGTCTCTCTCAGTTGGAGGCTGCGCAGTAAAGCTAGGGATCACCGGAAAAGTGCTTCTAATATCCTTCACTGGTCTCCGTCCAGAGCAACGGGGTCTGCTGGTCCATTATATACTGTCTATGGTTTAAACCAGTGCATGTCCCAACTGTCTGGTTTACAGCTTCAGTATTCAAATTAGTGGTATTTACTAGCAACGCCGCCTGACTTGTTTTGAAATTCGTGTTTCCAGTGTTTGCCTATGATTAGTGATTCCTTTGATAACCAGAGAATTAATAGATGACGGGGAGGCCAGAACCGTCCGACGCCCAGTGGAGTTGCCTCCACAGAGTCCATGAATTCCTGCTTATGGATACCTCAAATACTATCGCATTACCCGGTTTAAATACCATTCGACCAGACATGTCCAAAGTCTGGCCCGGTGGCCCATCACGGACCACAGCCAGATTTCATATGGCCCGCAGCCTCGGTTTGTGAAGGATGAGAGCAAGAGTCATATGTTGTAAGCTTAAATGTTAACAAACTTTGCATTACTCATAATAAGTCATGTTAAAAATAAAATGACAATGAGGTTAAGATATTTATCAACTTCAAATTCTTTTTTTTGATTTGTTCACGTCTAAGTGGCGTTAATTTGTTTACATTGCCATTTAAAAAAAAAATAATAATAATAATTGTGACAATGGAAATAAAAATTGTTATAGATCAGCCCATTTGTATGTAACTTGTATTGTTAAAAAAAAAATGTCAGAAGGGACCATTGGCCCCGGCCATCTTCACATTATCAAATCTGGCACTCTTTAAAAAAAACGTTTGGACACCCCTGCATTAGACCATAGGGAAAGTTTACTTTAAATTCAGGAATAGTGAATGAATTCCTCATTCTGTTGTTGACTGCTTGGAAGGCCCTGAGGGATCTTGATCTCTGGCCCACTCAGACAAAGTAACTCAATCTTGACATTTTCTCTGTGTGTGTGTGTGTGTGTGTGTGTGTGTGTGTGTGTGTGTGTGTGTGTGTGTGTGTGTGTGTGTGTGTGTGTGTGTGTGTGTGTGTGTGTGTGTGTGTGTGTGTGTGTGTGTGTGTGTGTGTGCGTGTGCGTGCATGTGTGTGTTTTTTCAGGGACATGTTAATCGCAGACTTGGCAGCCACGGTAAACTTTGTGGAGTTGCGTGAGGAGGTGAGAAAGATGTGCAGCGTTGCCAAGCAGCAGCCCATCACGCTCAAATGGATCGATGATGAAGGTGGGTGTGCCTCACGGTCAAATACTCTACATCAGTCTGCGCGCTCTGTCTTGTCCTGAATGCACCTGCTGTGTTCTTTTTATTTTTATGCTAAACTCTGGCTTAAAAATGCAGCAATCAATGCAGTCCAAAAGTCATCACTGCCACATCACACAGCGGGATACCTTAAAATGCTCACATCTAGCTGTCCACACTCTACAAATGTGCTTCCATGACCAACAATGTCTAATGCGCTGGAAGTTTAAGTGACTGCCACACAGCTTAAAGAAAGACCTTAAAAGTTATAATCTCGAACACTGTGTCTACTCAGGAGGTTAGGGAGAGAAGCACGTTAGCAGCAGCAGCAGCAGCTGTAGTCCTCTGTGTGTGTCTACACCACTTCCCCGCCATTATAAGGTTTAGATGCAGCACCCGGGCCGTTGGGGCAGCCCCTAAGCCGAATGAAAAGACTTTTCTCAGATCTAATAATTGTTGTTGGACTTCTTTAGCAAGTTTTGTTTATAAGCGTTTTGAGTGTTTTTTATTTGTTATCTGCTCTAGCTTTTCCAACGTTTTAGACACAGATATGGTAATAACGGTCCAAAATGATGTGAAAAAGAGACGCAAAACTACCACAAAGGGACGCAAACCGATGCCGAATGACCACAGAGACCCAAAACCTCCCCAAAGAAAACAATAATGACCAATAAGAGACACAACACGACTACAAAGAGATGCATAACCCCACAAAGAGACAAAATCCCACACAGAGACACAAAGTGTATAAGGAAAATGCATTTTTTATTTATTTAAGTTTTCCACAAACCACGGGAAAACACTTTACACAGGATACGGCCATGCACAGTATTGAGTGTAGGTTACCTGCTTTCTGACATGTATGATTAAATGTATTGAGAGTGTGTGTTTGTGTGTGTTTAGGGGACCCTTGTACCATCTCGTCCCAGATGGAGCTGGAGGAGGCTTTTCGTATTTACAATCGAACCAAGAGGTCTGGACTACTGCTGCATGGTGAGTCAGCTCATAATTTTAATTTAATTTCTTGGTTATTATTATACGATCCTAATTATTTAACTAGTTGCCACAACGGACAACTTTAGGAGAGCTAAAACACCACAGAAAGGTATTTACCTTAGCAAGCATTGCAACATTTAAAGCGTAACTCTCGCCAAAATGCAACCTAGGTCTTTTTGTGAATGTACCCGAGTCAAACTTTCGTATAAAAGCATAATTAGGATGGAAACGCCATTTTTAAGAGTGACCGTAATTTGGTTTTTCGGTCAAATGGCCTTTTGAATGGGAGAGCTAGGGGTCACTACTATGATCACATCAAAATCACTATTTTTAAACCACTAAGAAGTCTCGACATAACATGAGACTTTGCTCCAGGTGTCACCAGGGGCTCTACACATGAACTCAGCATTGACAACATTGTTTGTGGACATAGAGTTTACTGAAAAGAAAGGTTATGAACAACTCACTTTAGCTGCTGTTGTTTCCGCTCGCTGCTATCTTTGCCAGTCCAAAAGAGTCGATCTCCGAATGCGAATTAACGGACTCCATAGGAGGAAATGTCATTCTTATATGAGGCCCCTTTTTCAACTACAAGGTCAATATTGTTTTTCACTAACGACAAAACAACAAATTATCCGTGCATTTATATGGAACTAAGCTTTAGGAGCTTTCCATCTTTACTCTCCTCCCTGTTAACGTTGCATTCGGAGATCGACTCTTTTTGACTAGCAAAGATGGCTGCGAGCGGAAAAACAAACAGCTAAAGTGAGTTGTTCAAAACCTTTCTTTTTAGTAAACTCTGTGTCCATAAACAATGTTCTCAATGCTGGAGTTCATGTGTAGACCCCCTGGTGATACTTCAAGCAAAGACTCATGTTGTGTTGAGCCTTGTGTTTTAAAAATTGTGATTTTGATGTGATCATAGTAGTGCCCCTAGCTCTCCTATTCAAAAAGCCATTTGACCGAAAAACCAAATTATGGTAAATCTTAAAAGTGGCGTTTCCGTCCTAATTATGCTTTTAAATGAAAGTTTGACTCGGGTAGATTCACAAAAAGACCCTAGGTTGTGTTTTGGCGAGAGTTACACTTTTATGGAATGACAAGTCACGCAAACTTAATGCAACCATTTATTCATGATTTTTCTTGTACACATTTTCAATTAATAAAATCACTTCAGGGTGTCCATCAACTGGAGGGTTGGGGTTTTAATTTCCATGACCTTTGCATATTTCTGTCACATTTTAAACAGAAAAACAGCAGATTGAAATGGTCAGTTTCCTTTATTTTCTGTCTTTTGCAGTCTTCCCCAGTATCCCAGAGCGGCCTGGCATGCCCTGCCCTGGAGAGGACAGTGAGTAAATCAGTTCCATTTCATTCTCCATCCCCCTCTAAGACTCCCATTGACAGTGAGAGCCCATGCTGTGTAACCAGCACTGTTAAACTAGGTTAAGCATCTCTGTACCTGGTGCCTAGCTTTGATGTAAGTACAAAGTGGAGATGGGTGAGAGCTCTTTGGATCTCCTTGGACCCATCGGATCGGTGTTAAACCCTGTGCAGCTCTAGAGAACTCAATTGTAAATGTTGTCTCAGCACCAAACCAGAGTCAGCCAAGATTCAGAGTTAACACCGGTCACCGAAACACAGTTACGTCATGTAGTTTTGCAGCCACAGGTGTATTCCAGCCAAGCAAAGTCTGTAAAATTGAGAGTTTACACTTTTCCAACTGGTAACCGAGAGCTTTGATGACAGTCAGCACCATTGCAGACTGTCTTCCAATCTGCTTGTTCAAACCTAGACACACAATTTCTTTTTTGCCATTAAAACATTGACTACTTTTTTATGTTTTAACCCCCCAGGCCAGGGGGGCTAAAGCTAAAACACAAATTTTAACAAATGCTTTTGCATGATAGTCAGTTAGCCTCACCCCCTTTAGCTTGTAAAACTATTCATCCATCCATCCCAGCACACTGGACAGGAGGCTTGCAACACGCTGAACAGGCCACCAGTCCATCACCGGGCTAATGCATATAAAGGCCGTTCCTACCACAGAAACTTTTTGCCGTTTGTACATGGTGAGCTCTATGTAAACAAGCCTGAAGATTGTTCTTTAACTTGGATATCAGTTCAGTTATTGTTGTGTAAAAGTGATTAGTCACTGCTGCTCTGCCCTGTGTCTCTCATGTACTCCCATGTTGTTTGCCGCACTCCCTCGCTATCTATTTGCTGTGACAGCATGTTTCAGGAGCTTGTGGACTGCACTCCTGTGTGTGTGTGTGTGTGTGTGTGTGTGTGTGTGTGTGTGTGTGTGTGTGTGTGTGTGTGTGTGTGTGTGTGTGTGTGTGTGTGTGTGTGTGTGTGTGTGTGTGTGTGTGTGTGTTTGGTGGGACGAGAGCCCTGCTGTTTTGTGCTGAGGCAGACTACTGGTTTACTGTGTGAAGCGCAGCGTGTTATTTTGTAGGTAGGTAATGAAGGATACACACATGTACAGTATTTCTCTCACACACGCGCACGCATAACACACACACACACACACACACACACACAAACACACACACACACCAAGTTAGCATCTATGTGTTGTGTTGTGTAAAGCTTTGCTAGTTGTGCTCTGTGGGTGATATACTGTACAATATTGTATATGTAACCGTAACAACGGTGGCTTCCTGCTGTGGCTTTTCTCCAATTGAATCCTTTTTGGAGGAAAGATAGAGCTGTTTTTAGAGAGGAGGAGAAGAGAAGAAAGAATGAGAATGAGTGGAGGAGGGAGGGACACATTGTGTGTCTGTTTTGTCAAGGCTAACTCTGTACTGGTATCTCCTGATGAAATATGCAGTCGCTAATGCTTTGTGAAGCTATTGAAACATTAATGGGCCACTTCCCCCAAATCACCAAAAAAACAAAACATATTAACATAATTTCTGATTTCTATTTGTGGGATCTTGCTGTGCAGATATTTTGCCTTATGTTGGTGTGGTCTTGAATTGTCCTCCATTGAGACTTTGAATGCAGGACTTGTACTGTGCGTTCACAGTAGTTTTAGCCTACTATTAACAGTTACAAAAAAGGTTTCTCCCTGAATTTTAATTTAGATTGATTCCTGTGTCAAATATTCTATTCGATTTTATTTAGGATTTCAATTAATTTAGTCCCGCCAAAACCAATAATTTTGTCATTTTAGTCAAACTGATTTTAAATCTGATTCTATCTGATATCTCATCATTATCTGATAAAAACCACAGGCACTTCACCTGTTCAACTGACTGACTTTAGCAGTGTAGTAAAAGACACTCGACTGTCCCGCTGTTATTACAGACGTGAACTACGCACAGACATTTGCCTTGATCATGGACCAACGGCGGTGTGCGATTGAAACACTGATGTATGATTTAGATTAATTTACTTATTGTTGGATGTTCGTGGTTTGCATTCAGCGGCAGGGGAGAGAGGTGAGGCCATGTCTCGTGAGTAGTGCAAGGTGAGTTGATTCACACAGCTGGTGCTCATTGACAGTTATACTATGCAGTAGTGTGCTGGAACCTCGATGTCTGGCACACACCAGAGACAGACAGACACGCTGGCTGCTGGATTCTGTTTACTATTGAAATGTTTGGCAAAGTGTGCCGGGAGTTTTGGAGCAGCATGACGTGCCAGAAAAGCCGGGGCGACCAGAGGCGCACGGTGAAGTTGCGCATTTATGTTGAAAATGGGTGTGTGAGCAGACGTGAGTGCGCTGTCCTGTCTGTGTTTGTGCAGAGAGGACTCATGGTGGCAGCGAGTCTTGCTACAGCAGTGACTAAACAGCTGCATTAGTCGCTTGCTTTGACCACCGCTGGTTATAAAGTTATTTTAAGGTAAAATTGTTACATGATTGCTTAAAGGCATGGATATAATTAGCGGAGGTAATGTTATTAGTACTGTATGAGTTGCAACAGCTTGCTACTGACTTCAGTGGCTGTTCTTTTGGTTGGGCTTTTATTGTGAAGGGTAGAAAAAGTGAAGCTAGTGTTATGTGCTGCTGTCACCATAGATGTATCTTAAGAGGTTTTTACTATGGGAGTTTAAGTGTGTGGGCCGTTGGTTCACGCTGGTTGAGATTACAGAGCCTCCGTGTTTTTGTTTTACTAAAGTAGTTAGCACGCATTAGCTCAGAGGGCTAACTTGGCCTGTTTACTTTATTAGATTCCTTTCTTTAGGACTGTTTATATCCTTACAACAGTGTGCTGCATGTGACGTCTTTTAAGCATGCGCATGCATCCATACAACAGGCCTGCTGAGTGTGACACTTTCACGCATGCTTGCCGCTTTTGCGCATGTTTGCGGGGCATGTCTCCCACATGTCGTCCTCACACGCAAAAATAATTTGACCCGAGGTAGATATGACTAAATCAATTCTTAGTTGGGGACACCCCTAACAAATACAATAGGTTCCTTACACCTACAGGGCCAGGGCCCTATTCTGGCCTTGCTGATTGTTCCATATGTTTATGGTGAATTTATGTTACCAAAATAAAATAGATAACATTTTAATTGCTGTAAAGTGTATGGTTTAAACTGAGACAGTGGTCCGTAAAGGCCTGATCAAAAGGTAGAGCTGTCAACAATAGACAAGGCTACCTCTGGCAGCAGCTTGTTTCTGCATTTTGTGTGTGTGTGTGTGTGTGTGTGTGTGTGTGTGTGTGTGTGTGTGTGTGTGTGTGTGTGTGTGTGTGTGTGTGTGTGTGTGTGTGTGTGTGTGTGTGTGTGTGTGTGTTTAAAATCCTGGATGATGCGCTCAGTGCTGGCTGCCCTGCCTTGCACCGGATTCTCCGGCTGAACACCCAGCCCCCCACCACCGCCAAGCACCGCCCATCCACCCACAACCCCACCCTCCTCTTCCCCCTCCCACTGCCACCACTCTTTTCCCAGCATCCCCCTCTCTTTCTCTCAGCTGTGTGGCACCGCTGTCTCTCCAGGGAGGAGCCTACAGTGCTGCTGCATCACACGAGACACAGAGGCGGGCAAGGGACACTGTGGTAGTGAAAGACAGGGGGGGGAGAGAGAGAGAGAGAGAAAGAGAGAGAAGGGGGGGAGCATTATACGGTCCAGATATCAGCTCTTAATATACAAGGCAGGCACTCCATTTTTTCTTTACTCTGCTGTTTTTGGCTCTGCCTGCCTCACCAAAAAATCTGTGATACGACTTCATCGAGGATAACACGTCCTAGGAGAAGGGAGAAGCACACAGAAAGAATTAAACAGCCTCGACAAAAGCAAGGCGTCTCTATCAGCTGTGAGGAGAGAGAAGAGAGAGAGAGAGAGAGAGAGAGAACAATTAAGGGCGAGAGAGTGAGCGAGGAAATAATTAAATAAATCCCAGGGAGGAGAGAGAAAGAGGGAGGGATCGTCAGAGAGAGGAAGAGGAGGGGATGTAGCAGTGTGTATCCTTGCCGGCTCATCACACATACACACATACACACACAGACATGTACACACACACACACACTCACACTTAGCCTGGATAATGTGCTGAAAGAGGTGGAGAGAAAGGAAGAAGGCAAACCGGTGAGCTATCTACCTCTGCATCCATCCATCCATCCATCCATCCATCCATCTATCTATATCCATCCATCCGTCTATCCATTTATCCATCTATACATCCACCCATCCTTTCATCAATCTCTCTGTGTTTCCACGGCAAACTCCGAGACAATGGATTTGGACGAGTGTGTCCTTGCCTGAATATTTATTTGAGTGTGTGTGTGTGTGTGTGTGTGGGAGATCTGTCTGCTTTCATGATTAGAATGTGTGATTGATTCTTGTCGTGTCACGCATTGCAGGCAGGTATTGTGTGCATGCATCCTGCTAGCTGTGTTAGCCTGGCTGGTGCCTGTTGGCTGGCTTCCTTCACTGTACTGTATGTAACCCTGGAAGGCTGTCTGTTTGGCAATCCACTCGGGCTGCACCTGCTAACGAGTGAGACATGGTGTTTGTGTGCATATCCGCGTGTAAAGGTTGCATTGTTATGGCAGTGTATGATTTAACCATTATATCAGGCTAGCACTGGTCGTAAATTTAGACGTGTTGCATTGAGTGACATCCTCTGATATAATGGCTATGATGCAGGTTGATTGCACATTGGCACGCTGTACACTGGTTGTATTGGAATCCTTTAACCTGAATTGACTCTAATGGTCTGTTGCTGTTTCAGAAGCTTATCCTTCATGACAAGAATGCATTCTGTCAAATAACTTGTTTGTACTATGAGGCTGGTTTAAAGTTAAAAAAATTGGCGATGGCAGTTTAAATCCAAAAATGACAATGTAAATATTGACCTTCAAAAACCTCTTGATGAACCCTAAATTGCACACACGGCAGACAAACCAAAACCAACATTTACTTTTCATGGTTAGTACCACTTAGTGTTAACAAACTGTCTTCTGTTCTGGAGGAGCTTTGTCAGGATAATTTCATCTTGGGCTTGGCAACAACACATTTTTAACAGAGAGCTTGTGTTACGAACTCCGGGCAGGACGTTTGAAAGACCTGGGTGTTTACCGGGCAGGAAGGGTTTATCAAGACACTATGAAGTTGCATTGTAGCCTGATAATCGGTCTGAATTGTCATTGCGTTTCATTTCATTTACGTAGTCTTACATTGGAATATGTTAGCTGATTTCTGTGTGGAGGGCGGGGTTATTGGGTGTGAATGCTAGAAGCACTTTCCTAGTTCCAAATGGAAACTTCATTCAAACATCAAAACATTCAGCTCAATTTCATGTTGTACCTTTCATACTTTCTGAAATATTCCATGTTTTCCAGGAAATATTCTGCATTCAAATGAATGGACGAAATGTTCAAACTTTCTTTCTTCATTCTCAGATTTTTACATTAGTGTGTGTGTGGGGTGGATTTCGACTTTTAAAATGAGGAGCAGGATCGGCGATTCCCCCAGTATTTTTTTTTCTCTCTCCATACCCGCCTGCTTGCGCACATCCGAAGCTTACAGGCTGGTAGCATGCAGCTAAAGACACAGGGTAACGTTAGCTTACCAGTAGCATGCAGCTTGACTATTTCAGACACAATGGCCACTGTCGGAGTCGGAGATGACGGAGAAACAACTGAACTGGAAAATCCATCTGCTTTCCTGAAGTCACCGATGTGGCAACATTTTGCCTTCTCCGTGACTTATGTAAACAAACAACGAATGTAAAGCGTGTGGGCTCCGACGAGACTCCACGGTGCCTTCAGTTACACGCCCTTAAACTAATGGTGAATTCAATTGCCCCACTAAAAAAAAACTCAGAGAAACTAAAACTGTTGTTGCAAAGTACCCTTCTGCCATGGCTCTTATTGTGGCATTGCCATCCCTGTTTTTTTATTTGTTTTTAAAGGTCCTATGACATGCTGCTTTTTGGATGCTTTTATATAGACCTTAGTGGTCCCCTGATACTGTATCTGTAGTATCTTTTTCCCGAAATTCAGCCTTGGTGCAGAATTACAGCCACTATGAGCCAGTCCCACAATGAGCTTTCCTAAGTATGTGCCATTTCTGTGTCTGTAGCTTTAAATGCTATTGAGGAAGAGAGAGGCGGGGCAAGGTGGAGGGTGGGGGTGTGGCCTTGACCAACTGCCATGTTTCACTCGTTTGAAAGCCATGATGTCTCTCTCTCTCTCATGGGCGGGCCAAATTCTCTGGGCGGGCAAAGCAGAGAAATGGGAGGTAACCTTTCCCCTTATGACCTCATAAAGGGAAGATTCCAGATCGGCCCATCTGATCTTTTGATCTGATTTTCTCAAAGGCAGAGCAGGATACCCAGGGCTCAGTTTACACCTATCGCCATTTCTAGCCACAGGGGGACCATAGGCAGGCTGGGGGAACTCATATTAATGTTAAAAACCTCATAAGTAAAATGTTCATGTCATGGGACCTTTAATTAAATTACATCGGGAACTTAAAATCGAAAGTCAAAGTGAATCGACACCGCTAATTGCTACAGTGCATGCCTCTGATTCTGGGCTGGGGTTAATGGCTCAGCCCCTTTTGCTTGAATGTTTTTTTTTGTTTCCTAAAATGACTAGGCATTTTAACATTCAGCCTCTGTCCTTGGCTTGCTCTTTGCAGCGCTGGTAGGTGAATACAGAGCTGGAGTATTACATCTCAGAATCTATATGTGGTTTGGGGGCATTAGGGGCTGTTTTGAGCTGTAGTGGCCACGCTCTGTGCAATCTGAGTCATCCTGTGTATTGATCCCTACAATGTTTCCAACTATTTATGAGCCTGTGTAGGACTGTGGCTGTGTGTGTGATTGGTTCGAAGATACTTTCGCGTGTGTCCGTTTTGCTGACTAGACACTGACCTATTAATAGCACTTTATGGATAACGCTCGGTTGAACAGCTCAGTCTGCAATGCAGTCCTTGATATGTAATGCTACACAATGATATATCTGCTCCCATTTCCTCTTGTTAGTGGATGTGTATCACTGCATATCAGCAGCTGAAGCTCTCTTCTAGGTTATCTATTGTAGGGGTTAGAGGGCCCGTTGAGACTGCATTATGCTCAGTCAGCCTGTGTAACTGGGTAGTTGGAGACCATTAGACTCATTGGACTGCTGCCTGCAATGTCTGGCTGACTACACTGTCTACACTACTACGTTTTGGTTTAAAAAAGAATATTTTTTGCTACGCCGGGATTGCCTAGCCCCGTTTTGGTTTAAAAAATCTCGTGGGGTTGCTTTGTCTGGACAGGCACAAGCGGAGACTTTTGGAAATGATGACGCTGACGCCAGCTTTCGCCTCCTGATTGGGTCTTCTTACAGTCATGACGTGTCCTTCCCTGATTCGTCATGCACTTATCACGTGACCCTTTCCCGGGTATAAAACAAACAACATCCTAGACTAGGGATGGGCATGATTACTTGACGATCGATAATTCATTATTAAGAATTTCATTGATGATGTTAATTTGTTATCGATTAAACTAATACTGTTTAAATTAATTTCACAGTGTGGCAGCAATTCAACATTTTACCACTCGGGGGCAATATTTGACTCCATACTCAGTTACCTGGCTGCGAGTTTCCGTTTTGATTTCAAAAGTAATCCTGAAGAGGACACGGCAAAGTGTGGCGTGTGACCATTTAGATTATTATTTTTTTTTAAACAACTTAGTTCACTGCAAACACTGAGATGCCATGTATAAGTACAACACGGCCACGACTCACATGATGTAGCATACCACTAAACAAAGTGCAACCGGCCACGGTGCATCCTGCTCTCAGTCTCAACCTAGCATAAACTTGGCATTAGCACGGAGGAGCTGCGATGCACAATGAGCAGAGAAAATTACCCAAGGGACCTGCAAGTTCCTTGACATGGATATTGGAACCAGCATATCACATTTCGTCACGACGTACCATCACCAGGCTGGTAGAAACTCACTACGAAGAACGAAAATAAGGTTCCTCGGGCTGGCCAAGTTAGCGCGGAGGTAGGCGACCTGTGCATCCCACAACGCGGGTGTTTTCGGGGGCTGGACTGACGGTCACCAGGTAGCGGTCGCGTCTGACCCCAGATCATGTCAACATGCTTATCTTTCTCAACAAAGATCAGTAGACTGGTGCAGAAGTTGTATGTGAGTTAGCCTACTGGTTATTTTTTATTAGGCTTTGTCCCGTGCCTTGGATAGCTTTGAGTTACATTCTGTTTAAGAACGCCGGCTCGCAGCTGCAGGTTCTGCTGCTTCGCACCGCAGCACATCTATAATCTATATCTATAATCTATAATATATATCTATAACCTCCAGTTTAACTGCCACAAGTTGTTCTTCTTGTAATTAAGATCTCATCGAGGAAAAACACGCTGTATTTTTGTATTTTCATTGCATTTTTAATTTATAAAAAGTTAAATAAATCATGAATTTGAATATAAAAATATTAATGATTAATCGATAGTCGATCGTTAATTCTCCCGACGATCGACGAAGAAAATTTAATCAAATGCCCGTCCCTATCCTAGACTGCCTATCGGTGACTATCGGTGGTTATTTCAACATTGATAACGAAATACAGGTGATTCTGGCCAAATTTGTCATTGCTGCTCTTCCTCCGTAGTCTTTTCTGCAACTAAGCAACTGCCACCAACCGGGCAGAGTATCCATGCTGCTTCCTGTTTAAACAGACACATGCATGCCCAGTATACGTGAATGGTCATGTAAAATGTTTTTTGTTAAAAATGTTGTGTTAGTAAGGACGGAGATTAGTTCTGCTACTGGAGCTAAAACTCTTGTGTAGACAGAGATCGTTTTTTTCTCAAAATGCTGCTTAAAAACCAAAGTGTACTAGTGTAGATGTAGCCTTTGGCACAGGAAGCCTCTCATGATATGTGTGCCGGCATGAGTCACTAAACTAAGGATGGAGCTGCATCTGTTTTCCTCACATTTGATTATTGTAACGCCACGCTGCTCTTAGTACCTGCCCAATACCATTAGACACCACATACATCAACTCCCATCATCACAGCATGTACACATGGGTGTAAAGGATATCGCAAGGGCCATCGTGGCTCTGTATTTATCATGGTTGGCTTTTGCTACTTAATACTCAACCTTGGTTGTTCAGAGTGGCCTGAAAGACAAAGCATTCACATCAGCTAGAGAGACAAGCAAGAGAGAGGGTTTTCCATCCTAGAATCCCTGATCACATCAAACGACAGTGCGATGTGTGATGAGGGTGGTTGCTTGTTTGACTGCTTCTGTGCTGTAAGTTTTAGAAACCAAGGCACAAATATGCAATGATTGGCTTGAAACCAGAGATAGGGAAGCTACATTCAAAATCTAATGTCAGCGTGCTCATTACTTCCTTCACGTTGTAGCTGCTGAAGTGATCCTCTGCTATGCCTCAACTCCGAGATATAATCTGATTGCTTCTGTCAGTTGTGGATTCATTTACCTCCACAATGCCACAACATAGAATGTGCACTGAAATGACTTTTTTTTTCACTTTCTAGGGTGTATTTCTGTCCCAGTCTTCTTATTTCAAATTATCAGTCCTAATTTTCATGTAATAGGATATTTTTGTCCTACTAGTGATTAGTAATATACTTGTGTAGTCACTGCAGTGCTTTAAAGTTCACTGGGAGTGGCTTTCTCTAACCAGGATTTTCACTCACAAATTGACAAAACAGTTGACTCACTTAAGCTTTGACAGACAATTGATATGTTCAAAATATTTCTTTACCATTATTATTTGAATTTCACCAAGGTCTTGCCAGATATCACACACACATTCTTTTACATATTTTTAACAGTTGAACTTTTAGTTACAAGAGACATAATGTTCAATCATTAATTTATTTTTCTAGTCAAAGTATTTTTTACTTCAGTATGCCCCTTGTCAGTCACTGAATAGAATTAATAAGTCTGACAGTTAATAACATTATTATTAAGGTATTTTTGTGCAATGGCAGGTTTCTCCACATGTCCACGGGGTCATTAAATATAAAACAAGATAAGTACCCTAAATCACATCTCCTTTGTTTAATAAGAAAAATAAATAAAGTGCTCATATTATGCTTTTTGGCTTTTTGGCTTTTTCCCTTTCCTTTATTTTGTTATATATCTTTTTTGTGCATGTTACAAAGTTTTACAAAGGTTTACGAAGTGAAAAAGCCCAAAGTCCACCCCAAAGGGACTTACCATCTCCAACAGAAAACACTGTTCACCAACTGCTCCAAACAGCTCTATTGTAGTCCAGTCTTTACTTCAGAGACAAACGTGGGTCACTTTGTAACACACGTTATAATGCTCGCCTAGCTGCTAGCGTGGCACGCCCTCATACTCTGCTTCTGACTGGCTAGTAGTCCTTACCTAGCTACTGCACATCTGCGACTCCCAACAAAGATGGAACAGAAGTGAGATGACTCACTCTGTAGCTAAAACAGAGCTCAACACACAGGGTGAAAAGAGGAGCTGCAGCAATGTGCAGTACAACAAAAATTTTGTGTTTTGAAAATTAAACCATGTAAACTCATTCTGATATAACCTCTAAATACAGTTATGAACCTGAAAATGAGCATAAAATGAGCACTTTAATAAACACTTTTATGTAGCGGTATCTTCAAAACACACATCACGGCAATGTTGAATGGGCACCTCACTCATTTTTTAAGATCACTTTACTTTAGCCTGTAAACTGTTGTTTTATGAATTCTGTGGCTCTTGAGGAGCTTTTTCATGTCTCAAAAAACAAACCTGATGTTGTCATCTGGGTTATTGTTATCTCAGCTTGGGAAATACACATTTTTAAAGAAAAGCCTGCGTTACAAACTGGGGCTGTGGAGTTTGAAAGTCTAAGCCTTTGCTGCATCAATTTTGAACATTCTTTTTTTAATGTGTATCTCGCTAGTCTTCTCACCTAGCAGAAGTGCAATACTAAATTGTTGAGTACCCTGTTAAAAGGAAATTTCAGTTTTATACATCTCGGGTCTTATTTTTGTAGTTTTAGCCATCTTTTCAATTGGTAATCATTACATTGTACCATCCACGAGCAGTCAGATGATCATGCAGGCTTTAAAAATAAACTAAACGTGGATGAGAACCAAGACGAAGAGTAGAATAACTGCCCAAACCATCCATGACAGACCCATTTCCTGCATCAACTTTGATGTACTGTAGTTGTTGGAATTATAAGCAACATTTCAGGAGCACTTACTTTCAGTTTGACTTCCAAAGAAAGTGGTCTAGATAATTAGGATAAACTGTTTGTTTACAACCGGTCTGATTTTCTAATTGCCCCATTACACTTTGTTGTAGAGATGTCCTCCTGTTCCCAGATCTCAGCAATGACTTTGGTAATTTCAGTGTTATCATAACCTATAGAAATGATGGTGACAACTACGATTTTCTTTTTATTTGGCATAGCAGATGACCGTATTGAAATAGCCTTCAGGTGAGTACATGGCTTCAGAAGAAAGATAATCAAATAATTCTGTCAGTGGAATCTAAAGTCAGACAATGCTCCTTTTTTCAATCGTATAAGAAAAGCAGTAAACGCAGAGGATTCAGAGGAGGCTCAAAGGAGTAACATAAAAACACCCCTGACCCCCGTGATAATGAATAAATCTTCCTCCTTTCATAGTCCCTGCACTTATCTACTCTCTCTCTTTGTTCAAGCAGACAGGTGGCTTTTTGATGCGGTCTTAGTTGGCAGTTACACACTCATGCGGTTCATTTTGACTTTGCCTTTTCTTGTCTTGGTTGTCTGACACCCACACAGATCCAGTATGGGATCTATGGTGCGAGAGCCAACAGCGTACACTAGTTTCTTAGAAATCAAGAGAGACGGCCAACAAGTAGCTGTGCTTATTTAGCTGCCTCCTGCAATTGGGGACGCACTAGCTGGGGGTAGGTTGCCTCTTTTAAATTAGGGGTTTATACCAGACAATTACCAAAAAATGTAACCTTCTCCTTGTAATCTCTTTGTAATCTAAATAATTGAACCAGCCAGCAAATGTTCCATAGTCCAATACAACAAGACACTCAACTTGCTGCGTGCTCGTCCCACCTTAACATATCTCAGGCTTCACGACAATTCCCAACCTTGGGTCAAAATGAAACCCAAGCTCCAGGTTTTGAAATGTCACTATATGTGTCTTTTTCTACAGTTTGTAACCAAGTTAAACAAATTCACTGCATACTGGGTAACCTGCAGACAGGGAGCCAAGGTGGTGGTTATGTGCTGTGCCCAAGAATCCTAAAAACCTGTAATAATATGGATACAGGATATGTTGACGCACATTTGTTCTTTGGTCGGTAATGTACGTGTGGGTCCGGTGTAGATGAGATGCTTCAAAACAACCTATTCAATAAAAAAATAACTAATCAAACAAAATAACCGTTCTCCTTTCCATCTTACCACGTTACCAGGTTACCACCATACCACGTAACCACGGACAAAAAACTGTGACCTCGCTGTGGCAACACAGCTGTAGCAATTAGTCCACATTTAAAAAAACACTGGTTGCCAATGAAATGGCGCCAACAGGATACAGATCATGATTTTTGGATTTCACCGATTGCTGTTTTTTTCTGATTATTTAATTAAAGATTTCATCATTTTCGATTACAGTCTCAGAATTGTTGGCGCTGAAACCGTCTTTAAACAACGGGACACTAAAATGCAACAAAATCGATTGAGGTTAATGGTGTCTTACAGAAAACATCCAACAAGCTGCATCACATCACGGCAGCAGTGCAACATTAATTTACTGTTGCATGCAGCACATAAAGTGGGACCGGTACATCAGCTGCAACTGTAACAAAAGTGTTATGTAATGCACTCATGTATCAGGAATTAATCACTGCACTGAAACTGTGGCCAACCGCCTGAGGATGAAAATACAACAGGCTTCCAAACGACAACACAGTGCAAAGTATAGCAGCTTCCAGGCAAGAACAGCTGCCATGTTTAGGGGAATGATGTTACACAGCTTCCTAGCTTAACACCTCTGGTCTTTTTAATGGTTCTCGGTCCATTATTCAGCAGCTACAGCTATAGTATGATATGCGGTGCCACAGGCAGGGCTGAGCCAGAGACCAATCATTATCTCTGTGAGGTTAAAGTCTGTTATTTGTTGTATATGGTAGGATATTGATCACAGCTGTCAACATCAAGACACCGAAGCAACAAGTGTGACAACTGAAAGAAATCTATCCTAAAACACTTAAGAGCTATTGCTTGTGTACCTTGCACCTTTGGGCCCATTTAATTTGAGACTGAGTTGATGTCCCACTGTCTGTCTGGCGGTCGGTCTGTCTGTCTTTCCAACACTACTGTTCAGCTGTAAGCGGAACTATGTTCACTGGCATTGTCCATGACTGAGATTTAGGTAGCTGTGAATTTTGGCCATCTTTGTATTTTAAAACATTTGTATTTTAAAAGTATTTCTCATGTCACAGAAACTACTGAGAGTGAATGGTGTGTTTTGGATGGTATTATCATACTGTCGGTGATGTGTCTGTGTTTTTGTTCCGGTGCTCTGTACAGATCTGACACCCGCCCACATGCTCTCATGCACGGCTCTCTGAAGCCCTGTACGGTGTTGGCGGCGCAGAGGTCCCCAGGGGACCGCAGGTAGACAATAACTTATTTTTATGTTCATAAAAGTACCCAAAAATCAGAACATGTTGGTGTAATCCCATAGCAAGATGGTCTATAGTTTAGCCTCCATATACAGTACGCGCAGGGAAGACACACATGAGGCTGATGAGAAGTTGGTTACATTGCAGCTTATACAGTACTTACATCATTCTTTGGTGTAAACAGATGCATGCTTGTTAACAAGGTGAGAACATGGGCTACAGAACACCTGGTCCCCCGGTTCTGGGGTGCTGTTTCTCTCTTCTACTATCTGTACTTCTCCTCGCTCACTGCTCCCACCTTTACATGCTCACAGTCTTTACCTGGCAACAGTTGTCATGCATTTGATATTATATGCAAATTAGATACTTTAACTGTACATTTTCACAGAGAGAATGTATGTGACAGAATGCATCCTGAGGTATTTAGGAAATATTCCTAGTAGCCGTAAAGTATTTGCAGTGTGTGTATGTGTGTATTTTGCATAGCTAGGTAATTAGATTGGTGTTGATGACGGCATGGTGCACTGTTAAGCCCTTTAGGGAGAATGGAAGAAACTAGTCTGCGTACCGTGGTGTGTGAGTGAGTGAGTGAGTGAATGAGTGAGTGAGAATGAGAGAGAAAAGATTCAGCATGCAGGTCCTTCATGCATCACAAGATTCAACTGTCAAAGAGTGGAAGCCAATGATGAGTTACTGTAGTCTGGGACCCGTTGGACACGACTGAAGAGACAAAGAGGGAGAATGTAAATAGACTGGATCAAACCAGTTAGCTATTTATCCTTTGTCCAATGAGATTTCTCCAAAAGTGCTGTTGGAGGATGAAGCTGGTACTTGTCTATGTTTCATTAGTCTGACTCAACGGATGTACATTACTGTGTAACCGGATGCCCCTCCCCTCTCGCTATCTCAGATATCAGGGCTTAGCGTTGCCCAGGGCGGTTGTGATTGGTTGAAAGAAATACAATCAAGGCAGAACGTTTTTTTTTTCCCTATCCCAGAATAATTAGGCGGTGTAGCCAGACCATACTCCAGCACTGACACAGCTCTGTCGAGATAGGTCTGGCAATGCTAGACTAATGTTTCATCAACTTTGTGATGTGATGAAATACCACTATTTGAACCAGCTATTCTGAAATGACCCTCAGTGATGGTGATATTCAGGGCCTAATTTACTAACACTAGCGCAGTTTGCGCTGCGTCTGTTTATGCGAGTTCGGTAATAGCGCACGCTATGCTTCCACATTTTGCGTAGTATTTATCAACCCTGACACCCATCAGGCAATCAGCGTCTTTCTCCGCCCACTATACCGTAAATTGCGCTGTAGCAAAGCGGTACTTGTGCTATGATATGGCTGAGTGCAGACTGCGATATTCCCACTGCTGATGCTATGACTGTTTGAAATGATCCTGATGCCAGTATTTGTAATGTAGCGAGGAGTTTAACAACTGCTGGAATGGGATGTGAACGCTGAGTGGGAGATTCAATTTCATCTTTGATTTCTTCCAGTAACTCTAATATTGCATGGCTGCTTGATCTGTAACGCTAAATGATGTTGTGTTCACTGACAAAGTGTGATTCTTGTGTAAAAAATATTTTCAGCTTATGTCTTCGTCTTGCTCAAATTACTGTTGCCATTTCACCAGCGGCATATAAAGGTCTACGAGGAAACTCGACTGCGGCTGGTTTAGACCTGCTTTTAAGAGGCGGAGAATTTCCCCCGCAGAATAGAGGCGCGCTCTTACTGACAGTCTTTGTAAATACCACGGAATATATAATTAGGTGCACTTTGCGCTTATCCTCCCACCTTTTCGGGTGGAACTCCCACTTTCCCGACGACCCTCCCACGAACGCATATTGAAAGCGCAACTTGTCTCTTCTCGCTCATGTGGCAGACAATCTGCGATTTTACCCAAGTGCGCCCTGTTTGTAAATAGCCCGCAAGGTTACATCCGTCTTTGCGACCAATTAGCGCCTGGAAACAGGCGCAAACGGCTTGATAAATCTAGCCCTCAGTGTCTAATTCAGGTTTTTCACATACTTAGAAATGCTCTTAAGATGTGGTATGTCAAGACATAGGGGCAGATCCAGTGCAGAGGTTCACAAATAATGCTGGTAAGTTTTGTAGTTTCAATAAAAGACGTGAAAAGGACCAGTTGTATTTTTTAGCTTGCAGAATGTATCTTTATTTAGGCTTCTATGTTGGTTGGAATAAGTTTGACCCACGTAGAGCTGGGCGATATGGAGAAAATCAAACATTGCGATAGTTTTGACCGAATACATTGATGTTGCGGCGATATATTGACTATACAAAATTCACAAAATATTAACACAATGTTTTGATAAATAATCCCCAATAATGTGGATACAATGACTAAGTGGGTAAAGGTAAATAAAACATCTAGTAAGTCTGGTAAGTTCAGAGAATTACATCACTTTACTGTGATGAAGCCTTTAAAACCAGGAAAAGACAACACTTGTGTCATATCACGATATTAAGATATCCCAAATTTAGGATGACATCTTAAATATCAATGTCTATATAATATCGAATTTATCGATATATTGCCCAGCCCAAGACCCATGTGCATGTTGTCTCTTAGGTATAAATGCAGTGCATGTTATGTGTCACTACATTAGTTTAAACAGTACAGCTGTTAAGCTCTGGCGTTTTATAATAGCCTCAAACAACTGGAATAGAATAAGTTACTCCTGATGAAATTAGGTTTGTATCATCTGTATGTCACGCCAACACAGTAAGTGTAACTCATGCTCTGGCGGTGGTTCGTGTCAGGTCAGTTTCCTTAAAACACAGCTTTTCTTTTTACAAAGACAGAGGCGTCTGTGAAAGTTTTGTATTTTGTATTTAACATTGGTTGGGCTGAAAATGGCCTGGTTGATATTTTTTTTGGCCCTTATGCATCCCTGTGTTTTGGCTCTATTTGGAACGACAGCTTTTCTTCCAGATATGGTATGCTCATGAATATTTAGATGAGCTGCGCGCTGGCTGATGAGGAACCACATACACGACAATACAATACAATACAATACAATGCATTGGAGACGTTACAGCAGGTCTCGTATTTCAAAACACACACACACACTGCTGCCCTGCGCACAGCGCACACACACAAACACAGACACACACACACACACACACCGCTGCACAGCGCACACACACAAACACAGACTCACTGTCTGTTACATGCCCAGGCGTGAGCCGCAGCGGCTAAAACAGCCGAGACAAAATAAAAAAGTTTTGACACTTTCATTATAACTATAGTGTTGTTCTACCGTTACTCTTGCAACATAAAAAAAACCTCCACCAAAGAACTCACCTCGTAGCTAGTAAGGCGGGGAGAGGAGAGTGAACCCCCGCAAGCCTGTCCTCTGCCAGTGCCTCTGCAGCGCTGCGTTAGATCCACAACTCCTGCTCCATTGTCCGATATACTCGTTCTAAAACCTTTTCTCTGGGCCTGTAGGCTCTTCCGTTGTACAGTCTGGAACACTGCATTTACGACCGTGGTTCTTTTTCAGTATCCTTGCAAAACCTCCAAACTTTCTTCTTTTCTAAAGTACACTGTGCAGCTCGTGTGTGAGATCCTGACACAGCTCCAGATCAGGGTGTCTGTGGAGGGGGAGAGGCCGACAGGGAAGGCAGCAAACCCGGCCGCCGCCTGTCTCGGCAGATTGTGGAGCTTGTGAAGTCCGACACTGACTTACCAAATTTGCAATTAGCCATAAATTTTCATAAAACGGCCAATATTGGAGTTTTACATAGTTGATTTCTCGCATAAAAAAGTCTCAGAAGTGAATTTTGTAATGGAATAGCAGAGATGTGCACAACCTAGATTTAGAAGACTAACTGACCTCAGATCAGTTAGTGGCCTATTATGTAAATTTTGGGGTGTTACAAAGATAGAAGGTTGAGCCAAATGAGGAGGATTTGGGAGGTTAACGTCAACTTCCAGCTTTGTTGAGATTCGCCCGTTTTCAGAGGCAGTTTCAAATTGTGAGATTTACAGAGGAAAGAGGTATCAATGGGATTTTGAGGTTCTATGTATGTCCTAGTTACCCACTAAACTGTCGTTATTCAACTATGACAAGGTAAAATCGGTTTTGCATTCTATTACCCCTTTAATACTGTAGAGGCTTACCTACAGGAGAAGAGAGCGGCCATCATTTATCCTGAGTTAATGACTAAATTATGTCATTTTTATTATATAACGATGTATGCTTTATTTCTTATGTTGCAATAATGATTTCATTATCTAACTATTTTCCTTGCAAGGTATTACATCATTATCTTGTGATTATGTGTGGGCTTAGTTTCTTTATCCACTTCCTCTCTCAAGGCGGAGATAGACTGCTCGTCAGACTGAATTGCCATGTTGTTTTCACTCCACTACGTAGCTTTTGTGCCAAAAATATCTGCAATATGAGCAGCAGCTCAGAGGCTGATGGAGTCCATGGTGACACTGACTTGGAGAGACCATGAGGTTTGGAAGCTCATTATCCCAAAATAAAGACATGTATTAGTCATTAACACCAGAAAATACTGTATCACTGGGCGGTGTGACCTCGACTGGTGACTTTAGATTGGACAAAATCTAAAAGCTCTTGAAGGAACAACTCGATATTTTCTACAAGACCAAATATAAAAAGTAGTGAATCAATCAATCAATCAATCAATCAACTTTTTTGACAGCTGATACTTCAGAATCAGTTTGACAGATGCTGATCACAATGTGCAAGCAGGAGGTAAAGCTGCGTTTGTCGGTACAGACCAGCAGACATGTAACAGATGATCACATGCACTGTAAACACTCTCCTGTCGTCAACAACAACAACAAAAAATGACATGCAAAACATTTAACTCAGAAATCACAAGGGCTGGGGTATATACCTTTTTAAGGTATCCATCGAAATAACCCAGTACCAAGTAGTATCAAAACTTCTCCAGTCAAACAATACCTGCATTTGATTCTTTTTGTACCCAGATTTAAAAAAAGAAAATGACTATTTGGATGGTTTTGCTTGCAACCAATTACTGCCAGCGTTCAGCGATTTAATGCAACGTGTGATTGGCTCACTACCGCAGCAGCTAGTGGAGGAGCGGTAGTGGCATTTTACTCAACTGAAAGCTTCCATTCACATGATGGATATCGAATGAAGTAGAATAAAAGGTAACACAAAGTATTCTATTTGCTATTATTTTAAGGGTGCTGATATTGGCACTCCTACCATGATTGTTTAAATGAAACACAGCCCTATAGCCAAGACTTGCGGCTTGTATGTGATGTGTATATAAATTACCTTGTTCTGCCTCTGTTTTCTCCAGATAATGTTACGATTAAATCATTATATTGACATAAGTAGCCCTCGGGGAATATTAGAAAGCATAGCTGTGAGATTCAGTTCACAGAAATTAATTGTTTTGCTTCAATTTAAAATCATCGGATTCAGCAAAAAAGATTCTGGTCAACTGTAAACAATAGTCTTCCATGTTCTGCCCACGGCGACATACTGTGTCAGCAGCAGCAGATACCTTTCAGAGCTTAGCAGATATGTCACACGTTATTTCCCTCACCTTGCCTAATTGCCTCCAGCAAGTCGGCTGCTCATTTAGTGGGAATGAGAATGTCATATGTCAAATGTCCTTTTTGGTTACCACTAATGAGAGCGGCCAGACATGCATCCAGGCTTCACGGCCATAATACTCAACACACCTCTTGACTTATAAGCATCTCTAGCACCAGAAATAGCAACAGTGGTTTTGTAATGTGTCAGGCCTCCCTGCTGCACTGCAGCACACCCACATGCTCTCACTGCTGCTGTTAACCGAGCAGCTGGGAAGCTTTCTGGCATTGATCTGAATACGGAAGTTAGCAGACTCTGCTAGGATGTATTTGATTTGCAGACAACTGATGTAATCTGCCATCAATTGTTAGCTGCATTAGCCATCTGGAACTCGTGTGGCGTGTATAGGGCACGAAACATGTACAAATCTTGAATAGGACCGATCTAGGGATGGTAACAACCGTTTAACCGACAATAAGAATTTTGACTGATTGATACTCAGTTAAACAGTTTAAACAATATTAGTACATTAAAGAATTTATTAAAAAAGGTTTGATGCATGGTAAAAGAAAAATAGGCTACAGTCTAAAAAAAAAAAAATTCTAAATTAGCATCATAGACTGATCTGGCTCACAACATTTGTTGCTTGCAAAATAACACATTAAGAAGATATGGAAACCTTGGCATTACAGGTTTAGCATCTGAAAGAATATCAGTAGCAGCCTTAAAAAGCTGGTCACACCCTTTCCTCTACCCCTATGGTTCATTCTTGTGAAATCATCTGGACTTGGGTAGGTCTATTTCTGCAGCGGCATGGCTTCCAACACAGAGCTAACGTAGCTCTGAAGCTCTAAATGGGACTCTTGTCGGTGGATTGTTGACCGTGGCACAACAGAGCGCCATTGTTCGAGCTTTAACACACTGTGGTTTCTATACTGACCCGAATGATGCATTGTGGATGACAGAACCACTCTCCTGAGACAGCACTAGGTTTGTGTGAAGACTATATGTCTGACTAAAAGCTGTCTTTTAATGGGCCATTTCACTGAAACACAACAACCAAAATATTCACGCCAAGATTTTCCGTAAAAAGCTAGCAAGTAAATCTTGAGTAAAGATTTACGCTTTTTCAGTGTCAAAGTATGATGGGTTTTGGAGCTAAGTGGCTAGCACGGCTATAGTATTGTAAAGTATCGTTATAAAGTATCACAAAGTACAAAAATGCAACTAATATATGATGCACAGTATATATTATTATATGGGGGGGTACATATGCCATTGGGGATCCACTGTAAAACTACTGACAAGATATTTTTTTTCAATCTGTGTAAATGCACATTGGCTGCATTGTATGCCAGAATTGTGCATTCCTTACCTTAACTTCTTGTTAAACAGTCATAGAAAAACACGAAGCTAACATCGACATTGTAGAACGGGAAAATGTGAATTTGACATTTAAATTATTTATTTTTTACATTTTATTTAAAAATTTGCTGCTTCCTGTTGTAGAAAGCTTATGCTGATTGGCCATTTAATTACATTCCATTACTGCATGCCATAAAGACCACACATTGTTTACATTTTGTACATCTGGCATTGCAGGCGCTGGCGTCGAAATGCAACCCATTTCTTGTCAGTTGTCACAGTTTTAGCCATTGACACGCACGGAGCTTTTGCCCGCCACCCCATCAGCCCAGCCCAACACCGACTCCCAGTCTCTTACACACTGTTTATCACTTCTCTGATGCCATGCCACTCAATTGGCTTTCCTCTTAGACTGTAATGGCTTGGATTATCCAATTGCAATGTAGATGAGTAGGATACTTTGGTGACTACAGTGTGTTCATGTGTGTAGAGAGAGAGAGGGAGAGAGAGAGAGAGGAGTATTGTATAAAACAGCGGTGTCTGATGTTTAAAGTGCTGACGTGCCTCAGTTATAAATCGGATGAAACCACAGCAGAGCATGATGGCTGATGGCAGATGCGGCGTGTACTCCCAGTGAGATAATCTACCTTTGATCATGAGGCACCCCCTGACACCTGCTCTCTGGGCTGAAATACTACCTTGAGCTTTCAGTCTCTAGAAATCCAATCCTGTTTATTCTCCCATTCATAATTTCTCTCGAAATTCTGTCAAATCTAATGGGATTGTATTAGGTTGGTTTGCATGTGTAGGAATGCTAACACTGGCAGAGATAAAATATATAAATATATAGTATAATGTCTCACTTTAATTTTTTTCTAATATTCTCTTACTATTAGTGCTTATTGATTAGATGATAATGATTATTTTACTTTAGTGTACAGCTGAACAACACTGCTTGTACAAGCATGGGCAATGCAAAGGAATAGTTCAACACTTTCCTACTTTCTTTATACGTAGGACTGCATGGTACTGGTACAGATTTGGGAAAAAGAAAACGCTGGTATTGGAACAGGAATTGATATCAGCTGATACCCTGAGTCTGAGTATCAAGCCGGTTTCTCATATGATTCCCACACGTAGCTCACAACAGGAGATTGCCCGGGTCGGACCGGTTCTCACCTACTGTGAATGCACCGTTTGATTTAGATGAGGCTTAGCTAACCCTCATCAATGACAATGAGTTGCACTATTCACACATGGGCTCAATCAGACATTACGCAGATTGTGTACTCAGGAGCTGGCAGGGTCCGATACAAGTGATTCAGACATTTGCGTTCTCACATAGAGCTCCTCTGGGTAATGTCTAGATAATTTAAGGTTTGCAGTACATGTGGGAAAGTTGCTTCAGTCTGTATCGGAGGAGAAACAGTAGGATCAGTGCACCTGCTTCTTTATATAAACATTGACCCTGACATTGTATAGGTAAGGTGATAAATGTAAGTTAAATATTCACTCTTTTTAGCTCTGGTTTGGTCTCCACCAACTCCTGAGAAAAATATCTGGCTCGTTAGCTGTTAATGTGTTCACAAGCTAGTCTCTAACTGTGTCTATCTGCTGTTTGGTGCTGAGCAGGTAGGCATTATCAGAGCATTTTCACTTAAAACAGCTGCCTGCTGCTGCTGGAAACAAGGCTGATAAGAGCTAAACAATGAGCTCAAAGAGGCTACAAAACTGCAGAGATTAGTTATTAGTAATAATTATCTATGGGTTTGTCACTACGAGTTAAACCTTTGACATTACACATCAGACATAGCCTTTTGATCCATTTTTGATATAAGAATACTGCAGTTACTGCAGAATACTGCTGTAACTTTTTAACATTATTGAACATCCGTTATATTCAAGCCCTTGCCAAATGAGTTGTTACAAAGTTAATTAAGACTATCAGCTCCACACAACTCTCTCTGTATTTCTCAGTATGGCTACGTTCAGAAGATTGTGTTGTCCGGCGACTTTCCCGCACAGAAGTTTCTGTGAAACTAATTACCTTTTCTGAAGAGTCCATCATGTTTCTTTAATCCTCCGTGTCGTCTTTGGCTACTAGCAACTGTGTGGAGGAGGGGTGGGGGCGCGTGTGCGATCACAGAAGGCTTGTATCATGTTGACGCGCCGACAGTGTTGTTGTCATTACTTAGAATTTCTCATGGGGGAGACAGAAACTACGCAGTGTAGCTTTAAATAATTTGACTTACTGTACTTTTTACCACTGCTCACCATTGGGGACTAACCTTGGGCAAACACTGCATTCCTCAGTATCCCAGCTAATATTAGCATACCTGAGATGATTTGGGTTTCTCATAACTAGAGTGAGACTTTACTTTATCTGGATTAGCGTAAACAGAATAGGGTGTTGTTGTTGAGCAGGCTCAGGAAAGAATGTTAGCATCCTGATATATAAACAGGATCACAGTGTGAATGTCTGACGCTGTATACGAGCATCAGACAATCATGTAACTTGTTTTCATCGCCTTGTCATTGCTACAGTTAAGATGTTGTCTGGCGAGGAGAATATGGTGTTTATCAGAGCATAGACATACTGTATATTATGCTTTTATATATACTTTTTTTTAATTATTAATTTAGACTCCCCCACTTGTACCATGTTTGAAACATGTCGAAAATCAGTGCATCGGCCATCCACTCGGCGTTCTTTTCAAAGTGCTGTCTGTGATCATCAAATCCATTTGGCTTGCTTACAGAAAGTCCATACCACGTATGATGTTTATATGCATCAACTTTATTGAAGATGTTTTAAAACTAAAGGTTTCCAGCCACCTTTAGTGTACAAAAACAGTGCCGTTTTAAAACGTACAAAGCATTCAGACAGTAATGAAGTAGAAGTAGAAATGTGGCAAGTCTGTATGCTTTACTTTGAATGTTTCAGTCAGTGTACTTAATAAGAAGTATAAGAGTGTAAGAATTGCAGCAAATCTTGTTAAAATAGGTAGGCTGTATTCACTGCAAGGCAGGGCCCCAAAATGATCCTGCTTAGGGCCCCCATATGTACAGAGCCGACCCTGGCCACGGCGCCGCCACACCATAATCTAGCTTCTAGACATAGGCCTCATATTCTGGTTATTCTGACTCACTGTCACTCTGACTCATACAGCCCTCTCAACATGGAAAGCCTGGAAGTTGACCCATATCAAGATGAGTTATCACCAAAAGGCATGGGCATGCTCTGTTAAAAAGTTTGTCCCACCCACATATTCACTGCTTCCTACTCCCAGGCGGCTGAAATAGGTTTGATAATCATTAGTAGGACACAGTGTACCCACTTGATGGGTTTCATTGAGTTAAGGCTTCCTTAAATTTGAATATTAGTAGTTAGAATCTGACTAATGTCAGTACAGCAGGTTGGTTTCTGTGTTTTGATGGATATATTAACATTGCTATAAATATCGTTATCACAGAAATACCTTGCAAAAATCAAGTTATTATTTTAAAGCCATATCACCCGAAATATGCTTTGCACATTCAGGCTCCCGGGAGATAAACCTTTGTTGATTAACCATGACCTTTCCTCTAGTGCCACCCTGTTGAAAAAAACTTCTCTAAGCCTATTAGTTACTAAAACAATGTGAACATTGTTGATTCTGTCCCATATATTCATATTGTGCATTGGTATGGTCATTGCAGCTTTTATCAGGATTTTTAGTAAGGATTAATCAACATAAAATGATACTTTTATGGACAGTTAGAGTGGGAGGAATGGCTGTGCCTCTCACATCACATCATCAGCACAAATGGCTGGCTGCCAAATTAAAAGAAAACATGCCCCTCATTGCCAATAATGAATGCGGAACAGGGACAGCTTGCGGTGCCACCTCATCCTCTGAGCTCTCCAACTTTTCATCTGCTGGGTTTCCCTCCGCTGACAGGCCTATGACTCTGAGTCTACTTCATCAAGTCTCATTCTAGTTCTCTCTGTCTCTCCCTGTGAGCTTCCTCCTCTGACGTAAAGTCTGACAAGCTGAAAAAAAAGGGTCAATAAATCCTCAAGTCCGCTACTGTGTTCTTGCTTAGAGAATGTCCCTGAAAGCTAATTTGGACCATTTTGAAGATGTTGACCTTCAAGGGATTATGACGTTCTGTTTTGTAAAGCCAGGAAGTTGACCAATATCATAGATGAGTTATCACCCAAAAGGCATTGGAAGTAGTATTGTGCTTTGATAAACTCACTCATTACAAATGTTCCATATGATGGAGACAAATGAATGTCTTAAGTCGTTTTCACATATGGACAATGTCAGTAGAATCCAGAGTTTCCCATTCACAACAGGAGATTGTCCGTGTCAGACACTTTCTCACTTACTCGAAATTAGTGCTGTCAGTTAAACGCGTTATTAACGGCGTTAACGCAAACCCATTTTAACGGCGTCCAGTTTTTTTATCCCAAGATTAACTTTCTTTTTCGCCTAGCAAACTTTGTAGTTTTTTTCACATGCTGTTGCAACAACTAGTAACGTCAGAAAAACTACAACACCACACCGGATCTAGCTAGACCGGAAACAAAACAACAGGCACGTCACACACACTTGTTTGGGCTTGTGAGCCGGCCAAAGAGTAGTAGGCTAACGTTATGTTTGAGTGGATGGCGAGCGCGAGGCGCCCAAAATGGATGCCAATAAGATTCTGAATGGCAGATTCTGAATGGCCCCCTCGACAAAAGCCAGGCGACAAAAGCACAAAGCAAGCCGATCCACTTTTCCATGTTGATAAGAGCATAAAAAATTAGAAAAACATTTAGAATAGATAAAAATATGTGATTAATTGCGAGTTAATTATGACATTAATGTGATTAATTGCGATTTAAATATTTTAATCGTTTGACAGCACTACTGGAAATACTCCGTTGGGTTTACATGAGGGGTGGAGCCTGGGTAGAGCGTGCAACTGGCTGGACAAGGCATGGATTACACAGTCATGTTGCCGGTTCATAATTTGGTCATAAACAACTGTTCCTTGAATTGTGTTTGATGATTTCAGCATCAGCCCTTACCAACAGAAGTTCCCAAATCTTGTTGCCTCTCCATTTAGACATTTCCGTTGCTGCCTTTTGTGTAAATTACCCTTCCTCCTCCCCCTCGGTTGTTTGTTTTCTTCCGGTTTTGTCATCAACATGCCCACGCTTGCTGTAAATTCTCCGCACAATGTGCAGCTCTACACACACGTGTTCAATCCAAGATTACGCAAACTTTGTACTAGGGGGCTGGCAGGATAAAATCCGTTTGATGTCCGATCCAACTGATTCTGACATTTGCATTCTCACATATAGCTCCTACGGGAAATGTCTAGAGAATTTCAGGTTTGCAGTGCATGTGTGAAAGGGGCTTTAGTGTCAGCCAACTCATATCAGCAATGAGTACTGCTGCTTCACAGTGCAGTAAGCACAGAGCAGAACTGAGTCACAATAAACACCTAAAAGGGAAGGAACGCTGTGATGCTGCTTCCCCAAGCAGCGCTGATTTTGATCAGTTAGTCTTGTGTGAGCTATACAGCATAACGGCCATAAGTAGCTACATTTAAGCAGTCAAAATCCTAACCCTAATACAACAATAATAAGACTCATATCTAAAACTTATCCAGTGAATAGTTCTACAAAAGTCAGTGTATGACTACAGTGTATGCAAAGACAGATTTTGGCCACTAGGGGGCAAAACAATTAAAACAAGCTGACAGATCCATAATCAGCATTATATCCCTAACTTATAAATTTGGTATTCCTGTCATGTCAGCAAACAACTAACTACTTAAACATCCAGCAGACGCAAAGCTGTGTTAGCATTCTTTTAGAGTGGTGTTTGTGTCCACCTGACAAATCTAAGGCCAATATTCACTCTCATTTTTTTTAAGATAATTTTTTGGGGCATTTTTAGGCCTTTATTTTCACAGGACAGATGAAGACATGAAAGGGGACAGAGAGGGGGGAATGACATGCAGCAAAGGGCCACAGGTCGGAGTTGAACCCGCGGCCACTGCGTCGAAGAGTAAACCTCTATATATGTGCGCCTGCTCTACCAACTAGATAGATATTCACTCTCATTTTAGCTCTGGATCTGTCCCTAACAACTCTTGAGAAATATGTCTTGGTCTTTAACTGACAGATGCTCAGGTATGTCTTTTTTTTAAGATTATTTTTTTGACATTTCAGGCCTTTATTAGACAGGACAGCTTGAGACGTGAAACAAGAGAGGGGGAATGACATGCAGCAAAGGGCCACGGGTCAGAACTGAACCCGCAGCCGCTGTGGTAAGGACTGAGCCTTCGTACATGGGGTGCACGCTCAACCAGGTGAGCTATCCAGGTGCCCCAGATGCTCAACTATGTCTGTCAGCCAATAGGTATGTAGTTATTTGGTGCTGGGCAGGTAGCATACAGTGGGTTTATCAGTGCCTTATTTTTCTTCTGTGGGTTGATGAGAGGGTATTAGACTCAAACCGACACAATGAGATAAAAGTGGCTCTACAGCTCGGTCATCATTTCTAAATAGAAAAGAATGGGCCAAGTATGTCGGGAAAATTGTGTTGATTCTAGTGGCTGGAGAGTTTGCTCCAAACAGAAGTAGAGGCCACAAAGTTGATATTGTCAGAATCTATCTAAATAATTGCCGGGTGATGGATATTCATTATCATCTGAAACCATATCAGCTTAACAACTAAATACTGTAGCAGTTTTGTGTTGTGGCCAGTGAAAACATTACTAAGTGCCCACAGGACGTGTTGGACTCTAAACTAAGAGATGCCAGACTGCGTTCTGGCAGGTTCCTGCACAAATAACACTCCTGGGCCTTTCTAATCATTCTGTGGCTGTTCTTTAATAGTAGAAGTAAGGCTTAATGCCCGACGAGGTGTCCATTGTCGGGTATTATTGGACAGCGAGGCATGAACCGCCCAACGCGCACTACTCACCACTGGAACACAAGGTGATGACAAGGTGCTTGTTTGATTTTTTTAATTCCTCGACACTTGAGATGACTTCACATCACATTACAATCTGACCTGAGCTATTTCTTTTCTTCTTTTGTGAGAGTGACTTGGTTTCTGGCGAGCCCAGCCTTAACAAAGTCAACAGTCTTTTGGGAGCAATGCTTTTTCCTCTCTGCCTATTTTTACTAACTGGGTTGGAACTAAACCTTTAAGTAACATGGCAGTTGTCTCATCCGACTTGAATTTGGGTCATATCGCCCTCCAGATGAAGAAATGTTTTACCAGAGAACAGACGATTGAAACTCTCTTTAACCTGTGCCTCTTTGACCAATCCCTTTCTCCCAAATCAGCAGGAATGAAATGATTAAAGCTTTAAGGACTGGTACATTTTCTATATAGGAAATCCCCTCTACTGCAGCCCTCAATTGTGGTCGGCTTTATGGATTGCAGTTAATTTATATCTATATTTACATTTATATAGGCTCTTATGGGGTTGCCCGTGCTGCGGCAGTCTCTCAGGGAAGAGCTTATGAGATTATAGTGTGTTGAATGTTTCATGCAAAATTGAAAAGAGGAATGTTTTTCTCCTTGCAATGAATAGAGTGACTCAGAGATAGAATGGAAACATGTTACCTACTTAAATAGGTCTGAGTGGCTCGCTGCGTGGCTGTGAGGAAGACAGTCATGTTTCCGCACCAGAGGGACATGATCGGGGCAAAGCGCCAAAGAAGTGAGAATTGCATAATTCAATCCCAAGCAAAACAAAAAAATGACAACAAGTGGCGGCTGTGGCTCAGGTAGCGCCTGCCAATCGGAAGGTTGGTGGTTCGATCCCTGCAGTCCCATGTCGGAAGTCTTCTTGGGCAAGACACTGAACCCCGAGTTGTAAATGGGTGTGAGTGTTAATCTGATGAGCAGGTGGCACCTTGTACGGCAGCCTCGGCCACAGTGTATGAATGTGTGTGAATGGTGAATGGTTCCTCTACTACGTAAAAGCGCTTTGAGTAGTCGTTAAGACTAGAAAAGTGCTATATAAATACAGTCCATTTACATTTACAATCACAAGCCAATTTCCACTCGCTGTTACAGCATTGGCATTAGCAAACAAATTATTATCCTCCGGTTAACCAGCTAGGGAATCACCATCTCCAATTTTAATTTTAATACATCTTATTTATATAGCACTTTTAAAAACAAATGTTACAATGTGCTTTATAGGGCAATAGAAGCAAGATAAATGAAGCAAAAATAAAAACTTTTTAATAGGTCTGGTGTTGTGTTCATCCCCATCCCACCCAACCCCCCCCCCCCCCCCCCCAAGCAACAATTAACTAATCTGAGCTCTGAGTTTTGTAGGGTTAGGCACTATGAATGACGATGTCATTTCCCTATACCAGAACCAGAAACCAGATTGGCACAGCTGTACAGGTTATGTAAGTTGATTTACAGAAATAAAAACCGCTATATCAATATATTTCTTTCATCAGTGTGGAAAAGGAGTTAAGTGAAGTTAATTGTAAAGTTAACCTCTGAAAAATCTGTAATAAAATTGTTGGGTAATTGTTGTCCCTTGGGGGTCTATACAGTAAATACACAAAGAATAAGCAAGCAACACAAAAGTACTTTGTGTTTTTATGTTTGTGGGTGATATTCAGCATTAGTTGCTGACAGATATAAATACTACTAATCAGAAGCCCGCACATCCTCACTTCAAGCATAATTGTAACAAGAAATAATTGAGTGGTTATTATTTCCATAAAACGGCTTAAAGTGTTGTATTCAGCACAACCTTGAAGCCACTTTTCTTTCTTTTTTAGCTCCCCTGCTGATGTCATTCTGTTGTGTGGCTGGATTGGGAGTGGATGTCATGTCCTACTGTTGAACCTCTGCAATGAATAGCGTTAGCCTGGAGCACATCTGTTCAGAAGGCTAATCCACAAAAGGCTCGTCCCTCGCATAATGCTCCCACTGGGCAACCACTTCAGCTGGCACAAACAAGCCCTACAACAATGGTGTCGCTGAAGCTAGCCTCAGTGAGGCTATGTGCCGAGCAGAGAGAGAGCTCTGCTAAGTTGCTAAATCGAGCCGACTACTTGTATTCGAGGGCTTCTAACTGTCTGTGGCAGATAGAGCTGTTGGCCTCATTTCAGAAGCTTCCCGATGGCTTTTTCCCTTTATCTTATTCTCTCCTCTTTCTTATTTTAACCCCCCCCCCACCTCCCCCCACCCCATCTGTCAGTCTCCTTCTTTCTTTTCAATCACCCTTTCCTTTCGCCCACTCATTACTATTAGTCTCTGACAGGTCACCTTGTTATTCTTTGTTGTTTTTTGATATTCTGAAGTGAAAGCATGTTGCAGAAAGCCCTGCTATATTACATAACACAGCGGCCGATAGACTGGAAGTACAATGGCCTGTCAAGGTTAAGACCATCATAAACAAAAGGGGCTGAAACGCTATTTATAATGAGCAGGAAAGCTGAGATTAGGTCAGGTCATTAGGATTTAGCCAAACATTAATATATTCTGTGCAGTACTGTGGGTTGTGTGTGCGCGGCCTTGTTCTGGCTGAGCGTGAAGTTTACACCATTGTTACATTTCAGTTCAGTTCCAGTGAACAGTTGAGATCCAGTGAAGGTATGTGTATAGGTTAAAGTTTCAGCGATTTAAGGTATTCATATAGTAGATTGTGTATATGTACAGTTGGTTTGCTTCCCACATAAGCAATCATAGCTCCCATTCAAGAGGGCATATTTTGGGGAAAATGTGCACTGCGTGCAGCTAATGTTCAAGTTGTGGATGATATAGGGCCAGGCGTTTTGAAGACAATCAATATTATTATTGATATTTTTGACCAAATACAGTCATTTGGATATAACGATTTAGTGGGTAAAGGCAAATAATAGATCAGCTAGAACAGTCTGGTAAGTTCAGAAAATCCCCTCACTTTACTGTAATGCAGCCTTTAAAACCAGAAAAAGACAACACATATGTCATATCACGATATTATGATATCCAAAATCTAAGACGATCTCTAGTCTCATATCACAATATCAATATAACATCGATTTATTGCCCATCCCTAGGATGATCATAACAAGACCTTTGTTGACACCCATGTTTTTGACATCAGTTTATTTTGAACATTTGATATTTAAAGGGCAGCATCTTCTTATGGCGATTCCTACTAGATTTCACACAGCACTTCAAGATTAGTTGTTATACATAAAAGGTTGTGCTGAGAGGCCATTCCTGTCAAAGTGATGTTGGTTGATTGATGGGCTCCATAATTTGTGGCCAAGTGAGAAAATGGCGAGACATGGAACTTTAATGAACTTTGAAATGCAAATGTGTGCAGTTGATCGATATCACTAGTATAATTCGTGGCAGTCCTGGAAAATCAAAAATGGAAGAAGCTGTGTGGTGAATGACCCTGCTGTACTGAAGTATAAGCTGCACAAAAAGAGGCTTGGTCTGCAGACAGTCATGAGCCAGGAGTCCATGGTACAAATGTCTTTTAGTAAAACTGGGTTAACTTATAATGGGGTAAGTAGTCTATCCACGATGTTCCACTTCCATGATTGTTACGGTGCCGCTGGAAATTCTGCCTGATGTCCTTCTTTTTGGCCGTTACCTTCCACTCTCTTTGTGTTGGAATTTTAAACTCAGGTCAATCTGAGTTTTTCTTTGCACGACTAAAACAATTTTTGAACGTACACGTTCCACCAAAACAAGTTCCTTCCCAAGGCTATTTTGCAGAGGCACCATGGCTCTGTCTGGAGCTTAGCGCCGCCCATGACCATTGTGATTGGTTTAAAGAAATGGCAATAAACCAGAGCACGTTTTTCTTCCATCCCGGAATGCTGCGTGGACTAGCCAGACCTTCCTCCACAGGGTGGAGGAAGGTCTGGCAAAGCCAGACTATGGGGTTAGTGACAGAGCTAGCAGCCCGCTAAGTCAAAGAGCTATTGTGACTGACTAGTGCTGGTATGATCACCACTGGCTAGTGGGTAGCATTTAGCTCGCCAGCTAATAGTTCACCAACTATGACAAAATGGCATGGAATCCTGCGGGGAAAAAAGCAAAACACATTATTGGCTGTCCCTAGATGCTTTGAAACACACCTATTGAAGATTAAAAAGTATTTGATGGGGGTAGGGATCAGGGCTGTACTCGACTAAAGAAATTCTTAGTCGACTTAAAGGAACACGCCGACTTATTGGGAATTTAGCTTATTCACCGTAACCCCCAGAGTTAGACAAGTCCATACATACCCTTCTCATCTCCGTGCGCGCTGTAAAGCTGTCTGACGGCTCCAGCATTAGCTTAGCCCAGCACAGATCCTGCAAGTGAATGGTTCCAGTAATCCTACTGCTCCCAATTGTGACAAAAGTGACAAAATAACGCCAACATGTTCCTATTTACATGTTGTGATTTGTAGAGTCACAGCGTGTACAATAAACAACGTAACATGAGACACAGCCGTCTTCTATCCGTAAACAAACCGGGAACTATATTCTCAGACAGGCTTGCTGTGAGCATATCACTCTGCCCAAGTACTATATTCTTCCGCCTGAGAATATAGTTCCCGGTTTGTTTACGGTTAGAAGATGGCTGTGTCTCATGTTACGTTGTTATTTGTACACACTGTGACTCTACAAATCACAACATGTAAATAGGAACATGTTGCGCCAATCTTGTCACTTCAGTCGAGCAGTAGGATTACTGGAACCATTCACATGCATTTTTGTTCTGTTCTGGCCTGATGCCGCGAGCCGTCAGACAGCCATACAGCCGCGCACGGAGATGAGAAGAGTTATGGGTGTTCTTACGGTGAATAAGCTTAAAAATAAGTCGGCGTTAATACTCAATATGATTTTGTCAACTAATCCATTAGTTGATTCAAACGACAGATCTGTAAAAAATGTTTTTCCACAAACAATCATGCAAAAGCCACTTTAAATCTTGTTTTTACTACACATATGTGCTAATAGGTTTCTTGGAAATAAGTCAGTCGGCATGAAAAAGGATTAAAAAATGACTAATCAACTAAAGAAACCTTAGTCGACTAAGACCAAAGCGACAGATTAGTTGACTAATCGACTAAGAGTAGCGATACTACAAAGTGAGGGTTACATACAGTATAAACCTACAAATTATCAATATGAAAAATATGAAAAGCCTATTATTTAAAACCTACGCAAAACATGAAAATAGAATCACACATTTAAATACATGCTGCAATCTCTTTCTTTTTCCAATCATTCAGTTCCTCCCAGTGGAGAACCTCTTTATAATCAGTATACTTGTGTTTTCTAATGCACTACACAGTGTTGATTCAGAGTGAATGGCTATAGTACTCGGCCTGCTCCTGGCACTGCTGATAAGTAAAAATGTCTTGAAGGTTGCTTTGATAAAGCTAAAGGGCCAGCCTAGAGAATAGCCTTCCTCCCTTCCCGTGAAGGAATGCAGAAAATGTTTGCACAACCTCCTCCATGTTGCAACATTGGCAGGCAAAGATAGACATTCATGATTTAAAGTCTGTGTTTTGCTGGGAGAAGGCGAGCTCTGGGCGTGCCTGTCCTAAAATAATCAAAGTTTTTATGGTGAAATTTATGGGGTTTAATCATCCCATCATCTAAGACACGAACATTTCTTTTGGACAATCTTCTGGTATCAGTTATGTGCTTTTTTTTGTATAAATGTAGCCCGGCCGACACTGGATCTTTGACGCCAATGCTGATAACTTCTGTTATGATTTGACAAAATTCAATTAAATTGAATTGATGTGGATATTTGAGAGTTTCAAAGAAAATATCCGATAACAGTCAGTCAGACAGCACAGATGGCGGAGAGGGATGGGTGGATGGTAAGAAAAATAGGTCAGAAACTGACAGGTGTAAAAACAGAAATTAAATTAATCTGACATTCTGCTTAAACAATGTTTCGCTCTTACAAAATATCAATCACATTTAGTAGTCTATATGCACACACGTGCACCCATGGCAACCCTGAAACCACAAATCCCCCTCCACACACACACACACACACACCCACACACACAAAGCAAATCCCAATTTAACCCCTGGTTCTAATCCAGTAATTTGCAATAATATGTCCTGCATCAAGATTCAGATCCACAGTATCAGAAAGAAAGGAAACTACTCTGGAAACAACTGGATGTATAACCCACCACTGACTTTTTCAGAAGGTTTTGGAATTCAAATTGGACAGAATGACTTTGTTAAGGTGGAGGTTTTTGGCACTGTTTCCTCTAGACCTGTAGTACTGTAGACACTCTGCTCGTGCTCATACACTATAAATTGGAACCCAAATAAATTCAACATATACAGTACAATCCCTCCGGCTTTTATAGGACAGCATAACATTATACATAGAGACTGTGTGAAGGTGATGTACAGTAGCACACAGAGCTCTCAGTAGTCCTATGAAAAAGAAGTGCTATAAATGCACCCAGAGACAGGTCTCTAGGAAAGTGTTGCTGTTGCCCAGGATGGGCTCCAATAGGCACAGCACAGCCACTAAAAATAGTCCACAATGTTTAAATGTAGGTTAAAATGTGCTGTGTGCAGAGGATGCTGCTGTTGGTTTCAGGCCTACGTCTGCCATCTTGTGGGTGAAACGTTGCAATTGCAACGTGGAGCAGACAGCAGGTTCCTATCGTGTGGTACGATCCCTGTTGAGGAAGTGAGGGACATTTGATGCACAAGCGCGCAAAGAATGTGTGCATGTTTGCATATTTACCTCCTCTGAAGTGTACTACTTGATGTGTGTGTGTGTGTGTGTGTGTGTGTGTGTGTGTGTGTGGTGTGGTGTGACAAGAAGATGAAAAGCGGCAGCCTTAAGAGGGATGAAAGCAAATAAGAAGGCAGGGGAGGGGAAGAGAGAGCGACACAGAGACGCGAGCTAAGCTGTTTGTTGAGAGCAGGAGGAGGGGGAGGAAGGCAGGATGAGGAGAGGAGTAGCGATGGAGGTGCAGGAGTCCACCATGAGATCCAGGGTGTGAAGGCGAGCCAGCGTTACCATTCAGCAGGAGGGATGCTGCTCACGTTGCTTTTCTACCTTCGCGTCAAAGGTAGGGCATCTGATCTGGGGTCAGGGTCTGTCTCTGGGATTTGAACGTTAGGTCACCTGAGGTCTGCGCAGACAGCCAGAGAGCATGGCGGGCTCACTAGAAAGGTTGCCCCGGGAACAGAGTTGAGTTGAGGTGAACTGGTTAAAGCCAAAGGCTGATGCATGATATGAGGAAACGATATGCGATATGCGATAACGTTGCTGAATATCGCGATAACGATATTACTAGTGTTCTGCTAAAATACAACAAATAGCTTGTTGAATTTAAAACAAATGAAAGGAAATAATTTCCAACATTCTTTTATTGAACAATCTGAACATTGTAAAAGGCACCACTAAAAAAAGAATGAGTTACATTTTAAAGTGCAGTTTTCTACTGATATGTTCGTTCAACTAACACAAAAAATGTAATGAGTGTCTTTGATATGTTGCAGCCTTTAGCGATGTGTTTATTGCACCAGTTGATATTGCGCTAACGATAAAATGTGTGCATCCCATGGATAAAATGCCGTCAGAGCATGAGCTAGTTCCATTTTTAGCAAGGTCAGTTAGACTTAAACAAAGTGTCTTTCATCCTCACAGCAGCAGCTGCATCCAAATTGAATATCTCCTGATTTTCTCGCTGGGGGCATGTGAGGCTCTCCTCTGTCAGCTGCATACTGTCAGCCCTGGCAACTTGTGCCACTTGGTTCTTCTCAGTACCACAGGAGCTGCTGAGCTGTGTCCATGTTGTCTCGCGTTGCCAGACCTTCCTCCACAGCGCTGCGGAGGAGGGTCTGGCTAGTCCACACAACATTCTGGGATGGGAGAAAAAACATCCTCTGGTTTATTGGCATTACTTTAAACCCAATCACAATCGTTTTGGGCGGCGGAGCAACGATGCCGCTGCAAAATAGCCTCGGGAAGGATTGGACAGATAGTCTAGCTAGCTGTCTGGACTTACCCTGCAGAGATCTGAGGAGCAGTTAACCATAGTCTAGGGTTGGGCGATGTCCCCTAAATTGGCATTTGACGATGTTTACAGTAAACATGGCAATAGACGATGATGATATCATCGTCGGGGGACTGACTATATCTCATAACTCTTTACATAAATAATTTTTTTCTACTACTATAGGCTAACAGTTAACATAGAAATGATTAGACATACATTTAAATGCCCTCTGTAAATGCTGCCCTGCTGGTAGGGGCAGTTTTTTACAACTTGACCTACTTTCACTTAACTACGGTGCGCAGTAACGTCAATCAGATGTCCGTGATCTGCGTAACGACAGTACAGTGGGACTTTTGCCTTCAACAGAGCGACCGTAATAACCTAATATACCATCATTACTGATATTAAACTACATTCTTAGTTATGTTTGCACGGAACAACAGATGCGCAATATTAGCTCACACATAAAATAGCACCCTCTTAAATTAGCCTACTGTTGCTAATGTACATTCATAAATCCTGCATAACATCGTCCCGTACCTACAGGACATCAGACTTACGTATTGATGCACGCACAGAGTAGTGTCCACAAACTTAGTCCAATGGGGAGAAAGGAAAGTGTGATAGCGTTCCACGTTAACGTTTTTTTCTCTCTCGCTCGAGAGCGCTGTGTCCATCGATACTATAAGGTAGAGCGAGCTACAACTGACAGGGAGAGAGAGAGCAAATGTATCACTACAGTCATTCCAGTCTGCTCAAACGATGGTCTTTTTCACAAATCGGTTGCACGTAAGGGGGAAAAAAGTAGCTTCCACTTAAGGGGCCCTATCTTGCACCCTGCGCAGTGCAAAGCCCGACGCAAGTGTCTTTGCTATTTCTCGTCCAGCGCCCGTGACTAGGATATTAGTGTGTGTCTGACAGGGTGGGGGGCGTGGCATCACGATGGTGGCTCTCCATCGGGATGTCGGCCAGCCATCACGATGGACGATGATATCGAAAATTAGGGAAATCTGGCGGTATTTGAACAATCTCGGAAATGAAACGTCGTCGATATGGACTACTCTAACGGTGATGGTGATAGAGAGTGACCATTTCTCATTAAAACAAAATTCCCACGAACATGAATACAACATGCCCCCAAATGAAGCAAAAACCATGGAGTATTAATCATCCCAGTACTCATAATGAAGTGATTAGTCTTCAGTCAGTGGTTTATTGTCTCTCCATGAGTGATTTTCTATCTTAACTTCAAATGTTGTCCTCTACTCTTTGTTAGTTCACAGATAAAAGGGTTCAGCATCCACTTTTATCGGTAAACAGAAATATAAAATACATCATAGTAGAGACATTGTGGTGTGCTGGTCAGAAGGAATGTGACGGGGTCCAGTATCCAAACGCTACAATGAAAACAAGTTAGCATTTTACCCGTCTGTATCAGTTGAAATTGGCCTTGATGCTGACTTTAGAGAAAGAAATTATTCCATACGCGGCCAAGCTCGTTACTGTACAGTTTGTGTTCTCATCCACACCTCGGCTTTCAGTGGTCTGACATGGATGCGGGGGCAACACGTTGATATATCTGTTGCCATGGTGTCACCTAGAGCGGCTGACTCATCATGTGACACTGACTTGTGTACAGTCCCAGGGATCCCACACACTCTCATTGTATGAACCCCTACGGCCCTTTTTAAGGCTTTACATAACTCCCGAATCCGGCTCAAATTATAGTGATCCCAACTTTGAAATTGGATGTCTTTTATAATTTCTTGCACTTCCCAATGTCCGTTCTCTCCCTCTTTATCTGGAACACGCTGATTAAAAGGACAATTGAATAAGCGCTTTAATTAGAAGTCAAATTAAGAAAGTTAGTCATGCCATTATTGAGCATCCCCTATCACAGAGGTCGGATTGTGTCTAAAAATGCCGCAGGGCTGTTTCATTGATCCCTCTCAGCTTCTTTGAAAGTCTCCTGAAAATAACCTGGCACTTTGCAAAAGTCGACAAGTTCCATAAACTCTTGATAGGAACATGGGTAGACCCCTCTATTGACCAATAATTTCAGTCATGATTTGCATTGATTCTTAAGGAACTCACTGAAACAAAAACATGTTATTCCCAGCCTTGAAGCCCTGTGCCTTCTTTTTTCTTTTTTTGAAGGGTATTTCAAGGAGGGGGCGGGTGTTGTTGGTAGCAACTTGTATGCTGCTACTTTCCTGCGAGTGAGAGGAACAATGTCTGGAAATGAGTCAAGCCCTCGTAAATGTCCTGCCCTAGAAAGATTTGGTAGTACCACCCTGTCCTGCTTCGATACGACTGCCCACATAAGCCACAGTACAACACCAGCAGGCCGTCTACTCCTCTTTATACCTTCCACGGACAATATGGCAGGACTGTGTGCGTTGGCCTTTGCATCCGGAGGTACAGTATTGTGTTTTGATTCATCCTCTTGAGAAACCGTACGGCATGTCTGCCGTGGCTCTGTCACTCTGCGTCTCTCTCTTACTCTCATTCCGGTACCTTGGCAGAAAAATGGGGCATTGCAACACTCATCGTTCTCCAGAGGGAGTTGTTGTAATAGGTCAGCTCTTTGAAGGCCTGCTAGTCAAGGGCAAGTGGTGGTGTTGCAAACACTTGTCCGAGGCAGCGATGTTTCTGGTTCGCATCGCTTTCAGGCCGGGAGGACGATCCTAGCAAGTTGTAAACACAAACTGATCTGAACCCCGGATGCAGAAATTGTTTGTTTTTATTTTATGCAGTAAGCAATAACTGCTATAACCAGAGGGGGATCCAAGAGGGTGTGCTTATCTGTATTGGGATGGATAATCTGATTGTTCCGGGCAAAACATGAAACAATAGATGAGGCTGGAAAATCTCACTGGTATATTTATCTCTAGCCGTGGTTGACATTGACTGGTTTTTTTGGGTCAGTATTGTGACAATATTTAAACAACAACAACAACAAACACTTGGGGTTAGACAAGTCACAGTTAATTTGAATCGCGGAGGCATGTGAAAATCACCAAACTTGTTTATTTCTGTTGTCATTTTCTGTTTAAAGACATAAAGGTTGAACACAGTGGTTTGACCCATCTGACCTTTCTGCTGTGCTTATTTTCTGTCCTGTGTTGCTTTGCTAGCGTCTTTGAAAAAAAAAAATATCTAGTGTTACAAACAGCAACATGTCACAGCCGGTTGGACTGACTGCTAGTTTGGGTGGTGTCACTTTCTGCAGTCTGTGGCTCAACAGGTACATTAGGTCTCCAACCTAACATTAGTGAAAGTGTTGACATATGAACGCACCAAACATGATTTTTGGATGAATGAGATGAGAGTATATCCAGCTGTTCCTCGTCCCAGTGTGCTCAGCGCCGCTAAATTGTATGTACGGGACGCAGAAGTTTCCTACCCGGAAGTTATTGTAAGCAAACATTGTGATTGGGTCTGCAGTAGGGGTGTGACGAGACACCCAGCTCACGAGACAAGATTTTAAAGGTCCCATGGCATGAACATTTTACTTTATGAGGTTTTTTAACATTAATATGTGTTCCCCCAGCCTGCCTATGGTCCCCCAGTGGCTAGAAATGGTGATAGGTGTAAACCGAGCCCTGGGTATCCTGCTCTGCCTTGAGAAAATGAAAGCTCAGATGAGCTGTTCTGGAATCTTCTCCTTATGAGGTCATAAGGAGCCAGGTTACCTCCCCTTTCTCTGCTTTGCCCGCCCAGAGAATTTGGCCCACCCATGAGAGAGAGAGAGACATCATGGCTTTCAAACGAGCAAAGTGGCAGTTGGTCAAGGCCACACCCCACCCTCCCCACGCCCCCCCTCTCTCCTCCTCAATAGCTACAGACACAGAAATGGGACATCCTAAGGAAAGCTCATTGTGGGACTGGCTCTAGTGGCTGTAATTCTGCACCAAGGCTGAATTTCGGGAAAGAGACTTCAGATACATTATCAGGGGACCACTAAGGTCTATATAAAAGAGACTTCAGATACAGTATTAGGGGACCACTAAGGTCATAAAAGAGACTTCAGATACAGTATTAGGGACCACAGGCCTATATAAAGAGACTTCAGTACAGTATTAGGCACAAGGCCTTTAAAGAACTTCAGATCCAGTATTAGGGGACCACTAAGGCCTATATAAAGAGACTTCAGATACAGTATTAGGGACCACTAAGGCCTATATAAAGGACTTCAGTACAGTATTAGGGGACCACTAAGTCTATATAAAGAGACTTCAGATACAGTATTAGGGGACCACTAAGGCCTATATAAAAGAGACTTCAGATACAGTATTAGGGGACCACTAAGGTCTATATAAAAGAGACTTCAGATACAGTATTAGAGGACCACTAAGGTCTATATAAAGAGACTTCAGATACAGTATTAGGGGACCACTAAGGTCTATATAAAAGAGACTTCAGATACAGTATTAGGGACCACTAAGGTCTATATAAAAGAGACTTCAGATACAGTATTAGGGGACCACTAAGGTCTATATAAAAGAGACTTCAGATACAGTATTAGGGGACCACTAAGGTTTATATAAAAGAGACTTCAGATACAGTATTACGGGGACCACTAAGGTCTATATAAAAGAGACTTCAGATACAGTATTAGGGTACTACTAAGGCCTATATAAAAGAGACTTCAGATACAGTATTAGGGGACCACTAAGGTCTATATAAAAGAGACTTCAGATACAGTATTAGGGGACCACTAAGGTCTATATAAAAGAGAACTTCAGATACAGTATTAGGGGACCACTAAGGCCTATATAAAAGAGACTTCAGATACAGTATTAGGGGACCACTAAGGTCTATATAAAAGAGACTTCAGATACAGTATTAGGGGACCACTAAGGCCTATATAAAAGAGACTTCAGATACAGTATTAGGGTACTACTAAGGCCTATATAAAAGAGACTTCAGATACAGTATTAGGGGACCACTAAGGCCTATATAAAGCATCCAAAGAGCACCATGTCATGGGACCTTTAACACTATTTTACAGAAAATTACAATGAAGAAATAAGACATGAAAAGAAAAAAATGAAAACCGAGCACTGAAAGGTTTTGCCACAAACTCCGATAACTGGCTTGTCTCCTGTATAACTAACAGTTACACTGTTACTTATTCCATGTGTATGGTGGAGAGATAGTCTCAGAGAACCAAGGTTACAACATAACAGCGTTATACAACATAAATAGCGTTTTCTGGCAGTAGTTCAAGACCAAATGTTTTGTACTTACATTTGTCATTGTACAGTAGACAGAGAGAAATAAAGCTTATTTTACTACTGTTTCACATTGATTACGTTCTAAAGCACAAATACATTACTCAACAGATGATTTTTGTGAAGACAGATGCGGTTTTCTCCTCCTCTGCATTTTATTAATTGCAGCAATAAACAAGGAAGTAGGCTACTCTAGTATCAATTAATGCCCATTATAGGATGAACGGAGAACATTTCTGTTTGTTTATTATCATTAAAAGTAAAGTTGGGTTTTGCTGTCCGCTTCCCCACCCATTTTAACAGAGAAAGAGAGTTGTGTACGCGAGACAGCGCCACAGTGAACTGCACGCTGCGGACGCATGTGTCTCGGCCACGAGAGAGAGAGGGAGAGAGAGAGAGGAGAGAGAGAGAGGGAGAGAGACACAGAGAGAAAGAGGGAGAGAGAGAGGGAGAGGGAGTTCTAACGCTGGGTTTTACAGGAAGCTTTTTTCTTCCGCTATCGCTCTGCAAAAGTAAACTCTGAGTCAACTTTGGGGAACGGGCGGGGGATCTTTTATGCTAATTTCAAGGCTGCTGCTCTGCACTCGTGTACTGATATCGCGAGACACTTTTTACCTTGACGAGAAATCTCGCAAGATCTCGTGGGGACGAGATCTCGTCACACCTCTAGTCTGTAGTGTTTTCCCTCGGTTTGTGGAAGACTTAAGGCCTCCTTACAGTCGCCGTTCCCGACCTGTCGGGGGGTTATGCAATACATCCTCAAGACAATGTTACGTTTAAAAAATAAAATAAAAATAAATGCAATTTCCTCCTTTTGTGTCTTTGTGGGTTTTTGTAGTCGTAGTTTTTGGACAGTTTGTTGTCCTTTGGGGTTGTTTTGTCTCTCTGTGGTCATTTGGCGTCTCTCTGGAGTCGGTTTGTGTCCCTTTGTGGTAGTTTTGCATCTCTTTTTCACATCATTTTGGACTGTTATTATCACCATATCTGTGTCTAAAACATTGGAAAAGATAGGGCAGACAATAAATGAATAACACTCAAAACGCTAAAAGACAAAACTTGCTAAAGAAGTCCAACTACAATCATTAGATCTGAGAAAAGTCTTTTAAGCCCGAGACACACCAAGCCGATAATCGGCCATCGGACAGTCTGGCGAGGTCAGCGACTCGAGTCTGTTCGGTGTGTCCCGTGCCGATTTGACATGTATAATCGGCGGGGCGGTCACTGCCGGCAGTCAGACTCAAATGACCCATCTGATTGGTGGAGCGCTAACCCAGAAACGGGGAGCGGAATGAGCGTGACTAGAGTCTCTCAAAATCTGACAAAAATCTTGTAAACTGACGATCTGAAATGAAGACAGATTCAGCAACTGCACGGCCTATTTCTTGCTTAAAATGTTTTCAGAAACACATTTCGGTGAACTATTTTAGTACAATATGAGATTGTATTCTGAACGAGCCGGCATGACAGTCTGTCTTCGAATTTCCGGAGAAACCAGACCGTCTCGTCTCTCCGGTGTGTTCTGTGGCACTTTTTTGACCAACTGGGGGAGACCGATCAGTCCAACTGCCTTTTCTGCCGAGGGTCGGCCGTCTGGTCGGTGTGTCTGGGCCTTTAGTCACATTCATTTGGCTTACAGTCGGTGGTGCCCAAAACGGCTCAGGTGCTGCACCTAAACCTTATAGTGGCGGGGAACACCCTGATGATGAGTCACAGCGGGAAAGCAGGAAGTGACTTTGAAGAGAAATTACCGGTAATCATGAAATCACTCTTGGTTCATTTGTGCTCGTATTTCTAACTGTTCTAATTTAACACTACTGCACTCTCCTGCATGCCCTTTGCTGTTACTTCACTACAGCAGCACTCTTCCTCACTTGTGTGTGAATTCACCAAACTCATCTAAAGATGTGCTCCCGGTACACCCGAGGCTGTGAGTGCAGTCGGGCTGTTTTTGTATTTTCAAACTCGGTTTGTTCTTTGAAGTTACACTTTTTTTTTACCGTAAATGTGAAGCCTTCTTTAGCTCAAGCTTCAAAGAATGCACATTGGCCTGCAGAAATTCATTGACATCAGTCTAAATCTGAATATTGAATTATTCAGTATACTTTACTTTCAATGGAAGACCCCAGCTTCTGCATTAACATTTTTATTCATCAAAACACAGAATTTCACAGCATGTGACCAGTAAAAGATGTTTGATTTTTAATAATCCTCCCTATGTAAAATGTATCCTGTTTTTCACTACCCTTACTAATAGAGATCCAATAGAGAATTTCTTTTCTCCATAGAGACTAGATCTAAATGGGATCAAAGTAGCCGTAGCTCATCGAATCGACCCAGGGTCAATCCGGTCTACTTTACACAGCAGCACTAGTAGCAGGAGCTGATGATCCACCAATTAATAAATCGCCGCAGTCCAAAAGAGTAGCGATACATGTCACGTTTCCTGCCCTTCACATGGGTATTTTACATCCAGCATTGACACGCGGGACACAAGAGCTGTAGCAGTAAAGCAGGACAACACAAAGCCCGATTAGACTCAATATAACTTGGACCCGGCCAGACAAAGATTTTTTTCTTTTTTATTGTTTTTTGGGCTTTTCCACCTTTTAATTGACAGGACAGCTAGGTGAGAAAGGGGAGCGAGAGGGGAAGACATGCAGGAAATCGTCACAGGTCGGACTCGAACCCTGGACCTCTGCGTCGAGGCATAAGCCTCTCAGTATATGTGAGCCTGCTCTACCCACTGAGCCAACTCGGCCACCTTTTAATTAATTCTTAAAGCCTTTGCAATCTAGTTTCAAAATAAAGCTTAGCTTAGCTTAAACATACCCCCCTTCACAAATTCAAAAACCCATTCAAATCCTGACACCTGCCCTAGGAACAGTCATAACCTTTTTTTTTATATATATATTTTTTTTTATAGATATGAGGTGTCTAGGTAAGAGAACACTGGATTTTCTGTGGACAAATAATTTCTATTGGAATGAAAACAAAAGACAGGGACCGAGAGAAAATGTGTAGTAAAGTGACGATAGATGTAATTATGTCATTCCAAAAAGTGGATATAGAGTTTAGTCACTCTTTGTGTTTGCTACATCATGGCTCCTCGAGGTGGCGCTCAACACATGAATGAGGGAAACTTGAACACAAGTTAACGAGGCAAAGAGGAAGAGGTTTTTAACGGGATGCCTCTTCCACGTTTAAGTCAAAGTCTGGACCCATAGTTGCTCTATAGTTGTGTCATTTTAATTTACAGACTGAAAAAAAAGTTGTGCTGCAGAATTGTGCTGTTTTCCAACTGTTTGGACTCTGCAGTGAATAAAGCGAGAAAAACTCTACTACTCACGGACATTTTGTATTCATATTCAGACCGATATCGTGATGTATCATCATAGGATTGTCTAGCAATTTATTGCTCATCGCAGAATTGCTGTATCGTGATATTATCAGTATTGTGAGCCATGTATCGTGTATAGTATCTCGAGTATCTCCTGTGATTCCCATCCCTAGCCAAGATAATTCATGTAATATTCACCATTTAAACCCAGAGATTGATGAATGCGGTCTGTATGGCAGCCAAATACACATTTAGGATGGAAACATTCACTCATGTGTTTAAACGTTGTCTGTGTAAACACTTATATATTCATCAACACTGATTAAAGACACAAAGCTACGTGCTGCAAGTTACCACTTATGTAGTCACAACATCTGTTTCAATTAATTATTGAATCACATCAGCTGTATTTAGCATCTGATTTGGGCATTGAGGAAGTGTGAAGTGTAGGCTTACCTTCCTCGCACACAATGCCTCAGTGGCACATTGTGTCGTTACCCACTAATGCAGGCACAGGGGAAGAAATGCTGGGTAACTATGGAAACACACCACAGTGAGTCTCCAAGGCAGGCGGCACTTTCCTTTAGAGGCCTTGAGTTAACAGGATTAGAGGGAATTCACAGAGGAGACCCCAAAGAGCACAGCCCCTTTGTGTCTCTCCTCTGCTCGCTTTCACTCTGATCTCCATTGCCCTGACTCAGAGACATATGGAAAGATACTAGGATCACAGAAACATTCCTCATGATGCAAAAAAGAACAGAATGTAGCTGTAAAGTGTACATTCAAGACAACAGAGGTCTCTATAGCAATGCCACTTCTGCTGTTAGACCCTCTGTGGCCATACGCTACAATTCTAACAGCAGTTTTGCTACAGTTTTTCCCGTTAATCCTCAGTCAACACCTCACGTACCAAGTGTCTGATACTGTGTTTAAATCCCTCTCTGTGACGGCCTATTTGCATACAGAGATGAGCGCAACTTAAATTTTGGCTGGGACAAGACCTGGCGAGATGTGCTCGCCAATATTGCTTGCCAAAATAAGGCGACTTGTACATTTTCTGTCTGGAGTCTGTCTGCAGTGTGTAGTACATTGCAGATAATAGCCGAGGGTGGTTGGTGATAGAGAAAGAAGAACAGATTATTAGGTTAAACATTGAAGAGCGACGTGAGTCCCCCTGTTAAAACCATCCGGAACAAGGGTTCACCCCATGGCCTGACAATCTAAACACAGCTCTGCACCCATTGCCCAAGAGATAGACAGCGAATGTGTTACACAGTATGTTCTGCACAATTTGTTGTTAAGATGCACTTTTACTTGCAGACAATGTCATCTTAACATCCTCTGTGCAAACTAACAATAGCTTGTGTATGATGGGCTGTGGCAACCATAGCAACAGAGGCAAAAAAATGAGTGAGTGGAGGAGGATATCACAGCCGCACCCATCCCTGCAGCAACCAACTAGACTGGAAAACCAGTACAGACAGTACAGGGGGAGGCACTGGGCGAGCAGCTAGTGAATAGTTAGTGGGAGTCAGGAGGGCACCGCCTGATGTGGTTCAGCCAACCAGTTCACTTCATGCTGTGGTGGGTTTTTGTGGCCAACAGCAAAAGGCAACACATGAAAACTGATTATTTATTGATTTGTATGGCAGCCGTTTTATCAGTCAGCACTGGGAGCTGCGTAATGGTTTGCTGCTTATGCATATGGACTACACTTCTCCTATGCCCTCGAGTTTACACTTGAAGTTTACTTGTCACTGAAAAAAGAAAGACAGTCTGTGGTACAAGCTGGGGGTGTGAAGTTTTAAACAAGTGGGCGTTTAGCAGACAGGGAAGGTTTTAATTAAAGATGCTATCGAGTTTCATGGTGTACAGGGTCCAAAATTAACTTTTTGGTCCATCTGCCAATGGCTGGTAAACTGAAACAAAACTGACCGGCCAAAATATTTTTCAAGATACGATGTCATTAAAAACAACGAGCAGGTCCTTCTTCGTCGAATACCTGTGGCCAACGCTGCAAGAAAATCACCGGATGTATTCTTTATGGTAGCTTATTTCTTGCCTCGTGAGACCGTCCTGATCTCGCGAGCTCCAGTTTTCCACTCGCAGATAGGTCTGGCATCTTGAGATAGAGAAAATTTGGAGCCGTTCGCCAAACGACCGACCAATCAGCTTTTCAGCAAAGCAGGTTAGCTTATTTCATCATTGCTTTAGGATTCATGTCTAGCAAAACTCACTTCAGCTGGGATTGACATCCAGTAATAACAAATATGGTGTACCGCTTTATGCTAGTTTTAGAGGCAGATGTGGATCTTTTGTGATTTGAGCTGTAGGGATGAATGTTTCCCATATTAGCCTGAAATTGATAGCTAACTTTTCTTTGCGACACACTCTAATAACAGTAAATTAAAATAAAGCTAGTGTCTGTGGACAAATGTCTCATGTGAGTCAGTTTAGTTTAAGATCTTCCCATAGAAATTTAGTAGTGTTCAGCAGTTCTATAGTGAATTTCTTCCATGCATCATGTCAGTGGACAATTATCATATGTTAACAAATTGGTCACACATCGACAAATCCTTTTATGCGGGTAACCTTGTTAGTCATAGCGAGTTACTCAACTCCTCTTGATGTCCACTGCTGCTTGCTGTGTGATAGTGCGTCAAATTAAATTATTTTCTTTTTTAAGCCGCATCTAATTTAACACCCTGAAATCAGAATGTCCTGCTGCTAATAGAAATATAATGGTTGCCTATAATGATTTCCTTGTTGAGTGATCACCTGCACACTGTAAGAGGAATGGACCACGATGACTAAGTAATATGAACAACATAACGGACGTGATGCATGATGGTTATACAACTTATAATCATGCCCTTTGACATGGGCGGATTATACTATGGGCTGCCATGTTTGGCTGAACCGTTTTTTGGTTATGGTTGTTTTTAGCTATACTTATTTGAGTTATATGGCATTCAGACACTATGTATTGAAGTTGTGTTCAGAGTACATTTGGGACCGTAAGCCAGTCATACTTTTGTGTCATGGTAATTTTGTCCGGCCCTACTTTTGATAATAGCCAAAACTACTGTTACCTGTTCATACATCAGTACTTTGTTAGTAGTACTATGTTTTTGAACATGAGACAGAACCTAAAAGAGGCCAAATCACTAAAGTGAACTATGCCAACAGTAATAATGCTAAATAATGCATTCAAATGATCTTAGAAATGACATAAAATAATTTGTAATTTGGTGACTGTGGCAAATTTTGGCAGCAATAATCTGTAGCATCAACCCCCTATCACAGGAAGAAGTCAGGTTTCACCTGGTGGTTTAGATGGCCACAGTGGTGTAGTCTACTGTAGTTTTTTGTAGTGAATATCCTCCCAGCATTAGACTCGCCCGTCCCAGAGTGACAACCCCATAGGTTTTTGGTAATGTTACTTATAGCATCAGCCTCATCTGGCTCATTTTCTGTAGTTTCTGTAGGCTAACGTTAACGTCTGTTGCAGTGTCATCCGAAGCGGCGGCATAGCTTCGGGGGCAGGCTTACCAAATCACTGAAAGAGTCTAGTTTAAATTTGCTTTCGTTTCATATATCTAGCTACTTTAGTGATTCACATTTGTTAATTTCAAATTTGAGCAGTGTTGTTGTCCCTACTCGCAAACACAGACGGGGTAAATTTATGAACTTCCTGGAACTCTCGGGCATTCTCAGGTTTTCAAGGTTGCGATCGGTCCCACAGGGCGTGCCTTTTAGCAGGCAGCAGGGCGATGACGTCTTTGTTCATCCCCACTTGGCTGGGGAAATGGAAACGTGCTGACAGCGTTTTCAGTCGGTCGAATTCAGACTTCTTTTTCTCCGAGTTTGCTGGATGCCGGCCTTCAGCACGTTCGGTGCGGCTCTGGAATTCAGCGGAGTTCTGGGCCCGTCCCCGTGGGCAGAGGGTCACAAACTCCCCCACTCCCCCAACCACTAATGATGTTATATCAGCCCTAATACTTTACATACAGAACATAGCTATTTTTCTTATCACTGATGATAATTAGGTTTAAATTATAAAAAGGCAGGCAACAATTCTTCCTATTTTTTCTTAATCAATATTTTAGATCAGAAGAATGATAAAATGAAACCAATACCATAACGAATGAGCACAATCCCATCCCTGATGTAGAATAATAATGTGTCTGATAGGTTTGTTTCAGCAGGTCATAATATTGATGAATCCCAGCACACCTTTTGTAAGAGTGTAGAATCTTTTTTAAATCATCGTTTGATATGACGAGAGAAGTTTCAGCTCACTGCTTGGCAAATGCCCTGCAGTTTATTAATAGCTGGCTACATGCTGCTATTATAAATAGCAACACCTTCACGGTCTCATCTGAATAAAAGGCATTATGGAGCACTAATAAGTTAATGCTTCCATTCAAGAAAAGGAGGGATGGAGGACTTGAGGGAAGGAAGAAGCAGGGAAAGAAGGAGATAAGACAAAGGGAGAGGGTGAAAGAAGAGAGTAGACTGGTGAGTGAGGGAGAGAGGGAGGCCGGCGCTTTGTGTTTGTGTGTGTATTTGTGTGTGAGCATGCGCATACATCGTAGAGAAACCTGATGTGTGCCTTCCCCTCACTTGAACTCAGACTTCTGGCGAAGGAAGAGGCTGCAGGACCGTTCCCTGAGCTGCCACTCCATCTCATCCCCTCCTCTCCATCCTTTCCTCCTCTAGTTTAGCACACATCCATCCCCATTATTCCGTCGCCATGCTGTTACTCTATAACTGGTTCCTCTCTCTCCTAGAATCGATCTATCGCCGCGGGGCCAGAAGATGGAGGAAACTCTACCGAGTCAACGGACACCTCTTCCAGGCCAAGCGCTTTAACAGGGTGAGTGTCTTTAACTCTCGCTGATACACACGCTCCCAACTGGGGAGTTCATGCACTAATGCCTGGACAATGCTTCCGTCAGTTCGGCTAATTGAAAATACAAGGATTATGACGATACAATTGTCGAATATACAATTATTCGCTGGAAGACACAGGATGTTTTAAAATGGGTTTAAAAAAGTTTTTTTTTTATTTTTTTTTATATATTTATTGAAGGAATCGTTTATACAGGGGTTATACAGGATAACAATACAAGAGTTTTCCCTCTGGGCTTTCTGAAAATTTCAGCAACAAAAGAACAAAAGCCTGCAAAGCCTATGCCACCCCACCCCTCAAAGGAAAAATAAATAAAATAAAAATGAAAAGCCAGCAAGAGAGAAAAAATTAAATAATGACAACATAGCGCACAAGACAAGTTCAGGTAAAAAGAAAGAGAAAAGCCGCACACTCAAGTGCTAGGGGTGTCACCCTGGCCGTTATTTGTCTCACACGCTTCTGTCCATTTGACCAGCAGAGGATGCCATATTCTTTTGGAAAATTCTTTCTTTGTTAGACATCTTATAGCGGAATCTTTCCATGTGTAGTACATTGCCTAACTCTCTAAGCCATTGCTGAAAAGGGGTTCATCCATCCTGGCTTTGGTGTATGTTCAGAATTCTAAAGACTTGTTTCGAGGTGTTTAAATGCTTACTGGAATTCAATGCGTTTTAGAATGGATATGAACAATTTGTCTTTCTCCCGACTAAATTGCTAAACGATGTAGAATGAATGAGCAAAGCAATAGGAAGTTTCTCTTGTGTTTTTAGTGACGTATCGGTGCCATCAGCGTCTTCTGCAGTCAGCACAGAATAAGGTAGCATTTGCTAGGAGCAGTTGATTCAAGGGTTGTTACATCTGTAAGAATTAAATCAACCGGCATTGATCTCATCCATACACGCCTATGTTTGGAATTGATTCTAGCTTTGACAAAGGAAGATATCCCCATTCTTAATCCAGTCTACCAAGCTCTGGTGGGCTTATAAACCATCAATAAGCACAACACCAGACCTAGTTGAATCATTTGGATAAAAATCAGATTTTGGCAGCTATTCATAGTCTGAAACCAGGCTTCTGTGTGTTTGTTAAAGCATCTGAAAGAAAATAGGGTCAGAGCATGAAAGTTTGTTTGTGACTTTGGAAAAGATTTAAAAAAAACTTAACTGAGGATCCAGTATTTTTTAATCTTATGGTCTTCATCATAAACGTCTACCACTGATTAAGGTCATGAGACGGGGATGTAAAAAGATCAGTGTTTCCTCTATGTTGATTTCACCGTGGCGGCCCCCCACGGTAACAATTCTGCCCCCCATGGTATCAGAAATAGGGCTACATTGTTAGAGTGCATGTCGGAGAATAGCGCGGTCACTCTGCAGAAAAAAAAGGGGGGGGGTTTTCGGACCCCACTGCTAAAAAACAGGAAACATGAAGATAGTAATTGGCCCTTCAGTAAAGATCTTTCAAAAACGATAAAAATGTGGTTTATTTTGTATTTACAATGGTCCTAGGAATTACATATTGGACTTTTCTGCACCTCACAGTTTAGTGTCCAATGCCAATTTTCAGTGCCATGCAGAACACAATCAAAACCCATACACTTAATGCTCCCCCTTTTTATTGACCATAACCTTAACCAAGTATGTAAGTTGGCTTACCCTGAAGACACCTAAACCATAACTTATTTGCCAAAACCAGGATCTTTTCCTTAACATAACCCATACTAGTTGTTTCCATGTGCGCATAACCCCTGGTTTTGCAGAATAGTCCAATATCGTTGTTACTTTTCTGTTGATGGGTTGGACATGTGATATGTAATTTAAGAAAAGAAAATAAGACTTCTATTGTAGATCTTGTTCGCCAGGTCCTTCTGCACTGTGTTTAAGTAGCATCTGTTGATGGTGATTATTTCCGGTTCAGGAAACACTACTTTGATTAGATAAACTACTCATAATCATAATTTTCCCCTTACTAATTATGAGTGTGGTTTTAAATCTGTGTGCTTCTGTGGATTATAAAGTACAGTATGTCATAAACATGCTGCCTTTGATAGGTGCATAATGTATTGGTGCATAATTCATGGTGTCCTAGTTCTGCCTTGTTTAGCAGGTGTCTCATCTCATCTCTCAGGTCCATGCTACACACGCACGCACGCGCACACACACACACACACACACACACACACACACACACACACACACACACACACACACACATCTGAATACACATGTGGGTTTTCATAATTTCCATGATGAAGATGAAGAGCTCCAGCTGCTCACCCTGCTTGCCTGAAACAGGACTTTAAAGTTTAAAGTGTTCTTATTGTGTAATGCACGGTGGCCACTCTGGAAGGCAGAAGATGCTGATGCTGAAGATGAATGCTATTTCAATCAGGCCTTAAGTACCTAATGTATTTTCTCTGAAAGGGAGGAAAAAAGATCAGGTTCTACTGCTCTACCTTTGTGTTGTGGCCTCTCTTTTCATAAATTATATTGGCTTTAGCCAGATCATATCATATTGTGAAAAGGATATGTTTTTGTTGTTTGTCTTCTAGAAGGTGTGTAGCTCAGCATTTAGTTCACTCTAGCTCAACAATTACAATAATAATTCCTGTCAGTTAGTGCCATAATACTTTTTAATAAGACAGCACAAATGTAAGATACAAGGTTTAAAGACAGTTCAAAGATAAATGTAATGGCTTTCATCTTCACTGTTACCATTTCCCCGGTTAGTGAAACAGCTCTTAGGCTGAAACATCTGCCCTAATGTCTAGACCAGAAAGTGGATGAGCTCAGTGCTCGGCATCTTGCTGACTCAGCACACACACACACACACACACACACACACACACACACACACACACACACACACACACACACACACACACACACACACACACACACACACACAGCCAACATCTACACCTTCATGGGGTCATTACTATTGATGCACTGTGGATGCATGGCTTACTCAATAAAAGACATACTGTAGGTACATTGTACATTAGTACTTTCAGCTAAACTGACAATCCTAATGACTGGACTGCTGCTCTGTTACTTTATGCTGTTTAGAAGTCCTAACTCCAGTTTAACTCATCATTTTCAACCCAAAATACATCTTAAACAACCAATTTGCTTTTCCAAAGAGCAACTATTATGGAGGAAACTTAGTTCCAGCCTTGATGACATTCTCTGGCAATGTATTTTATTTCTTCTTCCAATTCAGGACGTGTGAGACATGACATGAGAATGACATCTATCTTCTCATCTCACCCAAATGATGAACGTGTGTTTATTTAAAGGAAATACGGTGGTTTGGTTAAATATTGACAAAGAATTGAATTTGGGGGCATGTTTAAGCTAAGCTAAGCTTTATTTTGAAACTAGATTGCAAAGGCTTTAAGAATTGATTAAAGGTGGCTGGGTTGAGTCCGTGGGTAGAGCAGGTGCACATACGTATACTGAGAGGTTTATGCCCCGATGCAGAGGTCCAGCGTTCGAATCCGACCTGTGACAATTTCCTGCATGTCTTCCCCACTCTCTCTCCCCTTTCTCACCTAGCTGTCCTGTCAAAAATTAAAGGCGTAAAAGCACAAAAAAAATCTTAAAAAAAAAAGAATTGATAAAGTCAATGCTTCCTTTTTTAATTTAATATTGAAAAAGTCAGAATTGACTTTTTCAATATTAAATGAATACGACTGTTTTTCCCTGACTTTAAAGCTTTAATGCATAACTTTTTGATATTAATGAATGTCTGTTACATTCAAGCCATTGCCAAATGAGTTGCTACAAAGCTAATTAAGACCTCCTTGGCTACTAGCAACTGTGTGGAGGAGGGGTGGGGGCACGTGCACGATCACGGAAGGCTCGTATCATGTGGACGTGGACAGTGTTGTTGTCCTTACTTAGAATTCCTCATGGAGGAGACAGAAACTACGCACTATAGCTTTAACTGAGTGCTTTGAGTTTCTGAAACAGAACCACAAAAACACTAATCATGCTTTAGCAGCTCTCAGAGATTATAGGGAATTAAAAGAAATGGGTTGACAGTGAACATTTTGCAGATTTGTTCCATATGAATGTACCAACATTACAAAACAGATTTGCTAATGCATGTGTACATTTAAGAAGACTGAGTGGTAATGTTATCTATGATATCTATGGATATTGTTTTATTGTAGATTCTTAACTTAGTAAGTGTAAGCAGTTGGGTTTTCAGACTGGGATTTATCTGACTGTTGTTGCTATGACAGCTTCCAGGCTTCTGGTTGGTTCACAATGTTGTCCTCAGCATATAAATAAGCCAAAAGAGAAGTAGGTCAGGTTTCTCCTCCCATCCCTGTCCTTCCTCTCCGTCTCTACACGTCTGTCTCCATCTCTCTCCTCCCTCCTCTCCGTCTCCCCCTGATGTTGCAGTGGAGAAATGGCTCTCTCTCATTAGACATAATGGGGTCTCTTTAGCTCCTGTTTCCCACGGGACGAAGCAGAATTCTGTCATCAATGCTGGCCGTTTGCCTCCACAGCCCTCTCATGCTTCAAGATAGAAAAAACAAAAAAGTCATGCTGGTCCAAGCAGGCTGCTGAGGGGAAATGTGTTAAATTCTACAACTGACAAGAGATTATCAGAATGATAAATGAAATGAGCTGACGCACAAAAACAATACCCAGTGATGCTCAGGCTAGGGATCGACCCATACTGTTTTTTCAAGGCCGATGCCGATACCAATTATTAGCAGTTAATGAAACCGATAACCGATATTTGGAACCGATATGTATTTACAGTGAAAATTAAAATCTTTAAGTCAAAATTCAGATGTTGTAATGTTACAAACTCCAACACAAAACTTTGTTTAAATGCTTTAAGAAATTATTTAAAGAATTAGAAACTTTCAACATAATACCCAGTAAGAGATAGTCAGACAGTGTTGTGGGGGGGGGACATTAAGTCAGACTCAGTGGGGAGAGAAACCGAAGCAGAGGGACAGACGCAGAGCTGTAGCCGAGCCAAAGTAGAAAACTTTTTAATTCATTAACTTTATCGGTTATCAGGCAAATAAAACGCCGATACAGATCATCTGCAAACTGGCAAAAAAAAAACAGCCTGATAATCGGAAAGGGCCAATAATCACACTATCCCTAGTTTAGGCCACATATTTACCCTTAGATAATATATTTTCAGTCCCATTGGTCTTTTTTCTGTTTGTTAGACAGTAGAATATCACAGAAGTTGCTAATCTGGATCCAAATTAGGTTTAAAAAAGTTAAAGAACCATTAAAATAACAAATTAGGAGCATTGTGCACCCTTGGCCGAGGTATGTTGTCTTGGTGCTTTCTAGTCTAGCCTTTTGTGGTCCATTGCAGAGTTATACCCGCTTTCATGAAAGTGAACTTCCAAAACATGATTTGAACCTTCTTATTGATGCGTTGAAGAGCACTGGAAAGTGTGTTTTTATTTCTGGTCCGCTTTCGTCTGTTGGTCGCAGAGCGGGACGTTTTAGCCGACTCCTCAGCCTTAGCACTTGGCTTCAGTCTGCCTGCAGTCTCCACAACATAGGTTTTATTGACAATTTTAATTTGTTTTGGGAACGCCATTCTCTTTTTAGCAGAGATGGAATTCACCCCAATAAACGGGGCAGCCAGATGCCCTGCGGTAATCTTCAGCACGGGCTCCAGACTCAGACACGTGACTGACTGTTTACATCTTGCGCATACGTGCACAAGCACATGCCCCAGTCACACCCCTCTTCCTCTACAGCAGTAGAAGCATACGTTACCCTTGAGAGCTCCCCCTGCAAGCCCCCCTTGTCAGTTACTACCTACTCTCCCTTGTCGCCTTCTATAAACACCCATCATCACAGAGCTTTTCTAATGTTAGAGCATGACTCACTTAAGAACAAACCCTACACAAGTCAGGGAACTGGACCTCAGTCCAACAGGGCAATACATTTTTATACCCCCACCTCCATTATCATTCCCACAAGAGTTACAGACATCCGAGGACATCATCACTCCCCTGGCCGCAGAAGACGAGGAGTCAACTATGGTAATCTCTGTCGCCTTGGCTGTTCAAATGATTGAATAGGATCAGCGCGGGCTGTGGATACAATCCCTATTAAATTGCCATTGTTGAATGTGCAATCACTTTCGAACAAAACATTTTAAATGACTTCTTTCTATCACGTGATCTAGACTTTTTATTTGTTATGGAAACTTGGCTGCATGTTGGTGATCTAAGCCCTTACACTGATTTCTCCCCTGGTGAGGGCCAAATCTGGCCCACCACCAAAATGATTAAAAGTCAATTTATTTATAGAGCACATGTAAAACCAACTTAAGATGAACAAAGTGCTGTACAAAGTTATATTATTTTATAAAAACAAAGGAAGAATAATAAAAATGTAGACACAATGAACATTATACAAACAACACACTTTCCCCACACAAATTTCCCTAAACTAAATCATACGCCAAAGAATAAAAATGTGTTTTAAGACAAGACTTAAAGATCTCGGCAGTAGAGGAGGACCTAATATGAATGGGAAGTTTGTTCCAGAGTCTCGGGGCCACAACGGAGAAGGCACGATCACCCTTTGTTTTCATCCGAGACTGTGGAACAGCTAAAAGGAGCTGATTAGACCATCTTAGGTTCCTGGAGGAGTGATGTAGGGTAAGGAGATCAGCAAAATATAAAGGGGCCAATCCATGTAATGCCTTAAAAACAAGTCACATTACCTTAAAATCAGAGCCCTGGAGCCCTCTAACCTTTACACCCGGCTGCCTATCTGGTCTCTGATTGTATGGAAGCTGCATTGGGTTGTGATGGAAATAAATATGGTTGATATTTCAGTTCTGTTATCCAGTTCTCCTCTGCTGCTGTAATGGCCTGATTTCACTGCACACATTGATTGCAGTTGGTCAGTTTGTTCTGATGAGTTTTCCTTGTCAGAGGTAAATCAGACAGCAAATCATTTCCCAGCATATTAGGCCACTCAGTTTCCAGGCACCCATATGATGTGTATTGCTGTCTGCTGGGCTGAAGGGAGGACTGTCAATCGATAAAAGCTTTTCTCATCTACTCATCCCTTTTATTTCCAAGCTGCAGGCAGCTGCAGGACTCTGGACGTCCACAATCAGCGCTTTCCGATGACAGACACACGTAGAAGCAGGATGCACTCCTTATCTGTGCTAGTTTCAGTCTGGTGGCTGCTGTGTAGTAACGTTTGACACTTTGCCCCAAAATATAATGACTTGATTATGTTATTTCTGTTTATCCTTTTTAAGCTGTTCATATTGTTTTATGTCCTTAAAAGATGTGGTGACATTTTTTTGTGGCAAAATCTGGCACTGGTCAGACTGGACTATTGCTGCATTACATGTCATGTATTGTAGACAACTCTTGATATGAATATGTAGATCTATGAATAAGAATATGTAGTACGAATATAAATCCTGGAGTTAATGTAATCCCAGAGTGGAGCAGACTCTGGGATTACATTTGCATCTCTTGCAGCACTGAGCAGCGGGCAGATGTCCAGCTAGGCCAAAGACGTCACTGGCGTAACTCACTCTGATGCAAGGCCAGCCAGTGCATCAATTGAATTGTACTTCCACTGTTCATGTTTCTTGTACAGTTGAAGGTTTTTTCTTTCTTTTTTTTCTGTGGAAACGGGAGTTACCTTCCCCAACTGCAGTTTCAATATTCATTAGAATAGACTTCAGATAGTACAACAATTCCTGATGGCCTATCATCATTTTTACGCCTCCACCCAGGCGACAGCTGTGGCGGGATATCTCAGGAATCGCCTTGAGGGCAAATTTGGCACAAACGTCCACTTCGACTCACGGATTAACTGATTAGAAGAACACGTTTTTTTTGGTAATACCTCAAGAATTAATATGCTACTATGACAATAAACACTTAATCACTTTTATTACATTTCTTGAATTTTTCACAACATGTATTATTGGAGTCTGGACAGACAGATGTAAACTGCAACTTGAGTGTTTTATTCACTCAAGCTGTTCAAGCTCTGCATTCTTTCATTGTAAGCAAGCAAGATTTCCCCAAGAGTTTGGATGCATATTAAGTAAACAGTCTCCCAGTAACTTAGAACCCCTGGTGCTTCCTGGTCTCCTCCTACGGAATAATAGGCTTTAAATAAGCTAGAAAACAGTGTGATTTCGCTAGCTGAACTTTAAATCTGCGTTATTAATAAGAGCAGTTTCAACACACAGTTTAGCCTTTCAAGTATATAAAAAAAAAAATCTTTGTGGCGATGGAACAAATGTACAACTTGGCTGTCCTCAAAGAGCTCATTAAAATTGGTTATTTTCTGAAAGAAGCAGTACATGTATAATTGTATCTAGCTGTGTAACAGCAACCAACAGATAGTATCTAGTAGAAGATATCAGTGTCTAGTATTAAAGGTGCAATATGTAATATTGTATGTAATACTGGCAGCTAGCGGTTAAAATAGTTACTGCACTACCAATTCTAAATACTGGAGAGTCGTTTCCCCCGCCCCCTCCTGCCCAGACTCGAAGTTCACGGGGGTTGCCAGGCTGAGACCGCAGCATTCACAACAATGTTGCTAGACGCTTTTCTCACATAGCCAGACATTACTCCACAGCACAGCAGAGTAGCTAACGTTAGATGCTAGTCTCACATAGCCAGACATTACTCCACAGCACAGCGGAGTAGCTAACGTTAGATGCTAGTCTCACATAGCCTGACATTACTCCACAGCACAGCGGAGTAGCTAACGTTAGATGCTGGCTATATTGACAGTCATAAAGCCCGTGCTCACGCGGAGCTCTGTAAGCAACTGACAGACACACTTTTCGGCTTAAAATTACAGTATGAACCGCTAAAAACACAACAGCCTCACCGTCCTCTCCACACGCCAGTCAGGCACACTTCCTCGGCTTAGAATTACAATAGGAACCGCTAAAAATACCACCACCATGCCGACTGAACAGCCCGGTCTCATGGCAGTTCGTGTAAATGTGACGTTATTTTAATCCATTGATACGTGTTCACGGAGACGTTTTTGTCGGTTTTTACGTGGCGGACAACACGAATCGGCCGCCTCCCGGCCGCCTCATCCAGCACATCCCCGCGGCCGGGCCGTGGTCCTCCGGCTTATCGAGCTTCCTTTCGCGCCTCCCGCGTCCTTTCCCGACGAAAATAACGTTACATTCGCGTCCTTTCCCCGAAGAAAAATAACGCGGAGATTTATAATTATCGTAAAAAACGAAAAACGTCTCCATGAACACGTATCAATAGATTAAGAATAACGTTGATATTTACACGAACTGCCGTGAGACCGGGTTGGAACTACACGTTGTAAACAGCCATGGCCCGCTTGCCTGGTCCTCCCGGTAACGTTAGCAGGGTTAGCATGGCGGCGTTAGCCAGGACCAGTCGGGATCACTTTACTGGCTATGTCTCAATTGTTTTTGCGAGTAACCAACTCGGGTACTCTAGCTATATAATTCAATGTGAGTACACAAATGTTAAATGACATAAAATGCCCGTCCCTAGTGGCTGTGATAAATTAGCCTGAAGCTATGCTTACCTTTTCAGGAGGAAATAAGCCAATTCTGCGTCCTTTCGGGATCTAAGCTGTCTCCATCTTTCAAATACATCTCCAATATTTACCAGGGGGTTGTTACGTCTCTGGTCACGCAACTGTTTTTTTTAGGTCGGGTAGAATCTATCTCCATTTATCCTGTTCGTTTGTGTGCTGCTTTCATGGCTGTACTACCGTTACAGCTGTAGCGTGCTGGGTTTATGTTTTTACAGGTATATCTGGCAACCCGGCCTGGCTGTCAAACTGGGCCGTTGATAACAACACACAGATCAAAACATAAACAGAAATTCCGTCACGGAATGTAAATTTCAAAAAGAAAAAATACTGACATTAGCATTGTTGTCAGAAAAGATAGTATTTCAGCTTAACATGTTTCCTTAATATCTGATGAGGCATTAGTGTCATTTTTGGATTTATTACAGTACAAATATTACATATTGGACCTTTAACCAGTTATCATTAACATGATAGCTGGTTGAGTAGTTAACTAAAGAAACAAAAATGTGTTGGTTAACTAAGTCAACTGTTTTCAATCTACATCTCATCAAATTTACATTATCATTCTGTTGTAAATATAGATAAATATAAGTAAATATAGATAGATCCAATTTTAGTTATGTTTCATCTATTATATTCAAGCCAATTCTACAGAAGACCCCTGTGGCTCCAAATGTGGTTCCTAGACTTTTAGACATGCTTATGTCGTGGCTCTGGGATGGTAATGTCTTATGGTTGGGTTGGTTGGTTGGTTGGTTGGTTGGTTGATTGGTTGGTTAGTCTACCACTTTGGTCCAGAGTTTGTTGGAGGGATTAGCATGAAATATTGAACAGATATTAAAGGTCCCGAGAGGATGACTCATGTGACGTCAGAAATCCTCTGTATCTCCTCTCGATGAAAACGTAACCGTGAATACAAATCAACATCATCATACATTGGGTGTAATCTATGCCGAAGAACGCATTGCCGATGCAAAACGGGCAGTCGGTCCTCCTCATCCTCCAAGTTTTCCCACCTTTCAAATGGGTGCGCCATGTCAACCGATTTTATGGAGGACTTTGCACCTACTAAGGCCAAGGTGTACAATTTAGGTTGTAACTTATGTCTACGTTAAAACTATTTCAGCTGGTGCAACCCTCAAAGTGTTTGACCTACAGTAAGTTAGAACTTACGTTCAAAATAGTCTATGTTTGAACTTAACGCAGAACTGGTACAACCCAGTGCTGGTGTTTTCTAGCCTGTCCAAAGCCTGACGCAGTGACTGATTACTCTCAGGTGGTGTGTGGAAAAGTAACAGGACGAAAGCGTGTGATTAATTTATAAATGTACGCCTTAACCTCTATGTAAAGTTAGACTAGAGAGACTGAAGGAAGCCTTTAAAGTCTTGCTGAAGCATTTCCATGGCAACAGAGCACTGACTGGGACTCTTTGTTCTTTACACTGTCAGCACACACACACACACACACACACACACACAGTGAACACTGCATGTGTTTAGTCTCCAGTGAGACATTTGGGTGACAGATGTATTGATGTCCGAGGGACTCTGTCCACCCTTTGGTACTAATATAGCAACGTTAAGAGACGAGCTAAAAGAAAGAACCAGTCAAAGAACAAACACTCTAGAGTCTTTGTTATGTAACAGAGAGTGAACCTAAGTCTCTTTACAGCTTTACAGTAGACATACAGTATGTGACCAGACATAATAATATACTGTATACAGAATAATAGTTTATAGAGCATAGTGTCTTTTGCTGGCTCAATAGCCTGACATCCGTTATGCTCAGATCTACAACCAATCAGAACAACGGAGACAGACGTCACAGAAGCTGCAAGTCAAAGGCAGGCTTCGACAGAGCAAAGGCAGAGGCGGCAGTTTCAGTTACAGCCTGACTCTTGAGATAAAACTGAGATTAGCTCTCATATTCAAGTTCATTAGTTATTCAGGCTGTTTGGTAAATTGCTCTTAAACACATTTAGAGAGGATTTGAATTGCTATGTTTACTCTCAAAAGAACCATTTCACTTTGAAATAAGTATAGGCAATAGGTACACTTCCAATGGATGACTCAAATTAAATGATAAACTGGTGTGAGTGCGTCAGACAGAGTTACGACACACACGGAGATGAGAAGGGTGTGTATGGACTTACCTAACTCTGGAGGATATGGTGAATAAGCTAAAGTCCCAATAAGTCGGCGTGTTCCTTTAACATATGGACAAAATCATTTTCAATAATTAATAGTTTCCAATGACAAATGGATGAGGAACTCAGTTTTGCTTGGGTTTAAGGGGAGCAGTTTTTTTTTTTTATCAGAGAATGAAAGAAATCCACCACTTTGTCTCTATTTTCACAAAATAATTGTACCAGATCACATACTTGTTTCATGGACACCTTCAAGAAATTATTATACACATAATGCACACACATAAAGCATTACCAGTATGGGTTTTTGGAATTTAATTTATATGTGGTACTACTAATCTGTATCACGTATTACTCAAAAACGTGTGAATTCATTGATGCATTCACAGACACCCTGGTTCTGCAGGTACCCTATTAATCTAAAATCTAAAAAGAAAGAAACATTATGAAAAACATACTGTAAATACAATGCATATATAATATGTGTCAAAGGTACTGGGTATTGTGTGAAAATTGAGGTTGGAAAAAGCTCTGATAAAGCCACTTGCACTACCTGCTCAGCAGCAAACAGCAGACAGACACAGGCAGCAACTAGCTGGTGAACACAATGGATCATGTAGCAGCTAAAGAGACAGATATTTCCCTCTGGAGTTGGTAGAGACCAAAAACAAAGCTGAAAGGAGTGTGTATATTTGACTCAGTGGCGTTCAGAACAAAAATAGCCCTGCATTAAACAATACAATAATGCAAGTACAAATGTGCAATAAATCTGATGTTTGACCTCATCTGGAAAAGGGTTCCCCTGTCGCCTGCCATGTACGCCTATCACATTCGTATATTTGTGAGCGGTTAGTGTGTTCATAAATCCTTGATGAAAACTCAGTTACAAAAATTTTCATAATCCTTTATTGTCATTGCATAGATTTACACAACAAAACTCTTTTTGGAGCAATCAAGTTTGCACTAGAAAATACAAGATAAAATATATGCACACTCACACCCACACACCTCACTCATGCCCAATAAATACTTAAAAGTATATATACACACAATTATTGCACAGAGTCCGAGTCCGTTATTGCATTAAGCCTGTGATTTTTTTAGTGATTGTATCAGTAAGTGTGTGAGTTAAAGACTAACCTGTGAGTGTGTCCTGTCCTGTGCTGTGTGTGTCTTACAGAAAGCCTACTGTGGCCACTGTAGTGAAAGGATATGGGGGCTGGGCAGGCAGGGCTACAAGTGTATCAACTGCAAACTGCTGGTCCATAAGCGCTGTCACAGACTCATCCCTCAGACCTGCCAAAGGCTTATGGTGAGTATTTCATCATGTCCCACCCGGTCAGCAATCTGTACAGGTTTTTTTTATTTTTTTTATTTACAGTATGTGTTTGTTGTAGAGCTGTGTGTCAAAGGGAGATTTTTTTTTTTTTTTACTTTGTGACGGAAAATAGTACAAAGTTTCCATCTACCTACCAGCCTGTCATATCCGACAGCAACACAGTCTCTCAGCACAATTGGGAATCACGCTTACGTGTCGACATGAATGATGCATATTACAGTCCCTGCTTGTAACAGTATTATGTGACAATAGCACAAGTTCTACACATATTGTATACAGTACGTATTGTCAGTGGTGGAATGTAACAAAGTATTTTTACTCAGGTACTGTACTTAAGTACAAATGTTGAGGTACTTGTACTTGAGTCTTTTCTTTTCATGACACTTTGTACTTCTACATTTCAGAGAGAAATATTGTACTTATTACTCCGCTGAAATTAATCTGACAGCTTTAGTTACTAGTTACTTTACAAATAAAGATTTTTGCACACAAAACACACGTAGTTTATAAAATACTATGTTTTATTATAAATTATACTACCCAACAATATACAGGCCTACAAGTCCAGCTGAAATGATTAGACCATTAAACACTTACTTGATTGACAGAACTGTTTGGGTCTTTTCCAGTTTCTAAAATGTGAGGATTTTTCTGCATTGAGTACTTTTACTTTTTATACTTTAAGTACATTTTCCTGATGATACTTACACACTTTTACTTAAGTAACATTTTCAGTGCAGGACATTAAAGGTCCAATGTGTGGGAATTTCTCCCATCTAGCGTTGAGATCATATATCGCAATCAACTCTCTCACACCACGCAGTTCAAAGAGCGTATTACAGCTACGGTAGCCTTCACGCTTTTTTTTGATGACCCATTAGCAGCACCTGTGAGTTTATCATGTGACAGCGAAAGGCGGAGCAGTATGTCCTGTATGTCCCTTACCGGCTAACGTATTTCAAGATGGAGCACGAATATGGAGCGTCTAACCCAGTTCATGCGAATGCAAATGTAAAATTTCAAGCCAAAAGGAATACTTGGAATTGATGGTGGTGGTGGTAAATATTCATGAAAAAGGACAAGTCTGTGAACAGGCAACACAGATTTTGAGAATGAACAACTAAACACGTTACACACTGGACCTTTAACTTGTAACGGAGTATTTTACGGTGTGGTATTAGTACTTTTTCTTAAGTAAAGGACCTGAATACTTCTTCCACCGCTGCTTATACTGTACACGTTCATGACCTGCAAAGGCTGCTTTATGCTAAACTGTAGACAAGTCTTTTTTTATGTTTTAAAACATAATTCTGGTTTATTACAACGTGGGTCTCATTTTCATAGCTTTCATTACTATCACCAACGTACTCTCCTGTAAAGAAGCTAACAGTTTAGCCAGATTCAATACCACCTAAAATAATAAAATACAAAGTGTGAACCGGTTGGTAATAATCCCTCATTGCACAGGAAAACTACCATAAAGTAGATCAAGGTTAAAGTAGGAAGTGGGTCTGCTTATCACAGTTTAGGTGATCATTTTACTCTTCAGCCTTTTTTTCTTTTCCAAATATGTTAGTCTAACCTGGGGGTCTGTTCTCAGCTTGTCTGAACACCTGACTGCTCGTGTTCCTTGCCTCATCGGTTTTCTTTTTTATACTGTATATTTATTATAAGGGCGGCCCAGAGGTGTGCGGTGGTTAAAGTGATGGTTCGGAGTAATTCACCCAAGGTCCTTTGCACCATGACCTCGAGCCAAACACCCCCCCCAGAAGCTTTTTTCACCTGGGTCAAACATTGGGAGAGTTAGCTAGAGTAGCGTTATCAGCTGAATAGCTTAGCGCAGGGGCTAATGGACCCACGTTTGTATCTCGTAAGTTACCCCACTAATAATGCCCGAAATGATACCAAACGTCTACAAGTAGTACAAATAGGTTATGTACTCATAAAACGATGGATTGGAAAGTTTGTAAGTACACCAGAAGTTTATGAACACTTGCCTGCTCTCTTCTGCTCTCTGTTGCTGCTGCTGCTGCTGCTGCTGCTACCTGCAGTTAGACGAGTGCTTAGGGACGTCTACAAATTACAACACCGAAAAGAGAGAGAACAAAAATATTTATTAATTTAATGATTAAATAAGGTAATGTCTCCAAACTTACCTCAATTATTACTTGTCTTCTGCTAGTTATACTACAGCACTTACTTTAAAAAAAAGTTAAATTAAAAAATATTTTTGTTGCATCTCTTTTCGGTGTTTTAATTTGTAGACGGCCCTAAGCACTCGTCTCACAGCAGCAACAACAACAGCAGAGAGCAGAAGCCAGCAGGCAAGTGTTATTTACATAAACTTCTGGTGTACTTACAAACTTTCCAATCCATCGTTTTATGAGAGCATAACCTATTTGTACTACTTGTAGACGTTTGATATCATTTCGGGCATTATTAGTGGGGTAACTTACAAGATACAAACGTGGGTCCATTAGCCCCTGCGCTAAGCTATTCAGCTGATAACGCTACTCTAGCTAACTCTCCCAATGTTAGACCCAGGTGAAAAAAGCTTCTGGGGGGGGTGTTTGGCTCGAGGTCATGGTGCAAAGGACCCTAGGGTGAATTACTCCGAACCATCACTTTAACACCAGGGTGCGATTTAGGAAAAAAGCAGAGGAGGGGATGTTTTTTGATCATGCACAACAAGACAAAATGCAAGAATTAAATCCCCCTTCCAATACCACGGATATAGTGCCACTTCGGCCAGGCATGCCAAACACTTCAATATGCACTTCAATATTGAATGGAAAATAATCTCAAAATAAAATAGCACAACGTGGTGTCAACATAAAACAGAGTTCACTTTGCGGTGAAAAAAAAGAATTACTTTTACCGAGGAAACACTCATTCGTTCCTCCGGAGTGTTGTAACCACGATATTTTTCCTAAATTTAACTAGTCGTTTTGGTGCCTAAACTTAACTGAAAGGACCGTCATCTGGCGGTGCCTGTAGCCGGCTCACAGTCACCTAAACAACTGCCACTACGATTTTATCGTTCTGTGGCACTATGGGCCCTATTTTAACGATCTAAGCGCACGCCGTGAAGCACCTGGCGCAGGTGCGTGTAGGGCGTGTCCATATCCACTTTTGCTAAAAAAAAAAGGGTACATTTTGTCCCCACTGGGGATAAAAATGATTCAGCATAGGCAGGGACATGTAGACCAGAAAGGGGGAAATCCCACGCACCCTCCCCGGAAAATCACGCCCTGGTTAACACTGTCGCCTCACAGCAAGAGGTTTGGGCCCTTCTGTGTGGAGTCGCATGTTCTCACGGCGTTAGCGTGGGTTTTTATTTCGTGTTCTCCCGCTTCCTCCCACAGTTCCAAAGACATGCAGGTGTTATTAGGTTATCCGTTGACTCTAAATTGCCCCGTAGTGTGAATGGTTGTCTGGCTCCATGTGCGTCAGCCCTGTGATAGTCTGGTGATCTGTCCAGGGTGTACCCCGCCATCCCGCAATGTCAGCTGCCCCCTGAATAGGATAAGCGGTTACAGATAATACTGTAGATTGATGTATATTTTATTATTTTTTATTCTTATGTTGTGATAAACTACCGTCAAGTCTAGGGTTGTTGCAGTTTTTTTCGCCATGGTTAAATAATGTGGAAATAACAGTGGAAAGCTTCTTTTCATCAGTAGAAATAGAATCACAGCTCTGATCTTACTCTTTAAATGCCAGGCTGACCTTTTGAAATCATCTTCTGTGCAAGGAACACTAAGGCCGGTTACACACTGGACGTGTCGCATGAGCGTGTCAGCCGTGTGGCATGTCCGTTTCTATTTCGGCTCCCATGTCTCAGGCGCGGCTGAGAAATGGAAAATAGAATAGGAAAATATGTTTATATTTCATTTAGACACAAATGCATATTAATAAATGACATCTTGATGTTTGAAAGTCTCGAGGTTTGGACATCAATGTCGATATAAATGTAATAAAAAATCTCAGAGAAAAGATTTTCAAATATTGCACCTGTCATACAGAACAAAATATTCTGTAACATATTTTGCAGTCAATACTGCTGACGTTGTCTTGCTTTAATCAAATCAGTAGGCTATATATAAAGGGTAGGATAGGCTACAGTAACAACGTAGTGTGTGTTCTGAGTGACGGTCCAACATCAGATAGGCTATATAGGCTCTTTACAGCTACACAAAGTTGTTGTAAACAGACAGCTCATTTACCCATTTTTCAGAGTTTGAATCTGTCGGCGCTACGTCCCGAGGTCAGCCCTCCCTGTACCTGGCAGCAGGAGCAGCGCCGCGTCAGACACGCTTCTGGTGTGTAGGACACAGAAAAATCCACGCAACCGCCACGCAGCTGAGACGCAACAGAAACGCCACGCTCGCGCAAAGTTTTTCTGTTTTTATTTTGGACAGAAAAATAGTTAGCACTTAAATAATTTTCCTCAGTAGCCCTGTGATCCCCATCTCCCAGTCACAGTCAGCATTCATTAGTTTGAATGAATGTGTAAGAAATGTATGGTGCGGCCATGGTAGCACAGACATATTGATGAGCAATCAATGCATTCGAGCACAACACAGATAAAGCTATTGGTACACTTCCTGTTGGTCTTTCTGCAGCTCCTCCTCACATTCTTTTGAAATGATGCACTAAGTTTAGTGACAGCAAACCGGTGTGCTCCATGTAATCAATCCATTCAACCACAAAGCATCTGACCAGGCACAAAGATCCCAAATCCAGACTCAGATCAATGTAGCTCTGGTACTTAGCTTACTTTGATCACAGCCAGCGGTGGAAGAAGTAGTCAGAGCCTTTACTTAAGTAAAGTACTAATACCACAAAAATACTCTGTTACAAGTCAAAGTCCTGTATTGAAAATGTTACTTAAGTCAAAGTATGTAAGTATCATCAGGAAAAGGTACTTAAAGTCTTAAAAGGAAAAGTACTCAATGCAGAAAAATCCCCCCATTTTAGAAACTGGAAACAGTTCTGTCAATCAACTAAGTGATACATTTGCTAATCATGTCAGCTGGACTTGTAGGCCTGTATATTGCTGAGTAGTTTAATTTATAATAAAACCTCATATTTTATAAACTACATGTGTTTTGGGTGCAAACATCTTAATTTCTGAATGAACTAGTAATTAAAGCTCTCAGATGAATGTAGTGGAGATAAAAGTAGAATATTTCTCTCTGAAATGTAGTGGAGAAGTAGAAAGTGGCATGAAAAGAAAAGAATCAAGGAAAGTACCTCAAGTTTGTACTTAAGGACAGTACAAGTAAATGTACTTAGTTGCATTCCACCACTGATCAAAGCGTCAACCCGACATCTTCAGTATCAGATGAGTGACTTGATAAGATGACCCCACCCCCCGCCACCCCCTGTGAAACCTCCACATTGTCATTAGAGTCTGGGAGCAGCAGCATGTCTGGACATTAGCTGAGAGCGTCTCTCCAAACAGAGCTTTCCTTGCAAACATGATTCATCATACACTCGACCAGGAGCCTAAAACCATGAGTGGATATTTGAGTGGATTTTTGGGGGGGTGTCTCGCGAAAGAATTTGTTGAAGTTTTTAATCTCTTTGTTCAGGATCCAGTCATGCCATCACAGGAGCCCCCTTCAGATGCCAAGAGTGAAGAAGTGGACCTTCCACCAGATGACACAGAGGACACCGACGGAAGTAAGACTGTCTTCTTCTTTTTTTTTAAACAAGTAGAATGCTGCCGTGTTATTGGCTCCAGTGTTTTGTTATGTCGAAGGTACGTACTATACACGCTCAATATTTGCCTTACATCTTCAGACTAGAGCTTGAAAACATAATTGACTAATCAATTAGTTGTCACTCAGCTGTCACTAGCACTTAGTATGGCTCAGGATAGTTTTTCGCTGTAATATATGTCTGTGTGTGTGTATATATATATATATATATATATATATATATATATATATATATATATATATATATATATATATTTATATTTTTATTTTTTTATATTTACATTAGTAGTCTAGGTTAAAAGTTGATTATTCATGAACATCATATTGTATTATGTATCAAAAGTATGAATGAAAACTGTGTTATATTTTTTTAAAGTAGCCACCCTTTGCTTTTTTATTAATAAGGGAAAAAATTCCACTAATTAACCCTGACAAAGCACACATGTGAAGGTAAAACCATTTCAGGTGACTACCTCATGAAGCTCATTGAGAGAACACCAAGGGTTTGCAGAGTTATCAAAAAAGCAAAGGGTGGCTACTTTGGAAGAATCTAAAATATAAGACATGTTTTCAGTTATTTCACACTTTTTGTTAAGTACATAATTCCATATGTGTTCATTCATAGTTTTGATGCCTTCAGTGAGAATCTACAAAGTAAATAGTCATGAAAATAAAGAAACACATTGAATGAGAAGGTGTGTCCAAACTTTTGGCTTGTTACTGTATGTGATATATATATATATATATATATATATATATATATATATATATATATTATATTATTTATATATATATATATATATATATACATACCGTAACAGGTAACCATGCGGGTTGTTACAACCACTAATTGAGTCATGTATTTTTGTTATTTCTTTTTTTTTCTCACTGATTGTTACCATGGGTGGGGTGGCTAAACGTTTAGGTCAGTCCGGTAGGTCTCTATTTTTTACAGACCACTCTAAGATCTCTTTATGGAACTGAGCCCTGATTTGGCATGCAATTTTTATTAGCTTTCTGTCATGTAAACTTTGTCAAATCCCAAACCTGCTCCTCACATTTCAAGCAGTGTGGCAGCGGAACCCAAATGACAGCAACAGCTTCAAAAATACATGCAAACAACATAGATGACTTAACATTTGGCTTATTTGAAGCTAATTTACTTGCACTTACTACTTGTTGTCTGGAGTTTGTAATTTCAGGGTTGAAAGCACTTCATTGGGAGTCGCTTTGGATAAAAGCATGTAATGTAATGTAATGTAATGCAACACAGCTCCCGTGAGTTTAAATTAGCAACGATAAAGAGCTGTACATTTATCTACAAAAGGGGTATGACATTAAAATGTGTCCTCAGTGTTTCCAGTGGACACTATTTGTACTGTATATTACATGTAAAGTACAGCCGATACACATGATGTAATGAATGGATACTTTAGACTTTGGTAGCTTCACCTCACATTCACTATCTTCACTTGTGTAACTCTCAGCTGTTATCTAACCACATTACGCCTCTCTGATGGGATCCCATTAAACAACAGTCCTAAATCCTATTAAAAGGAGCCTGGGCTGATGTGGGGGTCGGTGTGGGGATCCCTGATATGACATGCTCTGTGGGTTTGACCTAGTTTGCTATTCCCCGTTGATGGCTGGACTCAATTCGGTGTCCTCTGCCTCCCTCTACTGGCCAAAGAAAGGAGCAACACGTTAAACCTTTCAGTGCTGATTCGATTCTGTCACATTACGAATGTCTCCAAACGGTCCTAATTCAGTGGCTTTCTCTGTGTCTGTCGTTTGCAGTATCTTTTTTACCACACAACTGTTCCTTGGATAAAACCGAAGACGCAGAGACAGAGGTGAGAAGGGATCTGATTCGCTACAGGATTCACTTTGGCTTTCATTGAAAAGAGATTACCAGTTTCATATTTTTTGCCCGACTCAAGTCACATGCTGTAATAATGTTTTTCTTGAATACAATACACATATTACATATTTATTAATTAATAATAAGTAATAATTTGGAAAGCATTGCTACTTGATAATTCTTCTACCAAAAACATAACAAACGTAAAAACATTCAAACTAAAATGCTAACCCACATATTTATACTTTGTCATTCATGCAAAAGAGATTCAGAGTTTCATATTTTTTGCTCTTATAGTTTGTAAAATAAGTTCCTTTCTTTTGAATGCAGTCACAATCTGTAATAATGTATTTTTTTTAATACAATACACATATTACATATTTGGCAAAGGAAACAAATATTTTTTTCTTCAAGGTCCCGTGACATGAAAATGTATGAGGTTTTTTTCCCCAGTTCCCCCAGCCTGCCTATGGTCCCCCAGTGGCTAGAAATGGTGATAGGTGTAAACCGAGCCCTGGGTATCCTGCTCTGCCTTTGAGAAAATGAAAGCTCAGATGGGCCGATCTAGAATCTTCTCCTTATGAGGTCATAAGGGGAAAGGTTACCTCCCCTTTCTCTGTTTTGCCCGCCCAGAGAATTTGGCCCACCCATGAGAGAGAGAGACATCATGGCTTGGAAAGAGCGAAGCCCCCACCCCCTCTCTCCTCCTCAATTGCATTTAAGGCTACAGACACAGAAGTGGTACATCCTAAGGAAAGCTCAATGTGGGACTGGCTCTAGTGGCTGTAATTCTGCACCAAGGCTGAATTTCGGGAAAGAGACTTCAGATACAGTATTAGGGGACCACTAAGGTCTATATAAAAGAGACTTCAGATACAGTATTAGGTGACCACTAAGGTCTATATAAAAGAGACTTCAGATACAGTATTAGGGGACCACTAAGGTCTATATAAAAGAGACTTCAGATACAGTATTAGGGGACCACTAAGGTCTACATAAGAGACTCCAGATACAGTATTAGGGGACCACTAAGGTCTACATAAGAGACTTCAGATACAGTATTAGGGGACCACTAAGGCCTATATAAAAGAGACTTCAGATACAGTATTAGGGGACCACTAAGGTCTATATAAAAGAGACTTCAGATACAGTATTAGGGGACCACTAAGGTCTACATAAAAGAGACTTCAGATACAGTATTAGGGGACCACTAAGGTCTACATAAAAGAGACTTCAGATACAGTATTAGGGGACCACTAAAGGCCTATATAAAAGAGACTTCAGATACAGTATTAGGGGACCACTAAGGTCTATATAAAAGAGACTTCAGATACAGTATTAGGGGACCACTAAGGCCTATATAAAAGAGACTTCAGATACAGTATTAGGGGACCACTAAGGTCTACATAAAAGAGACTTCAGATACAGTATTAGGTGACCACTAAGGTCTATATAAAAGAGACTTCAGATACAGTATTAGGGGACCACTAAGGTCTATATAAAAGAGACTTCAGATACAGTATTAGGGGACCACTAAGGTCTACATAAAAGAGACTTCAGATACAGTATTAGGGGACCACTAAGGCCTATATAAAAGAGACTTCAGATACAGGATTAGGGGACCACTAAGGCCTATATAAAAGCATCCAAAAAGCAGCATGTCATAGGACCTTTAATTAATAATAAGTCATAATTTGGAAAGCATTGCTACTTGATAGTTCTTCTACCTAAAACATAAACATAAAGACATTCATACAAAAACGCTAACCTACATATTTTTACTTTGTCATTCATGTAAAAGAGATTCAGAGTTTCATTTCTTTTGCTCCTATAGTTTGTCAAGTAGGTTTCTTTTGACTGCAGTCACAAGCTGTAATAATGTATTTTTTAATACAATACACATATTACATATTTGGGAAAAGGAAAACAAATCTTCTTAATTATAGTAAATAATAATTTGGTAAGCATTGCTACTTGATCATTAAACTCTAGCCTACATATGTGTTGTGAATGTATCGATCCACTGACAGCCCTCTGGCCCCCTCCAGGACATTAAAGCAGTGGTGGATGGCATCGACGGCATTAAGCTGTCCCAGGACCTGGCTCTGGGCCTGGGGGACTTTGACCTGATCCGAGTGATCGGGCGCGGCAGCTACGCCAAGGTGCTGCTGGTTCGGCTAAAGAAGAACAAGCAGGTGTACGCCATGAAGGTGGTGAAGAAGGAGCTGGTCCACGACGATGAGGTGAGACGGGCTGGGACAATATGCTTTTGTCCCGATTTCGATTCTTTCACGATACATAGGTGCCGATTTGATTTGTATTGCGATTTTCATTTGTTGGGATTCTAGGAGTATTGCGGCTCGGCAGTAATGAGCAAGTGCGGACTGGCCATCTGGCATACTGGGCACTTTCCCGGTGGGCCGACGTGCTTTTTGGGCGGACCACTTTGTTTTTTAAACAAAAAGTGGTAGGCCTAGATCGGCGGGCCATTGTTTTTTCAATTGACAATGGGCTGGCCCAAAACACTTTAGTCAGAAATATCACATAGGCTCGGTTTTCTGTCCCTACACAAACACCCCCTACTTTGCCCCTTGATAAAAGTGAGCCAAAAACAAGTGGTGAACAAACTGTTGATGATAACACTACAATAATAAAAGAAGTAGGCGTGCTACTGTATGATTGCATTAGTTTGGATAAGTGCACTGGTATCTCTTCAAATTAAAGCACAGGGCCTCTGCAGTTGTGAAATTATAACAATATATGGAGGAGTATACCGTTTTATTGTATTAATAAATGGCACTTTTTTGAAATATTGAATGTGTCAACTCTCACTGATTCTTGCTTACTCCTTACATGGCGTTAGTAGTTTTAAGGAGTAGGAGTTGGTATACATATTCAGGGGAGCGCAAGGACGGGTGGTATTTGTGACCTTACGTGGTAGGCCGGTCTAGGCCAAAATGCCAGGGCCGATTTTTGGTCCCAGTCCGTCCCTGGTAATGAGTATTGCGATTTTCTTTTCCTTCTTTAACCAAAACTAGTTTTGGAAAAAAAGTTGAATAATACACTTCTAGAGACAATATATCATGAGACATTTCTAAAAACTAATTGTTTTCTAAGAAGAATGCACATCACATCAGTGACGTCAGTCTGACGTTTACTTAATCTGTAAAGAAGAACGTAACATGTATTTTCTGCATTTTCTGCTTTCTGTCTGTTTTGCTGGAAACCGATATAATGTAGTCGCTGTCAGCAGTACCGTATAAACAGAACATTTGAAGGTGAATCATTGGTAAATAAAAATAAATGAAAAATATATATTCTAGGGAAAAGAATCGGTTATAAAAATCGTTAAAAAAATCACGATACATACGATTTCCGATTTATTTATTTTTCTTCCCCCAACCCTATGAGACACTTAGTACAACTGTGATGTAGGGCTGTCCCGAATGCCGTTTTTTTTGTGCTTCTCGTGGCAGCGGTAGAGGCAGTGATGTTTCCTGTTTCCTTGTACGGGACTCTCACACCGCCACAAAACAGACAGACAAGTCTGATCGCCGGTGACACGATTGGCCAGCGCAGCGTGACGTCGGGTTGCGTTTCTCCAAAAGTTGGTTCTGTCTCAACTTTATTACAGTATTAAAAAGGAAAAACAAAACAAATAATGAATATTCAAATCCCAACATTGAAAATGGAATACCTACCCAACAAAGAAATATCCGGAAATAAAAAAGTCAAATTTTCGGATCCAGCCCTACTGGAATGTCAAGGATGTGAGACAGGAGCAGGGAGGACAGGTACATAAACACGTCCAAGGTACTTTCTTAGAGTTGGTTGATACTGTACAAGACAGTCTGAATGTCCACAGTTTGGTACACTTGTTATTAAACCAAACAACAGTGTACAGTAGATAGCAAAGTGAACAAAGGGGCATTACTTCTCTGCTGTTGTCTCAGAATAGCAGTTGGTTTCGTCTTTATTTAAATAAGCCTTCATTTGATGTGGTTTCAATACAGAATGCACTGAATGCACGTGGCCACTGTGTGTAATCATAAGTCATCCGCTAAACTACAACAAGGGAAAGTGGAAGCCACTTCACTCAATTTCCACTTTGTGTGCTTTGTTTCATATCATCAGCAGCTTAACGTCAGATGCGCTCTTTATTCATGTGCATGCTAAATGTTAAATTACGCTGTAGCTACCCAACATCTCATCACAAAATCTTTGAAACCTATTAAAGGTCCCATGACATGGTGCTCTTTGGATGCTTTTACATAGACCTTAGTGGTCCCCTAATACTGTATCTGAAGTCTCTTTTATATAGACCTTAGTGGTCCCCTAATACTGTATCTGAAGTCTCTTTCCCGAAATTCAGCCTTGGTACAGAATTACAGCCACTAGAGCCAGTCCCACAATGAGCTTTCCTTAGGATGTGCCATTTCTGTGTCTGTAGCTATTGAGGAGGAGAGAGGGGGGGCAAGGTGGAGGGTGGGGGTGTGGCCTTGACCAACTGCCACTTTGCTCGTTTGAAAGCCATGATGTCTCTCTCTCTCTCATGGGTGGGCCAAATTCTCTGGGCGGGCAAAGCAGAGAAAGGGAAGGTAACCTTGCTCCTTATGACCTCATAAGGAGAAGATTCCAGATTGGCCCATCTGAGCTTTCATTTTCTCAAAGGCAGAGCAGGATACCCAGGGCTCGGTTTACACCTATCACCATTTCTAGCCACTGGGGGACCATAGGCAGGCTGGGGGAACGCATATTAATGTTAAAAAACCTCATAAAGTGAAATTTTCATGCAATGGGACCTTTAACGCAAGTGTATACTGTATGAATACTTTTTTATTTGTTGTTTGATAAAGTGCTTTGTATGCCTGCTTGAGTGCAGAATTCAGTGTTTTGTGTTTTTTGTCATTTGAAAATATGGATATCAGTCTCATGTCTGTGTGTGAAGTACAGCGCGGGATTCAGTTGGTGGTTAGCATAGCTGAAGAAGAGCAACAACAAAATAGTTGTTAAATAAAAAAGCAAAACTGGAGTGTGATCTCCGACATGGCTGGTGTCTCTTGTAAAGCATACAGTCTTTACAAAATGATCCTGCAGGCCGCTGCACCTCTGCCGAGTTCACTATTGGAATATAAAGACTAAGCAAGTTCAGTTACTAGGCTATGTGTTTTGCATAGACTGTATCTTTAACCCTAGTGTTGTCGACCATGTAAGTGAAATTCTTTTGCCGCTTTTTCTGAAGATTTTGACGCTTTTTTCTATGCTTTTGATGCTTTTTTTTAAACGTTTTTGTCATTTTTTTCAATGCTTTTTTAAATTCCTGGTCAATAAACCTAATTTAAATTACATTTTACCACATTTGTTTTGTTTATTATTTAGACTAATAACTATATTTAGTTTAAAAATTAAACTAGTTAAGATCAGAGGGTGTTGAGGAAATCACAGTTTATGTCTGAGAATGTTGTATGGTTTCCATACAATGTTCATCCATACATCCAAGTTAACTTTGGGCAACTTGGTTGAAAGAAACCCATATTTCTGATATAAAAAAAAATTGAAAACGGATCAAATTTGACCCGAGGACAACACAAGGGTTAAAAGGATTTAAAAACAAAAGAATCAAAGACAACATTGAGAGAGAGAGAGAAGTGCTGTGTCCTGTTGACTTTGCAGCGTTTGTGTTGTTTAAACTCACTAGATGGCGGTATTGCTCAACATATAACTCCTGAAAAAGCCCAAACCACTGGATCACTGTCCAGAGCTACTGCATCATCCAACATCTGCACAACTAATCCAGAACAACAGAAATCATGTCACTTCCTTCATCAACTTATAATATGATTTTCTTTTCCACATATTACACTGTATAACACTATATTCAAATCCAATGTTCAAATCCCTTTTGGTCAGCTGAAAAACAAAACAAATTTGACTCTAAGACGGATGCAATTTTGCCCTAGTAACAAGGATTTAAGGAAACTACAGAGTCTTCCTAATGTTGTGATTGGACATGAATTTATTCATGGCTCTAATAATGCACATTAGTTTAATAATTCATCTCTTAGTACTTTTTTAATTGCCTGACATCAAAGGAAGCTTGTGAGAGCTCCTACAGAAAACTAAAGGAGCTGAAATGACCAATATGAGATGTGCTTTCTGCATAATTATAAATTCCTCAACTCATAATGAGTTGACTACAAGCAATTTGAAATCAAGTGCACAGAATAGGGTCTCTATTGTGATGTCATAAATTAACCATAAGGTGTTGGAGCACACCGTTGGGAACTCAAGATTAAGACACATTCTGTTGTAGATCACATAAAACATTAACCATCATCAACTTAATGACACTTTAAATCAGCATGAAACATTCCCGCCTCAGGATAAACACTCACCGCTCTCTATAACAGAAGTATTAGCAAATTAAAACCACAGCTGACTCAGTCCACCAAATGATTGCAGTAATATATACAATAAAATAAAGATTAAAGTACACACTTTTGGGACATTAAGTACAAAATCGGCATCATTAATATAAATGAATAGATCACTAATTATATTTGCATATTTACACAACTACAACTTTCTTCAGAGCTTGCCATTTTCAATGTGTGGCTTGCTAGCTCAAAGTTTGTCGTCGTTTCCCGAAGCAAAGGGATTTTGAGAACCATATTTCCATTGATCCAGACTAATTTCCACAGACTATTAATACAGAATGCTGAGGCACTTGAGACAGTTTGTAATGTATACAGTACAGGCCAAAAGTTTGGACACACCTTCTCATTCAATGTGTTTCTTTATTTTCATGACAATTTACATTGTAGATTCTCACTGAAGGCATCAAAACTATGAATGAACACATATGGAATTATGTACTTAACAAAAAAATGTGAAATAACTGAAAACATGTCTTATATTTTAGATTCCTCAAAGTAGCCACCCTTTGCTTTTTGATAACTCTGCAAACCCTTGGTGTTCTCTCAATGAGCTTCATGAGGTAGTCACCTGGAATGGTTTTCACTTCACAGGTGTGCTTTGTCAGGGTTAATTAGTGGAATTTGTTCCCTTATTAATAAAAAACAAAGGGTGGCTACTTTGAGGAATCTAAAATATAAGACATGTTTTCAGTTATTTCACACTTTTTTGTTAAGTACATAATTCCATATGTGTTCATTCATAGTTTTGATGCCTTCAGTGAGAATCTACAATGTCAATAGTCATGAAAATAAAAAGGAAACGCATTGAATGAGAAGGTGTGTCCAAACTTTTGGCCTGTACTGTATATGGCTCTTTCTTTTTACTGATCCATTCTTGAAAGATTCTTGGTGTTACTATAGCCTTTCAGATCCGTCTATGTCAAAGTTTCCTTTCAGTATCAGTGCCTCTACTCAATGTCTTTTATTGTTTATTAAAATGTTGCTTCTAATACTGAATTAGGTAACAAATCTATTTAACTGTCCCAATGTTATTTGTCCGAACATTTGGATTGTCAAATGCCTTGACAAATTTGGATTGAACAATGTGGGTTTGGCTTATATTAGGGGTGTCACAATTTCAATTTTAAATTGAAATTGGCAGTTCACCACTTACCTTTGTACCATTTCAAGCTATTCATTGGACTTGAACTGCTAAAATTTCAATAAAAAACTAAAGAAATTGGGGTGTTCTAAAACTTTTGACCGGTTGTGTGTGTGTGTGTGTGTGTGTGTGTGTGTGTGTGTGTGTGTGTGTGTGTGTGTGTGTGTGTGTGTGTGTGTGTGTGTGTGTGTGTGTGTGTGTGTGTGTGTGTGTGTGTGTGTGTGTGTGTGTGTGTGTGTGTATGTATGTATGTATATGTATATGTGTATATATATATAGTTATGTCTGGGTGTCATTTTTAAAAGGTTATGTTGAGCCTTTATTCGTGTCAATGACTAACTGCTGGACCAGTTATCATTTGGCATACCTTGCAAGGTCTGTCCTTTTAACAGGAACTTAACAGTCTGAGAAAAATCCTGAGTGTGAGGATTGTTCTTAAGACTGACTACATTTTTATCTATGGCATGGTGTATCTCCCTCTGTCTGTTTAACCACAGAGCAAGTCTATTGATCAGACCAATTCCTTGTTAATACATTCTCTTTCCTTCTTGGCATCTCTGTCTCCGTCTGTCTCCCCTCCTCTCTCCAGGATATCGACTGGGTGCAGACAGAGAAGCATGTGTTTGAGCAGGCGTCCACCAATCCATTCTTAGTAGGCCTCCACTCCTGTTTCCAGACAGAAAGTCGGTAAGAAGCATAATAAGGCTGACACTTAGACTGTATTCAAAGCCAATACATTTCAGTTGCAGGCAGCTCATAGTACCTGACAGCACTTTTCAATAATATGAATTATTACTTTCTGATGATGGGTCTGTTCTTCATTAATCATTTCATGCAAGTTCACAATTGTGGTTCCCTCTGTCCAAATACTTAGAAAGCTCCACAGACACAAGACATCTGTGGAGATCCCCTCCTATATGGTGATCTTCTCAAAAGTATGTCTAGAAACTATTCAAATTTATAAACGAGTCATACCATACAATGAACAATAGGCATACAGTGGACATAGCAATTGTAGGTTATTCCTCTCAGCTTGTCAAACTAGGAGAACGATATAAACACTAAACCTGACCATGCTCAGTGAAGCCATTTTTTTCATCTAAATGAAACAAAAGGTACGTGCCACCTAAATGCACAGGATACATTTGTATGTGTTAATACATACAATTTAAATAACTGTCTCGATGTCATTGGAGCTCTGTGGCACAGAGGAAACACTACCACTTGATTGGTTTGCGATCCAGTCTTAACATTTCTCAAAGAGCCTCTGTTAAAACAACATCAGTGGTGTACTGATGGATTTCCCATGTTGTTCTGGTTTCCAGGTTATTTCTGGTGATTGAATATGTTAACGGCGGGGACTTGATGTTTCATATGCAACGACAAAGGAAGCTCCCTGAAGAACATGCAAGGTAAAGTGCAATCCTGTCTATAGATACTACCAGCTTGTCTACCTTAGTGTGTTAGTTTTACATGGCAAATTATATGTTTGTTACGATCATGACCAGATCCAAAACAGCATTTTTTTTTTTACAGTTTTCAGCGGTGATCCTGAATGAAAATCTGCAGGATTTAGCGGACAGGTTTAGTTTAAAATTCTGCAGAAAATTCTGCGGATTTCTGCGGCCGCAGATTGCGTGTGGCCCTGATCATATCTCATATCAGAGATGTTACAAGTCCAGGAAGCAAACATTTTTAAACACATATGAAGTGAAGTGGCTTTATCTTTTGGCCTTTTCTCAAATGCTGTAATGTATAAATTATCAGGACCAAGTGGAGTTATTGCAGTGAGGCCTCCAGGAATATGCTGCGGGATCATAGGGTAATATAGAAGTGGGTGGATTTATAATTGGATTTTGGTTAGCTACACAGGAAATACATCTGTGTAAATGGCAAATATTTTGTGTTGCACTGACTGAACCTCTTTTGTATTTCACATAATGTTATGTAGCGTCTTGCGTTTTGAGGTGAAGGGCAGCTGGAGAGTCTGTGTTTGATTGAAGATGCTTTCATACGCACGTCTAAAATGTTCCTCAACAGCATTCTTCTTCTAAGAACTCCTTACAAACGCATGCTTAATGGGATGCTTTTGAAGCTCTTCATGGAACGCTACCAAAATCTAACTTAACACTTATTTTTCCACCTCTGCAAAATATAATGAGCACCCATAATTCATTGTGCCTGTCGACTTGCGGGGCATTCCAACTGCGGCTCTGATAAATGCTGGATCAAAGGCTGGGTAATTTAGAGAGGCACCGTTGGGCCCCTATCGGCCCCTGCAATCTGTATTCTGGAGACAGTGGCTGTACATATGCAAAGCAGCATGTTAATCACTCATAATGATTGTACATATTCATGAGCAGTGCTCTAAGAGAGCTCTAAGAGAGAGCCCTGCCGCATTCCCCCGCGCAGTGGGGGAGGCGGGCCGGTGGGCGATGGATGGTGCTGCCGATAGGACGCAGCTTCTATCAGTCTGATGTCACAATGAAACAACAGTGCACAATGGAGGCTGTCACAGTAAAAAAAAAAAGAAAAAAAAATGTGGGTGAGCGATGTGGGATTTGTGATTTCTCTGTCAAACATCTCCCCACTCCAGTCTTTCCCTCAGTGTTTGACAATCTTGGATTTACAGCAGGCAGACAGAGAGAGGCTCGTCACTGTTAATGAAGGCTTATCTCCTAGAGACAGAATACACACTACCTACACATGGAGAGGAAACGCTACTGACTCACCAAAGACGCACACCAAGTACATCCAATCATGGTCAAAACTAAAGGGTTTTAAAGGTGTTTAGGAGAATCCTTTTAGTAACATAAATCTGCTTATGAAAGCCCTTTATACATTAAAACTCAACTAACCAAATGTGCTGCACCTGTATTATATATGTTTTCGTGTAGCAGAGTACTAAACATTTCCCATCATTTAAAGAAGCCTAAGCCACATAAGCGCCCTAGCAGCTGTAGCCAGCAGTGGGGCTGATAGGTTTGTCGGCGTTAATAAAGTCAAGTGGTTTCATTACTTTAGTAGCATGTACAGTATGTGCTCAGCAGATTACTTGGTGATCCGTCTGTCTGATCATACGATATCTAATTTCGTCTTGAGGGTGGCAATAGAGGAAAGCTCTAGGGTTCAGAATGGAAAGCGGTCATCCTCTGGGGATATGAAATCTTCTTAATAAGCCCTTTCCAGACATGGAATCTGTAAAATTGCTGGCCTTTTCATCTGTTAAAGTAATGTTTTTTTTTGCATTCAGACAGGTCTCCATTAAATAAATGCTGTGCATTGGCTTTATTCAAACATGAAAGCTGTAAGAGATTGCAAAGCCCCTTTTTTTCTTCTAATCACAGTCAGAGCACTACTGGAGAATAGCAGTAAATTGGAAAATAAAAATATTAACTTGTGGATTTTAAAACAGATTTTACAGTTCAGTGTTTATCTCTGTGGCTTAATTAATGACCATTGTGAGTGTGATGGTCATAAGAGACCAACACAACAATGTACAACTACAAAGGTCTATACATGTTGGTGTTTTCTTGTGTACAAGAGGGACATTTTTGGCCTGACGGTGGCACTAGAGGACAGGTCAGACACATCATTCTCTGCATTTCTCTCTTCTCCTCCACAGATTTTATGCTGCTGAAATCTGTATCGCTCTGAACTTCCTGCATGAAAAGGGCATCATCTACCGAGATCTGAAGTTGGACAACGTTCTCCTGGATCACGAGGGACACATCAAGCTCACAGACTACGGCATGTGCAAGGCAAGACACACATTGATTTATTCCAGTCGATTTTGTGGACGGCTGGCGTAGGGTTATCAATAATGCAGCAGATCTGTATTGACTGGAAGGACTAACGGGGCCCCTGCCTTTGTTTATTCGTCCATCATATATGTTCTTGCGTATCATATCCCTTATCTTTTATCACCGCAACCACTTCTTCTTCCTCCACCTCCCACAGGAGGGGATCAGACCAGGTGACACCACGAGTACCTTCTGTGGAACGCCCAACTACATTGCACCTGAGATCCTCCGAGGAGAGGACTACGGTGAGTACCGGAGTCAGACTGGGTTGGATCAGTTCATGTCCAAACGCTCGTCCCAACAAATAACATTTTGGTTTCTAAGCTGCTGATGGTGAATCTTTACACTTAAATGGAAAGGCAATGGAGGATGGACTAAAATCATCCCCCACACAACCATATCTGCACCAGGCAACCTGTGTAGCCTAAAGCCCAGTTCAGACCAAAGACTTGCGGAAGACTTAGGTGCACTTATTTAGTGGGGGGGGGTTAGGAGTCCTCCCTCAAGAAAATGTCATGTTTTTCAATATAAAAAAGAAAAAGCAATTTCACATAATTTATAATTACCATATCTGTGTCTAAAACAATGGAAAAGCTAGAGCAGATAATAAATAAATAAATAAATAAGTAATAAAACTAGGGGGCCCACTTCAATCATTAGAGCTGAGAAAAGTCATCAAGTTAGTTTTGATGCTTTGATTTTACATTAATTCGGCTTAGTTGGTCCCTAAAACGACTTGGGTGCTGCACCCAAGCCTTATAATGGTAGGAAAAACCTTCGATGAGACAAAATCGTTTCAGGACGTTGCAAGGACAAATTGCCGCGGTCTGAACCGGCCCGTCTCAGCTCGACTCAAGCCGGCTGATGGTTTACCAACCTGTTTACAGCCCGACGTTATTCAAATGTGCGCACGCACACACAGCTCTTTTACCTTTTGTCAAGAACGAGTCATTTATAAAGGCCACTTGGAAGTTGGAACAAAGAAATAAAATAAGTCCTCCAGAGGCCAGCCTCCGTTTCACCTCCTCAGCATCCATTTTCACGCTAATTGAAACGCATCACCTGACCGCTCATTTACCAAGCCCGAGCCCATGAAAAATTATAGAAATTAAGATCGAACCTGGGCAAAGATCTTCAGCTCTAATAGAGAAGCCTGCTTGTAGTGAGTTAGAACTCAACTGGTCGATATGGCAGAGTTTTGGATGGAGGCTCAAAGAGCACCCGCGAGCACAAAATATGGTCGAGCGAGCTAGAGAGTGACTGAAGTGAGGGAGTGGCATTAGTACAAAGCAGTGACATCAGAGAAATACAAAATGTGTTGCTGTTTCATCACTGCTAGAAATCCTATTGTAGCAGGTATCTCACTATCACTTCATATTTTTAAGACTCTACAAATGATATCCAGCTACAATGAAGCCTGAAAAGCCAGAACGAAGGTACAGAGAGTCGTTGCTATGGAGATGATACACTGCCTCGTCAAATTGCATTGGTGTAAACTGGCAGGCTTTGCAAGTAGTTTGCAAGTTTTAACTCGTCTCGTCGCAAATCTTTGGTCTAAACTGGGCTTAAGTGGCACATTATGTACACAGAGAACATTTTTCACTAGTGACCAAACCAGCCTTAGTTTGTGATTCATACGGATGTTCTGATAGCCTGACAAGCCAGACCCACATCTAGATATTGGGTCTGGGAACTCACCATTGGCAGGGCCCAATCCGAGGGGCGGGATAAACGGTTGTCTTTCAAATTCCCTCTGCACGTAATAGGATAGTGCTACAACCAGGCAGAGCAACGAAGAAGGTAGGGGAGCTAGTTGATAGAGTCAACTTTTGCCGTATCTGGTCGGCAAAACTCCGAACACATCTTCCTTTTTTAAGAATGACTTCAGTGCCGTTCTTTCTTCTTTTCTCAACGAAAAGCTGAACTCCAAGTCTTCCAGAGTCGCGCCCAATGCCGATTCAAAAGACCGCTGTTCGCCAGCAGCAGCAGCGGTTTTCTTTGTTTTCAAGTAGCAGGGAATTCACGAGGAACCGTCGCAACTCTGCCGTCATTATGTTAAGCTCCGCCCACCGACTCTATACACGATGTGATTGGCCTGACTAGAGTTTGGTTTTTCCTGCTAGCAAGCCAACGGAGAGTTGCTGGATGACCCTGGCTGCAAATTACGTTTGCTGCCGCTAGGGTGCATCTAGATTTCTAGGCTAATGTTCTGATGCAATGGGAGGAATGTGAGTCTTTGAGTCTTTTCATGCCACACATATATCTGTCTTATATCATATGTCTTATCGTTGTGTGCCCTCACAGGCTTTAGTGTGGACTGGTGGGCTCTGGGCGTGCTGATGTTTGAGATGATGGCTGGGCGGTCACCGTTTGACATTATCACCGACAATCCTGACATGAACACAGAGGAGTACCTTTTTCAAGGTGAGGCAGAGGAATTTAACATCACATAGGGTTTATACCTGTAAGAGCTCACTCTGCAAGAGGAGTTTTCATGGCACCACTGTACCGGGAGAAGGGCTTTGAACTGGGATAGAGCAGTTGTCATTTTAAAACCCTTTGCTAGCCTAGAACACTTTTTAGTTTTTCTTTTTAGTGAACATTTGCAGATGTGGTTTACCAACACGAGTTTGTACTAATAGTTTTTTTATTTTTGTTTTTAAGTTATGAAGCTTTATTCTGCCTTGTAAAAGCAACAATACCAACAAATATACTTTTCAAAAAGCTATCTTATATTCTCAAACAATGGCTGGGTCTGAAACAAGTGCCCATATTGAAAGGGTTCATCTGTGGGGTAGCATAAATATGCATTTAACATTTTGGTGGCATCTGCTTAGTGGAAATGAAAAGTTTTAATTACCCCGAGAGTGCATGGAAATCTGGCCGTTAGTTCACAAAATACAAAAGTGTCAGTCAAAGAAAATGTTGGCCTGAAGGTGAACTGGTGCTGGAGGGAATATTAGAGGGTATCCATGGCAACCTTGCTCTGAACCAGTCTTGGACAGGACAGACAAATGGACTGGCGGGCTTTTCTATCCTTGCCAGCCATGCTAGTGGCTCTGTGAGGCTGTACTGGGCTAAATGCTAACAATATAGAGCTCACATGCTAACAATGGAAATGTTAACATGGTGATGTTTACACAGTCCATAGGGATAACATTGCACAGACAGAAACAAACCTGTAACAGCTTTCTTAAATTGTCCAAGTGTTAGCTTTGGCAAAAATCCAATGGCAAAGCTTTCCATATCACTGAACCTCTGTAATTTTAAACCAAATTGAAGTTGAGCTGTTCGACAGATAGGAGGCCTGAGTAAATAAGGTATAATAACAGGTTAGGTATGATAACTAAATACATATTTTACAAAAGGATATTTTCACAAGTACTTTTTATCCTCCATGCATAGTGAACTATATTTGTCCCAGCTTCTAACTACATCCTCTATGGTTTAAGGGATTAGGATAGAGGAATTGTGGGAAATCAAATATGAACATTGAGAGCACATGGCAGGCTGTTTGATGCCATTTAAACAAAGACATGTTAATTTAACCCTTTGTGACGCATAACTGATATTGTGAGAGGAAAAACAGATTCCATGTAATGGAATAACAATCAGCTCTGGGCTGAAATGGATTTATGTCTGTGTAAATCCAGGCTTAGATGCTTCTGGTTTGCTTCATTAAAATGGAGGGATCTCAGAAACAGGGCTAACTTTATTTCTCTCAAATGTGAATTTGTTGATTTTGTTTTAGTCTGTGACATCTCTTGGCATTTGAGTAAACTTATTGTTTTATTCACGTAGCCTGATGAGGCCAAGGGAAATAAAAGTTCCAGAACATACATTCATACTGCTGTTTTGTTATAAAAATGTCCTTCCTCTGTGTCTATTTCCACCTTGGAAATCAAATTATTTCAGTGATTTGTGTTTCAAATTCAGTTGACAGGTTACATGGTCCTTTATATGTTGAGTAAAATCCACCCTCAGGCTGACTAAACTCTTTAAACCCCATTGGCTCCAGTGGTGTAGTCTACGCAGGTATACGCAGTATACCTACTAAGAAAGATCCAGGATTTCCATATACCCATTTAAAAATGACACGTAACAACATACTTTCCATTACAATTTTGATATATTTTGAATTGCCATTTGTGTTTTTCTTCTTCACATAGGCTAAATAAAGGTATTTCCACTGTCAATTGGTGCATAAAAGTGTATCCAAATACAGGAAATGAAGTTGTTGATACTCAAAAGTTCCCTGGGGGAGGACACCCAGACCACCCAATACGATATGACCCCCCCCCCCCGCCATGGTAATCGCGCCTAAAAAATAAGCTGGTTTTATTAATGTCTTAAATGATAACAAGACTGTAACAATTCACTTTTTATCTACTGTACGTGGATCGTACAACCCAAAAATGCTGTTAGAGTATGCGTGTGTGAGTAAGAAATGGGTTAATATTTGAGAATTTATGTAACGATGTACTGCTGCATGCACATGCGGTGATGCATGCTCCCCCACCCCTCATGAACTGTGGAGAATCTGGCAGTACATCCTGGCCTCTATTACAGATGAGATTTAGGGTGCATGTGTGGAACAGTTCAGCGTTAGTCAGGCTACATTTGCATTGCTACGTTTTGGGTTGAAAACAAATATCTTTTGCTACATCTAAACCTCACATTCACACTGCTCTGGCGCTTCAGAGCCCCTAAACCTGAGAAATTTGAAAACACTTCTGCCCCCGTTTTGGTTTGGAATCTCTGGGTTTGGGTTGCAGTCTCAACGGCCGCAAACGGAGACCTTTGGCAGCACCAACACCGATGCCGGAGAGCACTTTTGGCTCAAAACTCCACTTAAAAACCAAAACGTAGCAATGTAAATATAGCCTTAGTTAGCTGTCAGTCAGGAAGTTAGAACACATACAGTTATATAAGCATGTTTTCTGTTGTTGGAACCAGGGGGAGGGGGGGTTCTCCTGTCCTCTTCCAAAACAGTGGTGAAGAACACCAGGAGTAATTTTTATTTAAACAAAATTATGACTGGTATGTTAACTGCATGTGAAAATTAATCAGAGCACACAAGGCCTAATTGCCTCCTAAGTTACCATGTCACCGGATGCTGACAAATGTAGCATTTAAAAGGCTATTTTTTTTTTAAAGGTCCCATGACATGGTGCTCTTTGGATGCTTTTATATAGACCTTAGTAGTCCCCTAATACTGTATCTGAAGTCTCTTTTATATAGGCCTTAGTGGTCCCCTAATACTGTATCTGAAGTCTCTTTTATATAGGCCTTAGTGGTCCCCTAATACTGTATCTGAAGTCTCTTTTATATAGACCTTAGTGGTCCCCTAATACTGTATCTGAAGTCTCTTTTATATAGGCCTTTGGTGGTCCCCTAATACTGTATCTGAAGTCTCTTTTATATAGGCTTTAGTGGTCCCCTAATACTGTATCTGAAGTCTGTTTTACATAGACCTTAGTGGTCCCCTAATACTGTATCTGAAGTCTCTTTTATATAGGCCTTAGTGGTCCCCTAATACTGTATCTGAAGTCTCTTTTATATAGGCCTTAGTGGTCCCCTAATACTGTATCTGAAGTCTCTTTTATATAGACCTTAGTAGTCCCCTAATACTGTATCTGAAGTCTCTTTTATATAGGCCTTAGTGGTCCCCTAATACTGTATCTGAAGTCTCTTTTATATAGACCTTAGTGGTCCCCTAATACTGTATCTGAAGTCTATTTTATATAGGCCTTAGTGGTCCCCTAATACTGTATCTGAAGTCTCTTTTATATAGGCCTTAGTGGTCCCCTAATACTGTATCTGAAGTCTTTTTTTATAGGCCTTAGTAGTCCCCTAATACTGTATCTGAAGTCTCTTTTATATAGACCTTAGTAGTCCCCTAATACTGTATCTGAAGTCTCTTTTATATAGACCTTAGTGGTCCCCTAATACTGTATCTGAAGTCTCTTTTATATAGGCCTTAGTGGTCCCGTAATACTGTATCTGAAGTCTCTTTTATATAGGCCTTAGTGGTCCCCTAATACTGTATCTGAAGTCTCTTTTATATAGGCCTTAGTGGTCCCCTAATACTGTATCTGAAGTCTCTTTTATATAGACCTTAGTGGTCCCCTAATACTGTATCTGAAGTCTCTTTTATATAGGCCTTAGTAGTCCCCTAATACTGTATCTGAAGTCTCTTTTATATAGGCCTTAGTGGTCCCCTAATACTGTATCTGAAGTCTCTTTTATATAGGCCTTAGTAGTCCCCTAATACTGTATCTGAAGTCTCTTTTATATAGACCTTAGTAGTCCCCTAATACTGTATCTGAAGTCTCTTTTATATAGGCCTTAGTGGTCCCCTAATACTGTATCTGAAGTCTCTTTTATATAGGCCTTAGTGGTCCCCTAATACTGTATCTGAAGTCTCTTTCCCGAAATTCAGCCTTGGTGCAGAATTACAGCCACTAGAGCCAGTCCCACAATGAGCTTTCCTTAGGATGTGCCATTTCTGCATCTGTAGCTACGGAGGAGGAGAGAGGGGGGGGGCAAGGTGGAGGGTGGGGGTGTGGCCTTGACCAACTGCCACTTTTCTCGTTTGAAAGCCATGATGTCTCTCTCTCTCTCATGGGTGGACCAAATTCTCTGGGTGGGCAAAGCAGAAAAAGGGGAGGTAACCTTGCTCCTTATGACCTCATAAGGAGAAGATTCCAGATCGGCCCATCTGAGCTTTCATTTTCTCAAAGGCAGAGCAGGATACCCAGGGCTCGGTTTACACCTATCGCCATTTCTAGCCACTGGGGGACCATAGGCAGGCTGGGGGAACTGGGGGGAGAAAAACTCATACATTTTCATGTCACGGGACCTTGAAGAAAAAATATTTGTTTCCTGTGCCAAATATGTAATATGTGTATTGTATTAAAAAAATACATTATTACAGCTTGTGACTGCATTCAAAAGAAAGGAACTTATTTTACAAACTATAAGAGCAAAAATATGGAAACTCTGAATCTCTTTGGCATGAATGACAAAGTATAAACATGTGGGTTAGCATTTTAGTTTGAATGTTTTTACTTTGTTATGTTTTGGTGGTAGAAGAATTATCAAGTAGCAATGCTTTCCAAATTATTACTTATTATTAATTAATAAATATGTAATATGTGTATTGTATTCAAGAAAAACATTATTACAGCATGTGACTTGAGTCGGGCAAAAATATGAAACTGGTAATCTCTTTTCAATGAAAGCCAAAGTGAATCCTGATTAGCGGATTCAGATCCCTTCTCACCTCTGTCTCTGTCTTGGTTTTATCCAAGGAACAGTTGTGTGGTAAAAAAGATACTGCAAACCAAATATTCTCCGTCTAGCTCAGACAGTTCCGTCCCACTTTAACCCCTGGTTGGAACATTGTTTCATAATTATGATTTTAAAGAGACAGATGTAGAAATCCGATTGCCAGCATTTACTTGTACATGTATTTGGAAAGCATCCCATAACAAAATGAGTCGAGGGAAAAGGACAGTCCGGACTAAAGCTTACATTTGAGTTTCAGTAATGTGCTGCTACCCTTTTTGTGAAGCATAGACTGTTATATAGAATTATGTAGCATGCCTGACATCACCTATATGTTTCTAAAGAGGATTGTGTTGAAGCTTCAATATTAAATCTTCAATCAAAAAAAGCTAATTTCAGCGTATGCTTTAATATCTATGCTTTAATAACTTCTTAATGTAAACATCTTTTTAACTATATCCCCAACACACACAGGATATGTGAAATTAAATACTGATTTCAAATTTCTGGAAATAAACTTTGTATTGATTTTCCTAATCGGGCCATGTCCAGACATGAACACTGTGTGAAAAAAAGCAAAAGGCTCTGGTTGATAAAACTAGACTGTGTCATCATCCAGCAATGCACTGGGCTGGCCAATCAAATTAGTGCAAGCACACATGCCTGTTGGAACATCCTGTACCTCTCCAGGCTGGGTGCAAGCAAACATGAACAAAGGTCATTTGGTGGCATTAGAGGGATGTTTCTTTTATACTTGTACAGATTTTGAGTATAATCTTTTTATTCTTCCTTTTGTGTGTGTTTCAAAGCTGCCTCCTGAGACATTTATGTGTATCTTTGGAAAACCATAATTTCAACCTCACATGCAGACGGCTTTGCAATGGACTGTCACGCATTACCTTCAAGGCTTTCATGCAATGGCTCCAACGTTATGGTAATTAGCTAAGTACAGTCACCAATTTAAAATCTTCAACTTAGTGGGGTGGCTAGTTAAAAAACCAGAAGGTGCTTTCTTATAAGTAAGTAATGTAGCCGTGCCAAGCTACTAAACATAAATTCAAAATTGCAATAAAGTCAACTTTATGTTTTGGACCAAAAGGAAACAAACTGTGGGTGTGATCACACCCTCAGGGTAGAGCCGAGGAGCCTCTATAATATCTGTCCTATTTGCATTTGTGTTCCTCGAGCCATATGGTACCTTTACATAGCACACCCCTTTACCTCCACCTCCCTCCCTCTCTCACACAGCCTCCCACACAGTCCTCTATAACAGAAATTCCTCCATACTACATACGCCTCGTGTGACGCGTTATGTCTCTGCTGTGACCGTCAGGAGCATAGCGTGGCACCGCGGCTAGCATCTGCCACCAGTACCATCCTCCTGGCGGTCTTACTGGTAGAGCAGCAGGTTCCTAGATGAATTCCTGCCAACGGAAACCAACCCTTTCACTATAGGAGCCACCCGGCCATATGCCACCTAGCTAGACCCTGTGCCAGGCCCTGCTTTGGGTATCAGTGCTCCACATGCCAACCCCAGAGCTTTAGACAGACAGACAGACAGACAGCTGGCCAACATTTGATTCAGTGGGGGAACCAGCGTCAAGGTGGTATTCACGTAAAAACATACAATTTTAATCACTGAAATATATAAAAAATGAAAGGTAATTCTAGAAAAAAGGAATATGACTGAAAAACAAACATCTTAATGGTATAACTAGGATAATTTAAGTCCGCTTTCTCCAGAGCTTTCAAACTAAGGCTGCTTGATTATGGAAACAAAATCTTAATCACAATTATTTTGGTCAATATTGAAATCACGATTTTTCAGCACGATTACTCATTGACTTTTGGAAAGATGTTGCATTTATTGAACCTAAAAAAAACTGTGAAACCATTAAACAAATCAACAGTGGAAAAAAACCTTGAACTGTGAAAAATATGAATCATAAGAATAGTTCTTTACCAGCTGAACTGGCAAATCCTATTTTCTTAGTCAATTCAGCAGTGAATCACATATTGAACTTTAAAGAGAGCATACCTCATCTACATTTTTACAACTACACGTCTATTATGATGCCTTTCATCCACTTATCGTATTCTGAAACATTAGACTTTGATGGGGAGTTATCACATCTGTATGAGAACTAGGGTTGGGCATTGTTTTGATGTTAACAATTCTGTTTATAATTCCGATTCTTCCTTTCGATTCCGGTTCTTTTTTTTGTGATTAACAATGTTTTTAAATTTCTTTTTTAACTACATACAAAACATACAATTTGCAACATAAACCAGATAAACATATGTATAACTGACAACACCATAAGCCCATCATACACGTCTCTCCCCAGCACAAAGCTTCGTACGAGCCTCCAGAAAGCTCAGGTACTGATTTCCCCATTTAATAGTCTAGACATCCAATCTGGCAAACTGTTTATGTGACATTTTTTTCAAACACCGCCACTCTAGCCATCTCACGAACCCACTTCTGGATTGACGGGACCCCTTCATTCCTCCATCCTCTTAAAATAATCTGTCTGGCTATCATCAAACTAGTCTGGACCCAGCTTCTTTTGTGCTCATTCATCCCATTTAGGATTGACCCATCTCCCAGAACAAATAATCTTGGGCTGAATGGAACCTGGGTCCCTGCAATCCGACGAAGGTTATCCTGTATCCCGGTCCAAAATTCCTGGACCTTATCACAGGACCATAGGACATGAAGTAATTGGCCGTCCTGTGTATTTCAGACCAATTCTAAACGGTCTAGAGGGGGTAGTCCAATAGATTGATCGCGTTCTTATTGATTCTCGATTCCGATTCTTTCAGTGGTGGAGTTGAAACGGGTCACATGCTTATTTCACTGATAAGATTTTATTTTGATTCAATGTTGATTTACAGTTTTACCGGGCTTTTTCAACGTAAAATAAAGCCACACTTTAGAGCGCTGCTTACTGTGCTCCGTGGCTGCGCCTGGAAGTACGGCGGCCACTACGGAAACAAAAAACTGGCGCATGTTAAATTTGGAACCGATGATCGGATTTGAAACCAAATTTTTCAAACAATTCCAATAATAAAAGAAAAAGAAACGATTCCATTGGAATCGTAATTTTTAAGTTCAAGTTGGAACTGGTTTTCCATGCCCAATCCCAATGAGAACACACAATGATCACACAACCTTGAGCTGTGATTGGAGAAAAATAAAGACTCTGGCCACCTCAGCGTGGAGCACTATGTGTGAGGCAGTGCTACATCCTTCTATTTAGATTTTGAGGGAATACACTATTTTTCAGAGTTTTGTTTTTTTTGTTCTCGATAGTATGACATTGTTGAGCTGTGGGAGTCTCAAGGCTGTGTGCAGACCATCAAAAGTGAGAGAAAGAACAGAACCGTGTCCTCTGCATCTCCTCCTTTCTTTTGACTCCCACTCAGCAGAGATGTTCACCCACAGGCAGGTTGGACTGTGAATCATCCTCCTCCCTACTCACGATTGTCGTTCTCTTTCTTTCTCTCTCTCTCTCTCTCTCTTTCTTTCTTTCTTTCTTTTGGCCAACAGTTATTCTTGAGAAGCCCATTCGCATCCCAAGGTCTCTGTCAGTGAAAGCTGCCAGCGTGCTCAAAGGCTTTCTAAACAAGGTGAGAGCAGTCCACTCCCCAATCAGCCCTCTCCATCTCTGTGTGTCTGTGTACAATGTTGCTGCTCAGTCAAATCCCCATGGCCAAGAACTTGGGCTGTGTTTTGGACAGCCAGGGACAGCCTCTTCATTTGTTTCTGCGTTACAATAAGGTGAAACTTTAATGATACCTTCATTTCTGTTAGGGTGTGAGCAAAATATTGAATATACTGTAAATTAATTGATTGCATGTTTCAGCCACACGGTCTATGGTGCACATAGTGTCTTCTTCTCACCTACTGTGGTCATAAAATATGCAGATCGGGTCAAGGAACAAGAAGTTAAATTGCTATTTGTTTGGTATATGTCACGGTTTTCAGGAGTTGCAGGTTTGGACCCAAACACAGCAGAAGAGACGAAGAGGTAGCAGGGAGAGTTTCAACGGTTTAATGACGAAAATAAACTAAAGTCCAAGTCAAGCAGGCAATAGATCAGAACTGCTTGACACAAAGTACGACGAACTGAAACCAGACAAAGTGAGCCCACAGACTAAATACACAGAACTATGACTACGTTTACATGCAGCCAATAAGCCGTTCAAAACCGGAATATTAGCAATAACCCGGTTGCGCACGGCCATGTAAACACCGGCAAAAATCCGAAAATGCTCATATTCGGGTTTTTCAAAACCCGAATATGCTACCTGGGTTACCCCTTTTCTAACCCGAAATTTTGGTCATGTAAACGCGTATCGGCATATCCCCATCAAAAGGAACATTGATTTGTGTTCTGCGCATGTTCTATTTGCAAGGAATCTTGGTCTTTTGAGTAGAGGAACTTCTTGTATGCGCCAGAAAACATAGTTATAATAATAATTATATACTATAATAATATAGTTATATATATATATATATATATATATATATATATTATATATATATATATATATATATATATATATATGTATGTCAATGCAGAAAACCTGCGTGCAGTATACCGGAAGTAAACAAGAAGTAGAGGTAAACATGGCGAGATGCAGCACAGCACCACACTTGGAGCGAGGAGGAAACCAGTTTCTTTATTAGTGTGGTGAAAACCATGAATATAATGTCTTTTGTTGACGGCAGAAAGTACCGAGATAGTGAGATTTATAAGAAGGTGACCGAAACGTTATTGCGTCTTAAGGTTGTCCGTAGGCTACGTCCAGACGCTAACCGTGCGTCGCCGTTTACGTCGGGATATCGCCAATTGATTACAAATTCCATGTAGGAGTAACTCTCTCTGCTCACGCATGTAAACGGGTTATTCCGAATGTTTCAGAAACCCGAATAGTGACCTTAACCCGACCATAACCCGAAAATTGACAGCTTGTAAACGTAGTCAATGAGGGCTGTAACAAGAGACAGGTGACATGAGAGCTGATGAACAGGTAACACACATCAGGGCGGGGCAGACAATCACAAAGGCGGGAAAACAGACAAGGCAGGAAGTCAAACAAGACATGACACATTGAAAGTGACTCTACAAGATAAAACAAGAACTAAACTAAACCCAGGATCATGAAAATATAGTTGTAATGAATACATTTAAATTAGGTTTGAAATGTTTAAACACTTTATATACAAGACCAGTTTCATCAGCATGCTGTACTCAAACTGACATGACAATATCCAAACTTTAATTGTTGAGACCAGAAGAATCGTTGAAAAGGAAGAGTTTAACCTTTTAGGAAATATGCGTATTCACTTTTTATCTAAGAGTAAGATAAGATGATCAGTATCAAGTATCAACATTCTGTTTGTTAAAGAGATATTTTGCTGATTTAAATCCAGCTCTGTGTCATCTTTGTGTGGGCAGTGTGTTTAGATGAACGGTGATTGGCTTCCGTCCGTGGCCTCCTTGCACAGAGGTCTGATGATATCCGCCGAATGACGCAAAATGTGGCGTTCCGTGTCTATTTGTGAGCTGTTTTTAGATTAAGATTTACGTCTTTATTAGGAACCAGTAGTGTTGGAGCGCCACACAGGCAGGGAAGTCAGAAAGTGTGGACGTTATGTATGGACACGTTGTTTTGGTGCTTACATGGAATTTAGTGAAAAAGAAATATCTAGAATAACACCAGTCATCATTTCACTCACTATGTTTAGAAAAAACAAATGGAAACCCATTTCCTGAAGCGAAATTGCGAAAACACACATTTTGGTATAATACTGGTGTGGTTTATGCATATCAGCCCTTGGTCTTATGTTTTTTGTAACAAGGTTTCGTGTGTCTAAAGCCCAGTTCAGACCAAAGATTTGCAGGGAAAAGTTTCAGCGGTCTGAACCGGCCCGTCTCAGCTCGACTCAAACCAGCTTCCGGCGCCACTGCAACTCAGCTGGTCGGGTCTCCAGAGGCTGGTTTTACAACGTAAGAGACGTCACCTGTTTCAACAGCCAATAGAGAAATAAGCTGGTGAAGTCTGCTACAAACTATAGAAAGAAAATTATCCATAATCCATTTTATTTTCATGTTACAAACAGCTGGTCGAAATGGCAGAGTTTTAGACGGAGCCTCAACAATCGCCCGAAAGCACGGTAACAGAACAAATTATATATCCAGCTACAAAAAAAGCACTTCAGTCACAGTCACTCATTTAGCTACAAAAGAGAGCGACACACACTCGCTTGTGGGCGCTCCTGGTCACAAGAACGATGTTTTGGATTTAAAAGTATTTATTTCTCGATAGAAGTAACAAAATATGAGATAAAATGCCAAACATTTCAGATATATACAGAAATACGATGTCCTGAAGCGTTTCCGCCATCTTGAATGATTTTCTTCGACTCGAGCATTGACATATATATAATGGACCAACAGACCCCGTTGCTCTGGACAGAGACCAGTGAAGGATATTAGAAGCACTTTTCCGGTGATCTCTTGCTTTACTGCGCAGCCTCCAACTGAGAGAGACAGCGTAAATGTGACGTGAGCAACCTGTCTGAAAGTTGTAAGTATTCTGGTAGCTGTGCCGAGAGAAATCTCAATCATTCCCAATCTTACAGAGACGGAGAGCGTAGGTATATGTAAGGAGATAACATAAGCACAGGCTAATTATTGCTAACTAACATGCTAGTTAAAATTAGTAATTAAACCTAATAAAAAAAAAAGTGATACCTTTGTAGCAACAAAATGGCGCCATCGGAGGTTCGAATTCTGAAGCGAAGCTTACCCCCTTGGACTCGAGCAACCAACATACGTACGTCACGCTGCCCTCGCGCTGCCTCACTCCGATTGGCAGTCGCTTTGTCGCATCGCTCAGCATTTGCATAAAATAGACTTCTTGTCTATTTCAGCCCTTCCTTGCTCGCGGCAAACGGCCACTCCCATTGAAAATGAATGGCAGCCTGTCGCTTTGTCGCGGTCTCTTGTAGCTAATGTGACTGTAGGGTAAAAGTCGGTAGTTAGAACGGAAGTACAAAGAGGCGTTGTTATGGAGATGATACACCATTGCAAGAAGTTGCAAGTTTCAACTCATCTCGTCGCAAATCTTTGGTCTGAACTGGGCTTTAGTGTAGCTCGATGCATGCAGCTGCTTCTGCTCGTTCACACAGCCTTTCACACGCACATTACCTCTGTAAGTTATCACCATAATTGTTGTGATAAAAAGAGCACAGTCCAAGTTATATTGTTAATTAATTATTAATAATATAATACATTTTTATTTATATAGCGCTTTACATGGTACTCAAAGACACTTTACAGCACAGATAGCACATTAAAAACAGATAAGCAATAAAACCAACACATAAAACAAGCATATTAAAAGCAATTAAAAAGAAAAAAAAAAACAGTAACTATCAGGTGAGAAATGTAAGACTATTGGATGTGGAAAGCTAATCTGAAGAGGTGTGTTTTGATTAGTGTAGGTCAGTACAGTCACGGATGCGTATGGGTAGGGAGTTCCAGAGGGAGGGGGCTGCAGTGGTGAAGGCTTGGCAATGGTGAATTATTAAGCAGTTAGAGGGGGATATGTACACATACACATGCAGGGAATGATGAAAACATGTGGCCAGCATTATTACTAACCGTCCACATTGCTCCATTCTCTCAAGACTGTAGAACATCTGAAAAATAATGTGACATGCTATCCTATATACAGTCCCCCTGGACCTTATTTGTGTCCACATACAGTAGAGTGAGCCTGACTGTACGCCTGCATTGTCGACATCTAGATGCTGAATTATGAATAATAATCTCACATTGCATGAAATACAGTTGCTCCTGTTTACGTTCCTGACCAGCTGTCTTGGTCCCAACAGGATCCCAAGGAGCGGCTGGGTTGCCAGGTCCAGACGGGCTTCACAGATATCAAGGCACACACATTTTTCCGCAATATAGACTGGGACCAGGTAAGAGCAGAGTGAGTGAGGAGAGAGAAAAAAATACCCTGCCATGATTTGTTAAAGCATTGTTTATTGCAGTTTATTTCAGTGTATACTTCCAACACAAAACTTCCAACAAAATATTGACACATTCCATGCCCACAAAAGGAGCGGGGGGGGGAATGCATTCTTATACTGCCCACGCCTTTCTCAAAACATATAGATGACATGGTCATAGTACATGGTGTGCTATGATAACAACCTTTTGCTACAAAATAAGAGCCTGCACAGCAAAAAAACCTGTTCCGCGACAAAAACGAGATGAAAACTAAATCAAAAGTAACTTTCGAAAAACAAAAACATGACCAAATGTTATCCATTTTTAGTCAATAAAGAAAAAATAATACTGGGACAAATGAACTAATAATTGTTTAAATACAAACTCCTATTCAATGAGAGCAGTGAATGTTCCCATGCGGTTTTTAGTGATGCATTTTCATTCACTTTAAGTTTTTCCCGTGTGAAAAGAAACCAAACCAGGTTAAAAACGCATTAAGTTTACCAACTCATGTACTGATTCGGATCAGAGCAAACAAAGTATAGGCTTGAAAATGCCCTAAAAGAAAAAAGAGGAAAAGAACGGGGTTCCAACTTCCAGAATAGTATCCCTCATTTCAAACAGATAAACTATGAGGTGGAAGTGTGATACATATTCTACCTAGAATATAATTCGGTAGGTGGGATCAGGGTGCTTGTTGCTTCCTGACAGACAGCTGCTGACAGCTGATTTGATGTGTGTCACAACTAATGTAACAACAAACAGAGAACAAACACTGAACGCCCACATGTAATGCCAATCAGCTCTGAGAACAGGGCACCGCTGGCATTTCACATTTGCATTTTTTTAGACTTGATAATATGGGTCTACTGTATATATCTAGGGCCTAAATACCACAGAGAACAGTGAGATGGAACTGTGTGTGTGTGTGTGTGTGTGTGTAGACTGCTGCTCTGCCTTCATCCTCTGTGGAGTAACAGGGCAAATAAAAGTGAATTCTTAATCACACGCGTATGCACACACACATATTTGCACCAACTGAAACATTAGGATGTGTGTGTTGAGGTTGCAGTTGCAATTGCAGTTGCAGTTGCGTGATTATTGGCTTAGCTCTGACGCACACAACTATTTGAAACGGACATGAGAGAAGGATAAAAGCCATACAATATTCAGGGTCTTTACATCTGCATAAAGTCCATTTTCACCAGTAGGGCTGAGCAAAGTAACATTGTGTGCAACTGGATTGTATCAATGGGCCTTCACTCACATAGATACGTAGATACTGCCTTCGGCTTGTGAGATGCGTCTGTGCCTCCAGCATTTTAGGGATGGACAACTGACCCGTTTCATCATAAAGACTCAGAGAAAGAGACTTTTGTGTGAAAGAAATGCCAAAACTAAGCAACATGGAATAACATTTTACAGATGAAGAGGGTGTCTTACCATATTTTGATGTTACAAACGTGTTTAATTTAAAATTAAAGAGGTCATGTTAATCTAGGGCTGCACAATTAATCAAATTTTAATCACGATCACGATTTTGGCTTCCCACGATAAAATTTGCGCGATCGAGCGATATTTAAAATTAGTCATTCCCTTCATAGAACAGTTTTTGCAAAGCCAATCTAGCGCTCCATAAACCACTGTCTGATCACATGTCTCCATCAGCCAATCAGAGCTGTTCCCTGCCTGCACCGCGCAGCTTAGTTTCTAGATGTAGACAGTCACAGAGGACAGAGTAACGTGAGGAAAATTCCACAACAGGTAGCAGTCGGTCATCATAAGCCGGTCACAATGTTTACCAGTAAACGCAACATTTTGTCCCGTCTGTGTTGTTTTTCAGCAGTGACCAGTGCTAGTTTGTGTCTTTTAGCTCATAGCTTTAGCAGCAGACTGTTGAACGTCCCGCTGTTGGAATCCTACAGTGAAATACAGACACACTACACTGTTTAGCAGTCAGCATTTTAGCCGTGTTTAATCCAGTTACTACTGTGGCTAACGGTAGGCTAACGTTGCCTGTTGCGTAACGTGTTATAAGTGTTTACTAGTGTGACATTCAGCAATGTTTATGTTGCCTCTAACGTGGGTTTCGAGCATTAGAGCGGAACGCAGACATGCAAGTGGCAGTGTAATGAGCCACAGAAATCCGCGTAGCAATTTCAGCTGGTAGATACCAGACACCACATGCGCCGTTAACGTGAAAAGAATATTGCATTGCCTGTATCTTTCACGGCAAACGTGCATGCGTGGAAAGCGGTCGCACAACAGCTGAAATGGCATACTCCTTCACAGTATCCTTCAGTAAAGGAGGAATGTAGCATAATATGGATGTATTAGTAGGAATGTAGCACAATATGGATGTAAAAGCAGTTATAATTATGTGACAATAAAATTACTTTTGGCTAAAATCAACAAATAATCGTGATAATTAATCGTGATCTCAATATTGATCAAAATAATCGTGATTATCATTTTGGCCATAATTGTGAAGCCCTACGTTAATCCTTCTTTTAAGCTAACATAAAGTTAAGTGACTGTCCTGATACTGAATTAAGCTAATGCTATAAAGTATTTTTTATTTAAGTAATTAGTAATACATCAGTTAGTTGCTGAAAATGATGTTTGTCGTGTGTGTGTGTGTGTGTGTGTTATTGAAGCGGCAGCTCCGTGGCTGACCTGCAGCTTCTCGAGTGGCCGCTTGAGGCGAGTCATTCCGCATAGACCCCCATGTTAAAAAATCCAAACTTCACAGCAGAATTTAACATGTTTACAGCCTGGTACAAAAAAAAAAGTTTTTGGTCAAAATTTCGTCCTTCATGACAACTGTATGGGGGTATTTTGATATGAAAACCCTCATTTTTAATTTAAACAAGTATCCTGTATCATAAATACACGTCTGGCATCTGTAGCGAAGCAAACCGCTTGAAAATCGGTTGGAAATACAGTGAGAAATGATGATATCAATTGCGGATAGACCTCTGCCTCAATAGACACGCATGCATTAGGAAGCGTAGCACGTCCGTCCTAAAATGGTGACCGCATCGACGTATCGTTCCAATGAACAGCAGCAGCGAATGTGGTATCTATGTATATATACACTCACCTAAAGGATTATTAGGAACACCTGTTAAATTTCACTTTAATGAAATGATCTAATCAACCAATCACATGGCAGCTGCTTAAATGCATTTAGGGGTGTGGTCAAGGTCTAGACAATCTCCTGAACTCCAAACTGAATGTCAGAATGGGAAAGAAAGGTGATCTAAGCAACTTTGAGCGAGGCATGATTGTTGGTGCCAGACGGGCTGGTCTGAGTATTTCACATTCTGCTAAATTACTGGGATTTTAACGCACAACCATTTCTAGGGTTTACAAAGAATGGTGAGACAAAGGAAAAACATCCAGTATGCTGCAGTCCTGCGGGGCGAAAATGCCTTGTTGATGCTAGAGGTCAGAGGAGAATGGGCCAACTGATTCAAGCTGATATAAGATCAACGTTGACTCAAATAACCACTTGTTACAACTGAGGTATGCAGCAAAGCATTTCTGAAGCCACAACACACACGGCCTTGAGGCGGATGGGCTACACCAGCAGAAGACCCCACCGGGTACCAATCATCTCCACTAAAAATAGGAAAATGAAGCTACAATTTGCACGAGCGCACCAAAATTGGACAGTTGAAGACTGGAAAAATGTTGCCTGTTCTGATGAGTCTCGATTTCTGTTGAGACATTCAGATGGTAGAGTCAGAATTTGGCGTAAAAAGAATGAGAACATGGATCCGTCATGCCTTGTTACCATTGGGCAGGCTGGTGGTGGTGTAATGGTGTGGGGGATCCCTTTCACCTTCAGAACTGCCATAATTCTTTGTGTCATTGATTCAACAAGGTGCTGGAAGCTTTCTTTAGAAATGTTGGCCCATATTGAAAGGATAGATTCAAACACGGTATTAGTATGGTGTTCCTAATAATCCTTTAGGTGAGTGTATATCTATGCTTTACTCATACAGATAGATTTGTTCTTTAATGGAACATGTGACTGTTTTAAGAAAAGTGGTCATTCACTTATTTTGTCCTTTTTAATTTAACTTAATTTCAATTTAATTGTATTTATAGTGTCAAATCCTAACAGAAGTTATCTCAGGACACTTTACAGATAGAGTAGGTCTAGACCAACAATTCCCCCCAAAAGTAAGCATTTGGTGCGACAGCGGCGAGGAGTAATTTCCTTTTAACAGGCAGAAACCTCAGGAAGACCCTGGCTCCTGGTGGGCGGCCTTAGGTCTCGACCGGGTAGAAGCTAGGCCTGCACGATAAATCGTTATAAAATCGCAATCTCGAGTCACCCCTGTTCGTGATTTAATTTTTAAATGACTTTGAATTCTTTCTTTTTTTCTCCTTCAATTAATTTATTGAAAGCATTTCACATTGACATGTTTTAATTGTGTAAAGACATGTTCAAGGAGTTCAGATAGAGCCTGTATCAGGGCCATATTTAGTTCAGTGTGTTATAGGTCACTATTTTTGGTAGCCTACTGTACTGTATTTTCTTTATTCATTGAAGACTCCATGTTTACAGACTTGTGGGGATGCGCAATTTGCTATAGGTGGCAAAAAAAATCTATGTTTGGTACTGCCAATTTGTTTTGTCATGGTTCATGTGTGCAATAAACATTACACTTCGTGAGAAAAGAATTGTGGCAGAGAATCGTGATATCAATTCTAAGCTAAAAAATTGTGATTCATATTTTTCCCCAAATCGTGCAGGCCTAGCCAAAGCTAAGCTTAGAAGCTAAGTTAGGGACTGTTCGTTTTTTATTAAAGGGGCTACCGGAGGAGTTTTGGGATCTTGGAGACTTGACCCTCCCTTTAACAGCAATACATTTTTCTATGACCCTCTGAAATGATTGGGATAAAAGGCATGACCCTCCCCATCAATTTATTGATGCCTTCTGTACTGGTTAGCGCTTGGCAAAGATGTACAGATAACCATTGTTTTTTTACAACCATGACATACTGTACACGACTTAACCTCTGCTTTGTCATCTTACACATCACAATCCACTATTATGGTGGCCATTTCAGTAAATTTACTCACTAACATTGTTGTGGAAACACAATAAGCATGGAAACTAAATGCACACTTCCTGCATTACTTCAAATACTAAGTTACTCATCTAATAAACAAGTATTCACATGAAATAAAACAATAAAACATTGAGACCATTCAACAGAGCACACTGGGTAATAACCCATATTGACAGCCCACCCAATTAGAAATTCAAAGTTAAAGCAACACTAGAGAACTTTTCCCGCTTCTGTCCCCCTACAGGTTGTCTCATTGGAACTACAACTGGAAACTCGTCTGCTATTTCATTACTAAATTCACTTCGGAGACTTTTTTTATGCGAGAAATCAACTTTGTAGAGCTCAAATATGGGCTGTTTTACGAAAATTGATGGCTATTGCAAATTTGGTCAGACTGTGTCAGAGTTCAGAAGCTCCACAGTCTGATGTGACAGCCGGCGGGTGCCTACCGGGGTCGCTGGCTTGCCGCCCGGCCACCTGTCCACCTTCACAGACCCCGCTGTGAACTGGCTGGAGCTCTCTCAGGAGACTCGCGGACAAGAGGCGTTTATTTCCCCGTTCGTTTGTTTAAATAACTCAACACACATATCCATTGTAAGATTTACTGGAACCTGTGATTTTTCGAAGTTATAATGCTCCACAAGAGATTGCGGGCGTAACTAGCTCGTTGACCGGCCAAGGAGCAGGCAGAGGAGAGGGAGAGCAGCGTCTGACAGGGCAGAAAGATACCCGTCTCCCTTTGACAGTCTTGTAAATAAATTATAACATGTAGATCTGTCAGTCTTCCTCTATCATAGGCGCCGATTTATGTTTTCCTCCATGGATGCTCACAGGGCGCACAAGAGTGTATGGCTGCAGCCTGGATACCTCCTGTCCAGAGCCAACGATGGGGCGACTGAGCTCTACATGGAAAAGTATGCACCAAACAAGCCACTTTGCTGTTTTCATGAATACAAAACGTTGGGTGACCCTCCCCTCAACAAAGAATAAAAATACATTAGCCTCCCCTATTTTCCTCCGGTGGTCCATTCCATAAATACCGAACGGTCCCTTAGTAAGATGGATTAATGGATTAATGGCACACAGATAAAGAGAGAGAGAATTTTCTCTTCACAAACTAAATTCATGAATGATCAGACCTTCATCCACAGAGGGGAAATACTTGTTTGAGCAAAGACTCATAATACCTTAATCTGAATGATTTGGGAGTTTAAATATATTTAAAACAACAACAACACAGTATCTGTGTGATGTGCATCAAGGCTCATCAATTTACTGAATGGTTTTTGCCATATTTTGTCATGACAGCTTATACAACTTAGTAGTTGCTTGGAAAATTCTCACAGCTGCCTCCGGGTCTTTGTGCGAGTCTCCCATCAAAGTGAGATCTTTGTTACCATGGGTTTTAGCATCAAACTTCATGTCGAACTGTTCTGAACTGAACTGCATCTTTATTTATGTCGGTACAGCTGCTAAATGTCACAGATTTGACAGCTGTAGTAAAGTTTTTTTTTGTGTCCCCTGACACCACTGCTACGCTTGCTTTTCATCTGCTGGTTTCTGACAGCAGGACTTGAGTCGGTGTGATGTGACACTTCCTTTTTCTTTTTTTTTTACTCCGAAGTAACATTTCTATGAGTGAAACCGGTAGCCTCATATACGTAGCAATTTGGGAGCATTGATAATGCTGAAGATTAAAAAGATCACAAACATGCACCTGTGTATTCTAGTGTGGAAATTATTTTTTGTGTATTTCCTTTTTAAAAACTGTAAAGTGTCTTTGAGTGTTGCAAAAAAGCGCTATATAAAAAACAATGCATTATTATTATTTATTCATGAACAGAGTACAGTATGAGCAAACCTCAGGGGAAAAAAGTAAGCGAGATTTAGTATAAAACGCTCTTGCATGAGGCCAAATTCAACTTTATGTCATGAAAGCACTATCATACGCTTATGATTCATGCAATTGTAACATTAAATGCTATTTATATAGCATTTATATTAGCTAATTTCCATGAATCAATATAAAATGTATCAAAACACAGATTATGTTGACTTCAGGTAGCTCATTAGTCTTTATCATTGTATAGACAAATATCAATATTAAAAATGTCATAATTTAGAGCTGTGATGCTAGGTGTATTTTGAGCCCTTATGTTCTGAATTCTACATGTTGCAAGAGCACTTTTTTACAGAGACTATAAAAGCAGCTTTAATATGCTACTCTATTAGACATTAGAGCAAATGCTAATTAAAGATGAATTAAGGCCATTTCTCTATCCTCATTGTTGCCGTGTCCCTCATGGGACAATTAGGTGGGGTGGCAGGTAGTATAGTGGCATGAAAGAGGACGAAAACAATTGTCAAGAGTGAGTTAATGAGTGCCGCCACGGTGCCTGTGATGTACACACCAAAGGCAAACTGGGGAAAGATTTCAAAGCGGCGAGAAACCCTGAGCCCAGCGACAACGCTCCCGTGTAGCACAGAGGGAAAACAAGTTGACAAAGCTGTGAGAGGAGGAGAAGCGACGCTCTCTGCCCTCAAACTGGGAACCTGTCTCCAGACCTGACAGGCCTGGCACGCCGCTACTGTTGTTACACATATTAATATTCATCAGACAGTTCCTGAGGGAGCGCAGAGTTCTCTCTCTCTCTGAAGAGATGACACATTTGAATATCATTTACCTGCCGTCCTCTTTTATGCCCTCGCCAAATCCACACATTCTTTACTACCAGAACACTGTCAAAGTTGATGAGCGTTGTGAAGAAATGTATAATTTGGAAACTGTTGTTGAGTTCCTTTTCATTGACACTGAGATCACATTTAGGCAGGAAACTAGATATCAATCCCCTGCGCTGCATGCTGTGGATATGTTTTTGTCTCACCTTTGAACCCATACATAGTTTATTTTAACTTGCTAACAAGGTTAAGACATGGATGATAATTCACAATTTACAGTCCTTTTTCTGTGCAAAAAGTCCATCCGAAGCTCATCTGAGGCAGCAGTTGAGTTAGCCCAATCAAGCAGTTATCTTCGGCCTACATATGTAGGTTGATTTTCAGTGTTTTGTTCTTAAAGGGTAACTTTTTTCAACAATCATGTTTTTGTGTCAAAGTGACTAACGGGAACAAAACTCTTTGACATTGGTCCAGTATTAAGCAAGATCGCTGCATTCGGCAGTCAGCGAAAACAAGCTACAATGTTATTGGGCAGTTGTGGATCTTGAATTTATATCCACAAAAGTGCTTGTTTTGCTACTGACAGGCTCAGATTATTATTCTAAGTGTCAACATTATGGAAAGGATTTCTAAGGAGGTCGACTTTTCTGTTAAAGAGTAAGATCCTATTTTTAAACATAAAAACATCTGCGAAACTGCGTTCACTAAACCCACCAGACTCCATGTAAATAAACAGTAATTTTATCATCAAAATATACTTCATTCAAAGTTGACAGACAAAGTAAAACTACGAAAAGCCGTTTTGGTTCGTCTTTGCACTTTTACAACATCACCACTCTGGTTTGGTTGAAATAAACACATGGTTTAGCGATTTACATGTGATATTATGTTGGCTGTATATACACTAAAAGTGTTTAGCGGTTGCAATTTTGCAAATGTTTCTATGTGTTAAAAAAGGATCTTACTCTTAAAAAGACAGGCCGACCTCTTTAGAAATCCTTTCTATAATGTTGTCAGACACTTAGAATATTAATCTGAGCCTGTCAGTGGCAGAAACAGCACTTTTAGTGGGCAAAATTGACGATGCACATTTGCCCTATAGGGTTATAATACATTGCAGCGCAGTTCGCGGCAGCTGATCGCTGCATTCTCACTTAATACTAGACCAATTTCAAAGACTGTTCACATCGGTCATTACACACAATAACATAGGAAAATAGGGTCCAGGTTGAAAAAACTGACCCTTAAACCTAAACTAATCCTTTAAAGAACTGGTAACCTGGCTGACCTGTTGGCTTGTTTACAACCTGTCTGAATGCTCGTGGTAACCTTATCTAAACAAAAGAAGATAAAAAAGAGCGATCCTATTCAGCACCATGTTTTCTTTCTTTCAGAAAAGTCCCTTTCTCTATTGAAGCCAGCAGTTTATTTGTGGGATGTTCACTGTCTGACAGCCAATCTGTACAAGAAGATATTTTGAAAAATATTTCATTTCCAAAACTCAAACCAACAGTGAAGTGAAGGCACTCTCTGATGGTAATCTCCTTGTTCTTATGGAGATGTGCTTCTACACCGCTGTGGCAGGGGTTCGAAGAGAAAGCTCCACTCAGAGTGTGTGATTAAGTAAAACAGTGTGAGCGTGTGTAAGTGTGTGATGCATGGCATCTGTTGACTGTGGTAAGTCTGCAGTCACATTAACGGCTGCCTCAGATCAGGCGGATTGTCACATCGTCCAATCCTGTCCTGAAAGCATCAATGCCATCGGGTACACACACACACACTCTGACAGGTGCTGTGATCTGAGAACCCATGGATTGCTTGTATAGCCCTGGCACTCAGTTACCTTTATTATACACCCCTCTGGCCTCAGGGGAACTTCCCGAGTGTGTGCGTGCGTGCGTGCGTGCGTGCGTGCGTGTGTGTGTGTTTGTGTGTGTGTGTGAAGGTGCCGGACTCGTTCCTGGCCTTCAGTGTGGTTCATTACCACCACACAGAGCTTCAGCCTGCCCAACAACACATCAGAGAGACTAGGGAAAGTAGGAGGAGAGTGATGTGAAAAAAGATGAAAGAATTGACAATGAGTAAGACATAGACAAACTGAGAGGAGAAAGATGGAGACAGGATGTGAGGGGGTGAAACTGACAGAGAAGTGTAGGTAGGCGCTGAACAAACAAAAACAAAATAATAAAAAATTAGCAACAGAGCGAGAGATTGGGGGAAGGTGGGCCAATTTCATGGAGAGGGAGCGATAGGAAGAGGTGTAAAAGAGAGAAAGTGAGTTGTTTGTGCGTTTGAAGCTTTTCCCACAAAGCACTTTGAAGCAATAACACTAATGAAGCAGAGAAACCGCTGCAAAAAACAGCAGGAGATCCCGCAATGTTGTAGGAACTAAACACACACACTCAGGAAACAACTGACAAACAAGAAGTGGAACTGGAGAGCAAGTTGTGAGTGTTTGATAAATTCCTCAACCGTATTCATACCTAAACAACAAAATAGGTTATTTGTCAGTGCCTTCCAAAATGATTTTCTGATCTGCCACCTCTATGGTTAAGGTTTGGTTCAAGTTAAGACAACTTTTTTTTATCTTTATAAATGTACTTGACAGGGACAATACATGTAGGCATTGTCACATTTAAATAAGTGCAACCGGTATGTATGTATGTATGTATGTATGTAGGACCTCTAGTCAAAGTTAATTTACAGACCTTGTCCCTGGTTAAAACACATTATACCGTGGTCTGGGTGAATACTCGCTTCTGATTGGCTGCAGGGTGTCCATAAAAAAGTGATGTAGGACACCTACTAAACGAGTTCTGGTGAAGCGGACTGTTTACTGTTCTAAATGAATGCGCTACATTAAAACAAAAAGGAAATGTGGATCTGTTATTTCCAACGCTGCCTCTGAACGCCACAGGATGGCGCTAACACACAAGCTGCAAGAAGTAAGTTATACTGTCCCTCTGGACTGACTTTGTTTCACAGCGAATAACGTTCTCTCACATCCCGTTCGCTGTTCATGTCGCTACTTCAGGCTGCTGCCGACAGTAACGTTACACATCGCGGATAACATTGTTCATAGAAGTCGTTATATTGTTTGGCTGGATAGCTAGCTTGTCTTGTTGTTCAAAATACTGTCAAATATATTTACTGATTGCCAACTGTACACAATGTGATTGACTTTGGATCTTGCTGAAGGGTTCTACGAGTGGAGCGGACTATAAATATCTCCCGTTGCTAAAGGTGGCAAGTCGTATCTAAGGTCTTTCCTATTTCCTGGAGGAGTGAACGTTTGCATTGCATAAGAACCTTATAGGATGGGAATACATACCCTTCTCATCTCCTTGCGTGCTGTAAAGCTGTCTGACGGCTCCAGCGGCATCAGCCCATAACAGAACATGCAGGTGAATGGTTCCAGTAATCCTACTGCTCCGAATAAGTGACAAAATAACGCCAACATGTTCCTATTTACATGTTGTGATTTGTAGAGTCACAGCGTGTACAAATAACAACGTAACATGAGACACAGCCATCTTCTAACCATAAACAAACCGGGAACTATATTCTCAGGCGGAAGAATATAGAACTTGGGCGGAGTGATATGCTCGCAGCAAGCCTGTCTGAGAATATAGTTCCCAGTTTGTTTACAGATAAAAGATGGCTGTGTCTCATGTTACATTGTTTTTTGTACACGCTGTGACTCTACAAATCACAACATGTTAATAGGAACATGTTGGCGTTATTTTGTCACTTTTGTCACAATTCGGAGCAGTAGGCTAGTTGGAACCAGTTACCTGCAGGATCTGTGCTGGGCTAAGCTAATGCTGGAGCCGTCAGACAGCCTTACAGCACGCACGGAGATGAGAAGGGTATGTATGGACTTGTCTAACTCTGGGGGTTACGGTGAATAAGCTAAATTCCCAATAAGTCGGCGTGTTCCTTTAATGGACTTCGGTGGCTGCGCGTCGGACAGTTCACGCCTCACCGTCGTCCATTAATACCTGACAATGGACACCACGTCGAGCATTAACCCTTACTTATACAACAAGTCTAATAAACTAAAACTAATGCTGCATTTGCACTGCATGGTACGGCACGACTCTACTCAACTCGCTCTTTTTTCTTTAGTTTTTTCCAATAGCAAAAGTTGTGGATAGTATCTTGTACCTGGTACTGGTTTTGTTACCACCTCGGTCGATAAAGTGGGCTGAGCCGCTACTAGAAGGTGGAGTAAAAACACTGCAGACCACTGATTGGTCAGCGTGAACCATCGATCGTCTATCGTCAATAGCGACCACAACTAACACACCTCCACTACGCCATACACCACGCCGCCGTAGCATTGACAAAGTGCAGACATTGTTGCCGATGAAAGGATCCATGAAGGGAGCCGTGTGAAGTCTGACAAATGTCCTCAAGTGATGTCACTTGAGTCAGCGTCAGTTGATTCTGAAGACTACAAGTTTTAAATTTAAAAAGTCTGGAGGTGTAGAGTTAGGAGTTTTCCGGTGAGGGCTGAGCGTTACTGAGCAGCCTTCAACTGAGCTTGACGACGTAGATGTGATGTGAGCAACCTGTCTGAAAGTGTGAAGTCTTCTGGTAGCTGTGCAGAGAGAAATCTCAATCATTCCCAATCTTGCAGAGACGGAGAGCGTAGGTATATGTAAGGAGATAACATGGGCACAGGCTAATTATTGCTAACTAGCATGCTAGTTAACATTAGTGATTAAACTTAAACAACTAACGTAAGTCCAAACTGCCTGCGAGCTTCTCCTGTACTATACGGTAATTCCTCTACTATGCGACAGGAAGTTGCATGGTTATGACACAATCGTTAGCCTATTTTTATAAAAACGTCTGCTACGGAGCCATGACATGAGATACAAGGTAATGGAGCCTTTTATACATTGTTGTGTCCCTTTAGCAGAGCTGCCAACTCTCACGCATTGGCCGTGAGACACACGCATTTGATTGGTTTCACACGCACACACGCCACACCCCCGATTTCTCACGCTGAAATGTCAACCCGGTCAAAAAAAAAAAAAAAAGTGTGTCAAACCGGTCCGAAAAATACGAATCCCACAATGGCCACGCCAAGACCCGCCCTACGAAGAAGCTCGATTGGTTGGGGTTAGGCATTTGACCTCGAGGTTAGGGTTATGGGATTGGTCAGGGGCTAGGACCTACATGTAAGCATGGACGCCTGGCCAATAGTAGTGTGTAAATGCTACTGAAGGGCGGGTCTTGGCGTGGCCATAGTGGGAAGAAAATATCGCAACCCGGTCGGTAAAATGCCTGAAAGATGAGTTTATGTTTATCTATAGATCTACCTGTCGAGCCGCTCGTGATCGACTAGTTATGCTTTCAGAGACGGTGAGGGGGTTCAGTAGCGCTCCCTGTCTTGAATTTTTTAAATGTCGCAAATGTGAGAACATTTCTTCACGAGCCATCCCAGGCGCATATCCCCGGCTTCAGGTAGGCTATGCTTTGAGTATTACAGACCCGTCCGTCGCTTTGTGTCCACTCTCTCTGTAAAAATAGAGGTGAGCAGCGCGGCTGGTAAGTGTAGCAACTTCAGTTCATTTTAGTGGACTCGCTCTGCTGTGGGCAGTGACGCGTGCTCTACCTCCGATGAAGAGCAGCGTACAGCCACCTGTAAACTTTGTCAGAGACCAGAGACCCAAATGGGCCTCTGTGTCTGTCAGACGGTCTGAATGAGACACTACCATATCAGCAGAGCAATAACATGCACAGCAGACTATATTACAACTCTCCAAATTTCGGAGGACACAGATGGGTTATATTTTGAATTTGCACAAAGTTGTAAAATAAAATGAGCCATGCTGTGTCTTTTGTCTTGCTCTTGGTGACTGGATATTTTTCAGTCTATTTTCTGCTGGACCTTGTGGTGGGGAGAGGCCTTGTTTGAAGAATGAATTTCCCTCACTGCCTAATCTAATGAGGTTTGGTCTTTGGCCACCAGTTCCCCAGGTGCCCAAAAAATGGTTATTTCTATTTATTTAGTTTTAAAGGATTAGAATGTATGTAAATCAGTGGTTCTCATTCTTTAGAATTGCAGTGGTCCTAGTAGATCCCTTTGGTAGACCAATGTTAATTTAACCCTGGTCCCTACACTGAGAACCACTAGTGTGTGTGTGTGTGTGTGTGTGTGTGTGTGTGTGTGTGTGTGTGTGTGTGTGTGTGTGTGTGTGTGTGTGTGTGTGTGTGTGTGTGTGTGTGTGTGTGTGTGTGTGTGTTTTGTAGTAAAGAGAGAGAATGGGAGAAGGAAGTTTGTGTGAGGTGGAACTTGTCACCATAGACCCAAATCTTCTCAGCTGTTGCTACTGTCATATGCTGCACTGTCTCTTCATGTGACACATTATGTTTGGCACATTGTATGGGTCACTTCTTATATCATAACAAGGTAATACAATGTGTAATCAAGTGATGACTGATTAACAGTAATGTAAATGCTAAATGCCCTAATACCTGTTGAGACTACAACAATGCAAATTTTGCACATATCATGTAAGACTTCTAGTCTATTTCTTTGCACAAAACTCTCCAGAAAGTGCCATTTAATGGTTTATTTTCAAAAAAATGCCAGGCGGGCATACCCCCGGACCCCCCTAGGGAGAACCCCACCACATAACATATCACAATTTAAACCCTGACAGTAATGATGCTGAATGAGCCAAAGAAATCTGCTTTGTACGTATTAAAAATTTGGGTTCGCCCCACCAAATCTCACTCCAAGGTTTTGGGAAAAGTTGGCAGCTCTGCTTTAGAAATAAACAACGGACAAATAGAGTCTTCAAATGCTTCAGATGTAAAGTTACTCGCTGTCAAAGTGACGCCAACATGAATGGCAGTCAATGGGATGCTAACGGCGGGTGATGGCTAGGTAGCATCAAAATGACGCCATAGGAGGTACGGGTTGTAGAGAGAGGCTTACCCCTTTGAACATAACACACCCCAATCTTCAACCCGACCTATTATGCTGTTACTTGTTTTCTGTCATATCTTTAATGTTATGCCGTTTTTTATGTCAAACATGGCCAAAACTTTAAATAATGAGGTAAACGTATTTAAGAGAAATCCCCTCCAGATTTCCAATTGCTCTGAACACTCACACACACATACACACATACACACTCACAGGAAAAATAACTCTCCTCTCACTCACCTTTTAAGTACTACGAGTGGCAGCCTTAAAAGGATTTCACTGTAATGGATAATTTCGATGGAATTTCAGAATGCACAGATCTTCATTCTTGTACTTTGATTGTATTATTATAATTACAAATTTATCTATTGTCTTTTTTTCCAAATTCAGGAGGTAACACTCAAAGACTATACACATAATTTTTTACATTAAAATGATGCAACTGAAAGGTGAATATCAACTGTAGGACATCACCTGGATCAGCCTTCAAAAACTAAATGGATTCATCTCTATTTTAAGCTTCTATAAGCCTACTTGTAGGCAGTTTTTTTTTTTTTAAATGCGTATATTCTTAGATTGATTAAACATCCAAAAACAACGTGGGGAGCAAAGCTGTGTACCTGTGGTCTGACTTTATTGTGTTCTCAGAAAATGTCCTCAGTGCACATTTCAACAGGATGAGGGACCGGTGTGAAACCATGGAAACAAACCAGACAAAATCTCTACTGGCTGAATCACTCTGGCACAATTACTCTGTTGCTTCAACCTCCTGCATTCTGTTGTTTTTCGCTCCCTTTTTCAGTCTTCATTTCCACTGAGAAATGTAGCAACAAGATGCCCATCTTTTACTGTAGCAGATCTGACCATATGGAAAAGAGCCACAGTGTTTAAAATGCCTGATGTACAGTAAATCACACTATTTTTTATGGGCTCAGTAACTGTTCATTCATTCATCTCAAATGTGCAGGTTTCTATCCTTTCCTTATATTTTTGAGACACACTTATGTCACAAACAAATGCATTGACAAGTCAATTACAATATTAGTCAAACATCAATGAAAACATCCTATAGCCTACTGTAAAAGATTCTATATGTAACTTTTCACAAAATCCTTGTTATTAATGAAACCGGTGGCCATAAAGTGAACTGCTGTCAGCGTCCTGTTGCCTGTGCGCGTGATCACACTCCATAGGGGGGAGCGAGCATCCTGGGCTTCAGCCAAAACAGTGACGGGACTGACATAAGACTGAACGTGATTGACTGGCATCATGTTAATAGAATCCTGGAAAATAAATTACAGTCATGTTTAGATTAAAGTTACCATCTGTAATGTTCCTATATTTTATTTGGACCATTGGCTCCATAATAATAACTAGCTTGCCATTTGCAAATTACTTAATCAGCGAACGTTGCGAAGCAACCAATGGCAGATCCAGATAGCTAAGTTACAGCAACTGTCTAACCTTAGCTTAGGTTACAGCTGCCCCCCCCCTGCCTCGCATCACTCTTGTCTAGTAGAAAGCAATCGTAAGTTATACATTTTTTTCTTTATTCAGTTAAACCATTTATTGTTGCTTAAAATCAACACCTTTATAATACACAAGTGAGTATCATGGATCACATTAGCTGGTCAAGTAATTTGGTAAGCTAGCCAACTAAGATATTTAGTCAGATTGTATTTTGCTATCGATAACGTTAGCGAGCAATCAAGCTAAGGTGAGCCAGCTAGCTGTAACTTAGCTACGCTCCATGGATCCTACGTTGGTTTCTTCGTAACGTTAGCTGATAAAGTAATTAGCCGGATCAGCCCTGGGAGTCTGGAGGATTTAGATGTTATACACTCAACACAGTATTTTGCTATGTTAGCTAGCTAGCTAGCTATTCGTCATGTGAGCAAGCAAGCTAACTTTAGTGGACATTAATGATAAAACCACATTATCACAATATATTTTACATGTCAGTGTTTCCTCTAGGAGTTTTTTTCAGCACCAGGCGGTTTTCAGAGTCTGCCCATGCTGTGTTGCTTTTATATAGATTTTGCAGCGACAGCCTGTAGACAGACCTTCAGTTAGCGACTAGTAACTCATAATCAACCAGACCAAGCGCCGTGGCTCTGCTCTCGGACCGCCTTGACTCCCCTCCGCATCAGCAAACTTCCTGACCCAGTACTGCTATTGGCCACCAGCCCCGGCGCTGGGGTTTGCACTGGCTGAATTTTAAGTTCATACTGTCACTAACTGAAGGTTCATCTCCTCCCGGCCAAATAGTCTTCTAGCGGCAGGGACTGCGGCCGGGGGACTAGAGGGTGAGGCAGGATTGGATTTCCCCTCCTGTCCCATCCCACTCCCACAAAAAAAACTCCTGTCTTGTCCCAATCCCAGAAGAATGGTTCCCGTTGTATCCCATTTACGTGTTTTGTCGAGCAGACACGAGAGAATACACTTTGTTTTCTTAAAAATAACAGGACAACTAGCATTATGTTCTAAATAAAGATTTTTTGCACATAGCACTGGTGCTACAGAGGTGGGAAGTTTTGTAGCACAGGCCACAAAATTGTAGCACAAGAAAAGTATCAAGTAAGTCCACTGTAGTTTGACTATTCAAATTCTGTTGGATTTAAAAAAAAAAGTAATTCAATGACCTTTCAAATGAGGTGTCCTTGGAGGAAAGGGTGGACAGCTTTGTTCTACTGTACACAACACATTTGTATCTTTTGTTTTTCCTCAGCTGGACAAGAAAGAGATGACGCCGCCCTTCAAACCTCAAATCACTGATGACTACGGCCTCGAAAACTTTGACACGCAGTTTACTAATGAACCAGTGCAGCTAACACCAGATGATGAGTAAGTACTGCCTCTTCAACTCACAGCACTGTTAAATCTTGTGTTGTCCTCCCACGTCAAAATTAACACTTTTTGTATTCTTGCTTTTGCTATTTTTTTTTTTTTTCAATGATTTTGGCACTTTTTTCCATTACCACCAGTATATTCACCACTAGCATAAAACTTATTAACAATAGTTTTACACTTATTTTTTAGAATTCATGGTTAATAAAAATTAAAAAAATAGAAATTATCTACATTTTTTGTGGTAGAAAAAAGCAAAAGTTATGAATGATTTTGACTAATAGTTAAGATCATTGGAATGAAGGTAATGGATAATCACAGATATGTCAATGTTTAGTCAGGCTAATGCTATTAAATTGAATAAAAGACCCAAAATTCAATTGATAGTAGAGATCTGATCCTTAATTTCACTTGTGAAGATCGTTTTATGGAACCATCCATGTTATTTTGTGGCAATTTGGTTGAAAGAAACCTAAATGTCCGATGTAGAAACTTTGAACACGAGGGTTAAAGTTCAAGTCAACTTAAGTTAAACCATTAGAGTTAGCCTCATGTGAATCATTGTGAGCACTCTTTCACATGTGTAGTGAAACTGCACTTCTGTAGGAAGATCGGTTTGCAGGGACTTGGAATTTGCCTCAGGTCATGACTGCCATCATGTCAGTTTTTTCAAGTCACTACATAACTTTGACAGCAATAAATTATTACCTCGAGCAGGTTTTAGGTCTGCGCTGTTGATAGCGTAGTGAAATGTGAAAAACTAACTACTTTCGAAATGTGAAAAACATCAGACATACACCTTTACAGCCCTTTAAAAACAAATTTGAATTAGTCTCACTTTTTGTGTAAGGAAGTGAAACCATAATAAGACTACAGCTAATGTGCATAATTCAGTTTTTTGGATGCATTTTTTTTATTAATTTTTTTTGTTGAAACTGTGTCTAAGCTTTGAGCCTCTGACTGAGCGTTTCCCATGACATCAATAGAGTGTGAATTGAAAACCGGCGTTGCTAGGAGACTGTTCACTTCTGCGTTGGGCTGATGTCTGTGCCTTTTTAAACATTCAAACATGTTTGAAGACCACGTATGTATTCCATTTAGAAAGTTGCAGCTAGTTTTCCTATCTTGCTTTTCATTTATGTTATTTCAACACCTGCTGAGTCATCAGCAGCTCCTGCACACTCAGTGCTGTTGTTGGTTCCAGGGTATAGAAGGAAGGGGGCTAGATAGTGTTAGCCGTCTCTGAGTCATGGGTCCAGCCAGATGTGGTGACAGACAGTCAAAACTCACAGCAAGGGGTAGTCTCAACATGGTAACCTCAACACGTTACCCTGTGATTCAGTGAGTCATGAAGTGAAGTGCTGAGGTCATAAACGAGGCAAAGCACTTGGCAGCGATGTCGGCCCCCAGCTAAATCAAAACAATAGTAGCGGGATTAAAACTGCCTGGGCTGTTGACATCAAAGTGGTCTTGTGCCACAGCTATGGCGCCTATCATATTACAATTGACCAAAGTAAAACTATATAAAAGGCACTACCACTGCAGGGACATAATAACAAGAAGATATATAATGATTTCTTAGTAAAAAATTGCATTTCAATTTCAGTTGGACTTGTGTTCATAATATATCTTTGCTTGCTTGCTTCAACGCTGTCTTCTATATCAGTGGTTCTCAAACTTTTTTCAATAATTGAATTGTTTCTTTAAGCCAAGTACCCCCTGACCAGCGCTAATCATTTTTGGTAGAACAAAAGTCTATATAAAGAGGAACAGTACAGCGCTGTCAGCGATAGATTTACTAAACAACAGCCTTGTACCTGAAAAAACATCTAAATGCTAATGAGAAAAGGAGACAAAAACTGTAAAAAAAATAAAAAAAAGACAAAACCTTGGAAAAAGACGGTAGAAAGAAGAAAGGAAGTAAGGCAGGAATAGGTCAAATAGTATGAAAAACTTCAAAAACAGTGACAGGACAGTGAGGTAGAAGGACAGTAGAAGGATGGCAAGAATAGGTCCAAAGAAGGTGACACAAATGTCAGTTTTGGTAGGAAAAAAAGAAAAAGTCTACATAAAGAGGAATAATGTTCTTGACAACAGCCTTATAACTATTAAACATTCTTGTTAAATATCTCACGTACCCCCTGCAGTCCTCCAAAGTACCCCTGGGGGTACACGTACCCCCATTTGAGAAACACTGTTCTATATTGTTTCTATATTCTACCAAAATTAAATTGTGTCTTTTGCTTTTGAATTGTATCACAATGAATTAATTAAATAGAGCCTCATATTGCAGCCAATTTGTTGGTCAGTGGCCACCAGGACCAAACTGTAATTGTACCTGGCAGGTGTGACGATGTCCAGCTGTAAAGATGTGCAGATAAAAGTGATTAGTTGAACCGATCATGGTCAAATGAGAGGTTTACAAAACGTGTATTTTTTTCCAGTGGGTGGGTGTTGTGCCATCTTCCCAGAAGACTTCTGCATCCAATAAAGAAAAACATCCCCCCCTCTGACTTCCCAACATTGCCGTCTTTATCCATCAGGGACATTGTTTTGATTAATGCCATCATGTAGCCTCCAGGATCCGACAGGAGCACTGGTTTAAGATTTAACTTTGGAGAGAAATGGCTGAAGAGATCTGGCACAACAACACACACGGTGCTGCTTCAGACAAAAACACCAGCATGGCCAGTTTTCCTCTGTGCCATCACAAAATGGATTCCATAAGGCTTTGGCAGGCGCTGCCCATAGATATTACCGGGCTTATGTTAGACAACGTTTTCATTTGAAATCATGCTGGATAGATTTTTCAGGCTCCAAAATATATATTTTTATTATTATTATTTATTGGACTGACTTTAGCCAACCATTTCTCAACAACCGCACTGATCAAAAGCAGAAGCTGAACTGAAAATTAAATACACCATGCACCTCGCCCAAAATGTGATCCTTATTAGCATTTTCATCAGTGACAAAAAGTCTAAATTCTCTGATTCCCGCTTCTTAAATGTGAATGTGTTCTAGTTTCTTCACTCTTCTGTGACAGTAAACTAAATATCTTTGAATTATGGACAATACAAGACATTTCAGGATGTCATCTTGGGCTTCAAAAACACTACCTCCTAGGGCTGCTCAATTATGGAAAAAATAATAATCACGATTATTTTGGTCAATATTGAAATCACGATTATTTAACACGATTACTCATTAACATTTGGATATAATGGATAGTGTCCAGGGTATAATCTGTTAGTGTCCTCCTATCTCACAGAAAGAGTCTTTGGATCAGAATAAAATCAGTTTTACTACTGTTACAGATATCACACATAACGTTACACAGCTAATGAACAGTTCCACAGACATAACACAATGTGCATCTCACATCACATGTTCACTCACTATGACCACTACTACCGTCATTACTAAACATTGTGCCAAAATATCAACAGTAATGTCACCGTCAGTGGGCTTATTTGCTAGCTAACCTTAGGAAAAATCCAGCACATAGACGGTACCTTAGAGTAACGTTACGTGAAACAGGTGATATAACGTCCCTGCTCATTTACATACAGTTCAACAACCAAACTAAATGCTGAGGGAACATTACTATGTTTTTTCATGTTGGTTTTGAGCAGTATGCCTATGCACTCCCACTAAGCTGGAAAAAGTTTTAAACAGTAAGTGAATACAGCGTTTCGGGGGAATACAACGTCTATTACAGCGGGGGGGAGGGGCAAAGGCAGAGGGACCGCCAAAACAGAACATGGCAAAATAATCGTTTTTTCTCAACTACTATTTTGGTGATTGTTGGGAGCCAAAATCGAAATTGAAATCAAAATTCAATTAATTGCACAGCCCTACTACCTCCATGATCTCTCTCCATGGACAGTAGGGTTGGGTACTGAAACCTCGGTTCCGACTGAAATATTTTCCCTCTGTCGCTCCGGACAGCGGCAGACTCTTTTTTTTTTTTCTTTCTCCCTTTTCTGCCGAGTGACGCACGTGCCCGCTCGCGGTGTGAAGCGCGTGTCCGCGCTATTCTCCGACATGCGCTCTACAATCACTGCTGATAGACCGCTTTTTGTACACGCTCCGAAACGGACGTAAAAATATCTCTGTAGTCTACAGTTAGCTAGCTACCGTAAATGTAGGCTACTTTTAAAATGGCATATTTTCCCTCTGGGCTCACCAAAACGGACGTGAAAGCATATTAACCATTCACTGCACTGGGGGGCGCACATAGCATATGAGGTAGTGCTGCTGCAAGGTTCAACATATTTGCTCTCTCCATACAAGAACAGTAGATCATGCTGGTGCACAACCATTCTTCATTGACGTCATTATCATTCTTGACTTTACACTGTGAAATAAAGCAAAATTGGGATTGTATCTTCAAAATAATTCAGCAAGGTTGTATCGTGGCTTATTTCCTGCTTGTGCAACTTGGGACTTTTGAGCATGTACAGCAATTACAACATCATTGTGAAATGGCAGGGCACGGAGCAACAAGAGCTCCCAGTGTTAATTGGAGCCTTATTAAATGCCCATCATGCTCTGTACCCATGACAGATGTCTTTGGGTAGCTAGCATGGCTCTCCCTCAGTTTGAAGGTGCTGTAGTGTACACCTCTGCTGTTCACTAGACACTTGACTTTAAACCAGTCTCGGAGCGGGGGAGCCTCGTAGCTCATTAAAGGGCTGCAACAAGACGGCTCTGAAGTCAATCCCAGCTCATTTGTGATAGTGTTTGACAACGGGGGTCCGTGACAGACTTTTAGGGAGCCAAGTGTGGAAGCGGTTGGTGGTGGTACAGTGCAGGGGGGGGGGAGGGAGTCGAGGGAGATGAGTGGGAGAACGGGGTGGGGAGCACACTGCCAGTTCAGTAGTGGAGATATCAACCTGGCATCAAACACCATGGCACATCAAACGGAGACGCATGCCTCCCTCCCTGCGTCTCGCACTTTATCTCCCCACCTCTTTCTCTTCCCTCTGTTACCAAGGAGAGGGGCTGATGTCGCCCACTCCTGCTCTGGGAGAGGGGGTGATGCAAAAAGCTCTCCAGTCTCCCCTCTCTCCCACTCGTGATGGGCTTGGCACAAGAAGAAAGAGAAGTGAGAGCCGTGTAGGGAGAGAGAAGGGTAAACCCTCCATGTTAGAGATTTACATTGCGACATTAAAAGCCAGATTTTCTGGGGGCCCTTGCCAGCATGGTAATGGGAGGGGGAGAGAGGCTTTAGTATTTTTTTTCTATGCCAGCTCCCTGTCTTAGAAAATGGCAGTCTTAGCCAGTAACACGTACTTTCTTTTTCTGTAGCCTTGGTCCTTGGTGGTTGCTTTTAGGGACTTGAATGTGGTGGCTAGGACCACAATACTGCTCTAGCCTGTCTAATGAACCTGTTGCTTATCCTACTGTAGCACTGAAGGTGCTGTATTTTGGGAAACTAAGTCATTAATTATTCTTTCTTCCCTTAATTTCTTTCATTTCCAATAATTACAAGAGCTTAGTCACACTAGAAGTACTGTACCACTGATGTTTTAGACGGGTATACAATTATTTCTTAAATTGCGAATAGCTGTTCAAGTCTCTTAAGAGTTCATTTCTTGGTTTGATATTGGTACAAAATACAAGTATTTGTTTTTAAAAAGCAGTTCAAATGCTGTCTAGATTTCCTGCTGCTTTCTTTGCCTCACTCTTGTTCTGTCTCTCCCACTTCACTCCCTCCTCTCCTCTGTCCCTTCCTCGTTCTCTCCTCTTCATTCTGCATCTGGTAATGCTTTCAAGTCATTCAAGCCTGGAGAAAAAAAAGACAACATTTACGTCGGTTGAACACACTGTTTGTTTTGGTCAACTCCCAAACCCTCTCCTCTCTCTTTTGTGTGTCCGTCTTTGTGTTTTTTTTTTTCCCCTTTCTGCCTCTCTGTTCTCTCAGAGAAACTCCAAAACAGAAAAACACCGTTTTCTGAATCTAATTTTTGTATTGGTGGTTGACCTACTCCTACAGCGAGAGTACTTCACATGAGATCAGATGGTGGAAAAACTATTGGCTTCATCAGTATTCTAGTCTGCAAACTGAAAGAGAGACACTGTAGCATTTCATTCACTTGTCCTTGCGCTCTATGTGGGTGGGATCCGCAACCTGTTCGACACCGGCAAGTGGCCCCTAAAGTGAGACCCCCACCCACCTGGTACACCAGGGGGAAGGCCAGTGAACACACCTTTTGTTTAAACTTCAAAGCCTCCTGCCCAGTGTCTGAAGGGAGAAAGCCTCTCAGCCTTTCCCAGCTAGAGGCCCCTTTTTTGGGCTTCAGTTCCTCGCAATCAAAACACAACCACGCACACACACACACACACACAGATGAGTAAACAGCCAGCAGGAGAAGCAGCCAGCGGTGTTGCTAAGGGAGTACATGTATTTTTTACCCAGCCATTTGAGTTAGTTATGGGGTTCCGCTCCATTTACCTGTGATTATGCCTTTGCTAATGGAAGCAGCATACTCAGGAAACAAAGAAGCAGTTTGAGTTCTTTCTGTCCCACTTGACATCATGTACTTAGGGGATGCCATTTTACAGGGTTTTAAGGATTTGTCCTGGCAGAACTAACAAAGAAACATTACCCATCAGGTGGTTTCCAGGTTGTAGACATTTTGCAGAACAGTGGAAGTCAAAGAAAACAGTGTGTTTTTGTTATTAAATGTATATGTATGTTAAATGCATGTTTCAAAAGCAATGTGTCCCAATCATTTTGAACTACTCTTTGAAAAGATTTGATGATGGTTAGTTGAGTGAATTGATAGTCTTGACCTATTTAACCTGAACACTTCCTGTGTAAAAACCATGTAACTTACCGATTTCTGACATACACTGTTAAAAAATAATGGACGTAGCTTCCGGCCCTGACAGGTGAAGCCAACGCTGAAGGGCCTTAAACCTGCAGTCCATCTAACTTCCAGCAGGGGGGCGACTCCACTGGTTGCAAAAGAAGTCTGTTTCTATAGAAGTCTATGAGAAAATGGCCCTACTTCTCACTTGATTTATTACCTCAGTAAACATTTTCATAATGAGTTTATCGTCTCAATCGCTAGTCTCAAGTCTTCTTCAATACAGCATGATGTTCATTTAGTAAATTATGGTCCCATGGTTATTTTAAAATAGACGATAAAACAGGGGATGCTTTAGGACCTGTCAATCAGGACAGAGGCTCAAACGTTCAGTACACTGGCCGTTCCCAACCTGACACGCGCAAATGTGACGTCATGGGATCGCCGTAACTGTTTATATTCGCGCGTGGTGGTCGCAACACTAGTTGCAGTCTTCTCCTGAACAGCGGTGGCGCTAATGAGCGACTTTGCTATTTCTGCAGACTAGAAGAAGAAAAAGGTAAACAACGGCAGATCTGGCAGCAGCATTGACGTCAATGCTTCAATTTGATTCTATGACCTACTTGGTCGGATCAAGCCTTTCATTCACCATAAAAGAACTTACAGTACAGGCCAAAAGTTTGGACACAACTTCTCATTCAATGTGTTTTTTTATTTATTTTCATGACTATTTACATTGTAGATTCTCACTGAAGTCATCAAAACTATGAATGAACACATATGGAATTATGTACTTAACAAAAAAGTGTGAAATAACTGAAAACATGTCTTATATTTTAGATTCCTCAAAGTAGCCACCCTTTGCTTTTTTTATTAATAAGGGAAAAAATTCCACTAATTAACCCTGACAAAGCACACCTGTGAAGGTAAAACCATTTCAGGTGACTACCTCATGAAGCTCATTGAGAGAACACCAAGGGTTTGCAGAGTTATCAAAAAGCAAAGGGTGGCTACTTTGAGGAATCTAAAATATAAGACATGTTTTCAGTTATTCACTCACTCTATGTTTTTTTTTATAAAAATTTAAAAAAAAAAAATAATAAAAATAAAGGAAACGCATTGAATGATAAGGTGTGTCCAAACTTTTGGCCTGTACTGTATCTTAACCTTATCTTAAGTTTACAAGAGAGACTTGCAGTCACTCTGAGAGTCTTGGCATCCAGTTGTCGGCGAACTCGTTCTGGCCTCCTGTTTCCGCTTTGTCGCGCGCTGAAAACAAATAGAGTGGTGCGCGCCCTCTGCTCGTGCACTCAAAATCCTGGCGTGCCAGCAAGATCTACGGCATTTTGACGTCACATTGGCGCGCGCAAGCTTGGATGGCTACTGTAAAACGGCCTTTAGCGATGTTAACACTGTGGACATTAAAGTAGACCCAAACTAGTTTTTGGGTGTTGGGCGTGTTTTAGTCTTAAACTTTGAACCTCTCACTCTGTGTTTTTACTTCATCAAAGTTAATTGGAACAGTTTGGTTGCCTAAAAATGTCTCGTTCAGCCGCGTCATCCTCCCCAGCTCGTCATTTCCGATTGCAAAATACCAAGATGGCAACGCCCGTGTTGCCAAACTCAAGGCTTCAAAACTGCGAGAACCAATCTAAACATCAAATTATTGGTCATTGGTAAGGGACTAGGTTCTCTACTAATAATTTTATATACATAAATGTGGTTTTACTGATGCAAATATGTTAGAAACGCTGCATCTGCAAGTTCATTCCAAATTGTATCTGGTGCACCCTTCATTAATCGGTGCACTGATTACAGGCGCAACAATTCATGGGTCAGGGTCGAGGTATCGAGATGAGCGCATCGCTAACCAGTAGGGGTGTAAATCCTGTTTTATTACGGTACGTTATTATATTGATTCTTTGGATAACGATACAGTTTACTGATATCACAAAGTCTGCCACGATGCAATGTCGCTTCGATTGAATCCAGGGGTCTGCGACTGACACGAGACGATACCGTAAAACCCATTTAACACAGTTACATTTACATATATTTACAAAAGGCAACTAAAATATGATTTGACAATTTCATCATTCGTTGAGGATTGAATTGATATATCGATCCAGATCAATTTATGGTTACACCCCTACTAACCAGTTCAAAAACATGGAGAATAGGACTAAGGAGACTCTTTCTGTCAGTGCTGTGAGGTTTGCCGTGGAGGATCTTCTGCTCCGATTTTGTGATAAATCAACTCCTCTCATCCTTATTTCTGTCCCCCTCTCCTTAGGGACGTCATCAAGAGAATAGACCAGTCAGAGTTCGAGGGATTTGAATACATCAACCCCCTGCTGCTATCCACTGAGGAGTCTGTATGAAGGGGAGACCAGCTTCCTCCTTTCGCCCACCTACTGTCTGTCCAAGCTGCCGTCTCAGCCAAAAAAACACTCGCAGGCCAACTCTGAAAGGCGAAGAGGGGGAAGAGTAAAGGGAGGACCCACTCACCCTCTGGACCTTTTTCAACACAGCAAAGCAAACTGGAGAACGGGAACGTTTCCTACCTGGACCATTCAGATAGTTTTGTTGGAATACCAAACTCTTCTTTTCTTGGCATCAAGGAAAACAAAGACACTGGACTTCAAGAACATTCCCTGACGTTATGTTGCCTTCCCTTTTCTTTTCTTTTCCCCCCTCCTTCGGCTTCATTCTGTTCTCCTCTCTGAATGTCCATCCTCGTGTCAAAGCACGGTCGGCTTTGTGATTTGAACGGAGAGCGGTTTCATTCTGTGCCTGCCATCACAAACACATTTCAACCCGTCTCACATCCCTGGATAAATATGACAGTTCTGCTGAAGAACTTGAAATTTTAGATGCACTTTTTTTGTTAATTTTTTTTTCTATATTGTGGCGGGGGGGGGCAAGCCTCACACAAAACAAGAATGTACAATGAGAAAGAAAACATAAGTTATTATTGTGTATTATAGTGTAGGTAGTGAATCCAGAATTGAAGATGCCTTTTTATTGATGCAAGTGGCACATTTTCATCGTAACAAACGTTTTTTTGTTATCTTTTAGGATTTTCGCGAACAACGGGGGGGGGGGGCTTACTGGGAGACGAGTTTTTATTTAAGAAGTGCCTCAAAGATCGTATTAATTACCATGTCTCTGATTGCACTTATCTTTTATCGAAACATTTCTTCACCCATCCCTGGCTTCAGTCGTAAAGACCAACTGAATCCACGGCTAGACTCTTAACAGCGTTGGTCCAGACCATTCATATTTTTTGTGGAACCAATATTTTTGGAGCACGGTAGCCTGCCTCGGTCCTGACACTTGACTGAATCTTTTTTATTTTGAATGAATCAATTCAAATAATCAGTGTACAACAGATAATTTATGACTGGTCTGTAGATTCACAGGAGAAGCTTCCAAGCCAACATCCGATATGACTACAACTGGTGGCAGGTAGAGACTAAATGACCCCAGTGATCATTTAGAAATGTCACCGATGGGTGTCGTGCAGCAGGCAGCATCCATACAGTCCTGGGTAGGGTTGGGCATCGTTTAGATTTTAACAATTCTTATTCCAAGTCCGATTCTTCCTTTCGATTCCGGTTCTTATCGATTCCAATTCTTTGAGGGGTGGAGTTGAGGCTAGTCCTAGTCCTACATATGTGTATAAAAGGTGTATACAGGCCACGGTATACTCGCTGCCAATTCCAGTCTGGCAGCTGTAGAAACACATTATATCAGGACTCGAGCTGAAACACAAAGCTGTGCATTGGCTTCAGCCTCCGCCGTGTGTACAGGCTTGCTGGCCGAGCTCAGATTCTTCTACACCAGCTGCCACTGCGTGACCATCTGCAGCCGGGCGAAAATATCATGTGACCGGTTGCGTGTGCTTTTGTGTGGAAATGTGTCTCCATTTCCATTTTTGGGCCCATCGTGTGTTTCCATCTCCGCACTACGGCTGGCTTTACACGGTGCAACTACAGCTCAGTGCAACTTCAATTCTTCCATTGTTTCTTTGCTTGTATTCAGTCAAAAATCATGTTAAAATGATATTCAAATGTATTGGTAATATTTAGGGCTGTCAAAACTAACACGTTAATCAAGAGTTAACGCAAATTCCTTGTAACGCCACTCATTTTTTTTTCTTGCGATTAACGTACACACGTTCTGTGTTTCCGCTCCGTCGTTTGGGAAATCAGGAAGCTGCAGCAGTAACGTTGGGGACAGTGTGCCATCTTGGCGAATTTTTTCACTAGATTTAGCAACTTTTCAGACCCTCTTAGCGACTTATGTATGTTGTAATTCATCACCATCAGAGACGAGATCCGTAAACAGGACTGGATGGCTAGCAGAAACAAACCTCCTTGAGCAGAAATGGATAAATAAGAGTCTTTTAAATGGCAAATTGAGTTTCAAAGCCCTTCCAGATGGTTCTCTCCACAAGACTGAAGTTATTTGCATGTACTGTTGATGTGAACTGAGTTACCACCGGAGTACGTCCAGTCTCAAATATTACTTAAGCATTCAAAACTGGAAAAAATATCTCTTTTAAAGTTCATTTAGAACAGATGAAAAATGTGCCATTAATCGTGAGTAAACTATGGACAATCATGCGATTAATCCCGATTAAAATATGTAATCGAATGACAGCCCAATATAATACTGAATATAATATTGTTATTTCTAAAAGGAATAAAAGCAGGTGTTCAGAGATCCATCAGAAATGCTCCGGGCCGGTGACCGAAAGGAGTACAGAGAGACAACGTAAACTAATTTGCACTGGTGGCTGTAGGGTACAGACAGACTGCATTTTGTTAGCAGTGGTGTTGAAGAATAAAAATAGTGTCAAGAAACCAAAAGGTAGAAAATATAAAACTCGTTATTTTCTCTCTAAAGCACAGGTCGTGATGCAGCTAAGCCATTTCAGTCGTACGTTTCCTTTCATTATATTCTCTCGTCACACGGAGAGGAATACAACGCTTCTCTAAAAAGGCGTTCCACATAGTCCTCAAACGATATAACTGAGTAATCCGACAGACATGTTATGTATCGATTATGATAATTGGAAATAACAACCCTAGTTCTGTCACCTCCCAGACATGTTTCATCCTGAACCATAAATGTGTGACCCATTCGACTAAATACTTCCTCTAACTTGAGTCAAGTGGACAGCTTTCACCATAGTTGTGACAGGTTACCACGCTGGAGGCCAATCCAAACCCCAACCGAGAGTTTAACTGTTGACTCGTGTCTGCCTCTCCGGACCGGGCCTGGCTTTTAAAAACAGCTGTCACGCTGCGCCACATGTACTGAACAAACCAGGCGAATGGAAAAAGCGCCAGGAAAAACTGTAATAACACTCCCTGCCAATTTATACTCTCCACATCTGCCTGGCTGCACGACTTAATTTCATACCGGTCCACGTCCGGACCTATTGTACAGTCTAGGGATGCCAATTTAGATTTTTTTTTTATTTTTCTGATCGATAGCCGACTCACGTTAACCGATCATGAGTCTATATCCACGACGTTCCACTCCATTGCCGCCGGAAATTCTGTTGGATGTCACTTTTTTCGGGCCGGATGTCTGTCACCTTCCTCTTTCTTTGTGTTGGCGTTCTAAACTCCGGTGGATTTCTGAGGACTATGGTTAGCTGCTCCTCGGATCTCTGCAGGGTAAATCCAGACAGCTAGCTAGACTATCTGTCCAATCTGAGTTTTCTGTTGCACGACTAAAACAACTTTTGAACGTACACACGTTCCACCAAAACAAGTTCCTTCCCGAGGTTATTTTGCAGCGGCTCCGGTATTCGTCCGCGTTTACGCCCGCCGCCCAAGACGCATTGTGATCGGTTTAAAGAAATGTTAACCGACAAGCAGTCAACAGAGTCCCAGTTCACCCAGCCGGGATGCTCGGCCGCGTTTCGTGAACAGTCCCAGACTTGTGCGGGTCGCGCAGCCACATGCAGCCACTTTCCTGGAACCGCTTGGGCGACCGAAAACAAGTCTGCAGCTGTCCGCGGGGCACATGTCCGCATCCACCTGCGAGGTTGTCCGCTGTGTGTCTGCCCGGTATACTCCGTGTGTGGGACGGCCGATTTAACCGGCCTGTCCTCGTCGATATATAGCCATCCAGCAGAGAGCCACGGACTTAGCAGAAAAAAAAAAGAGCTTAAAACACAAGTTATGTGAAATAGATTGTATAGCCTATTTTTCTTTTACAATGCAAAAAAAAAAAACGTTTTTAATAGGCTAACGTGTTTATTTTTGTTTTAATATCGTGTTTAACTGGTGAATGAATGAATTCATGAATTGTTTATTTTCGTGTCTGGCGGCTTACACGGCCCATCCTTTATAGGGTTATTCAGACCCATTTTAAATAAACACTTTCCTAGTGCTGACACCAAACTAAATATGTACATAAAGGGTACAAGTAGGGTACTAACAGTAAGTTTAAGATTTCAACATAAACCCCTTTTAGTGATACTGATAGTATTAATCTGTCAACGGTTACACGGGTTAATCAGTAACATCCCTACAGTCCAAAATGTAGGACCATGTGGACTGTACGTGCCAAGAAAGACAGCAGCGTAGTAGAACCAGAACCACGTGTGGATCTGCTGAGCGTCATTTGGACCGCTCTGCCTCCTTACAGCTGGAACACACCACACGTAGCGTAGCGTAGATACGAGCCTGATCTCTATATCTCCGATAGAAAGAGACAGGATGAGAAAACTGTAGTAATTGTAGCCCCTGTGTGTGTGTGTGTTGTGTGTGTGTGTGTGTGTGTGTGTGTGTGTGTGTGTGTGTGTGTGTCTCTCTCTGTCCGTCTGTCGGTCTTTCTCTCTGTGTGCCTGATCGCATGAAGTTATTTTGAAATGTGTTTATTTTGGTAAAGTATCCGGCTGCACTGTGGTCTTCCTGTATGTGGTTACCTGCCTGGGCATATGCTCGCGTATCGCGCAATAAATAGAGGAGACGGCTGAACTATCACTGCAGCGCACGGGCCTACGCAGACGCGACATTACAAATCACACTATGGCCACACCGAGACCCACCCTTCCATGGCATTTATCAGTCCTTCCAGAAAAATGCGTTTTTTGCGTGAGGTTTTTTTTGTGATTGTTGCGGGCAAAAATCCTTGATTTTGCGGCACGTTTTCTTAAAAAATGCGATGGAATATGCGGGATATTTATGCAATTTTATGCGATGAAGTTGTGGGAACTTGAAAAAACTGCGGTTTGATGAAAAAGAGAAAAAAAGTGATTCCCCCAACACCCTGCTTTTTGATGATGTTCACGTTGCGTAATTACGTCACTTCATAACGTTCCCATGGCAACAGGGGAAAATGGCTGCTCTTGTCTGAAGTAAATGCAACATTTTTCAACTTTCTGCTAAGGCATATGTGACTTTTTTGCAACGAAAATGCGGGGATTATGAAATCATGCAAGACCCGCATATTTTGCGCGGAAATCGGCAATTTATGCGGCAAAAGTGCGGCTATTTGAAGAAATGTGGCCCTCGCATAAATATGCGGACTTTGGCCGATTATGCATTGAATTATGCGATCGCATTTTTCTGGAGGGACTGATTTATTGGCCAGGCGTCCATGCTTACGCAAGGTAACGTAAGCCCATTTGTACAGGTCCTATCCCCTGACCAATCAGCTATCCTAACCTTTGCCGCTCGAGGTCAAATGCCTAACCCCAACCAATCAAGCTGCTTCGTAGGGCGGGTCTTGGCGTGGCCATAGTGGGATTTGTAATTTCGCCGCCCGGTGTAGCTGGTCAGATTGGATAACGTGCGCGGAAATAAAAAAGAAAATAGCTGCGCTACGCGGCACTAACACGTGCGGTGTGTTCCAGCTGTTAGGGTCAGCTACAGGGCTGGTTAACAAAGCTCCGAGCTTTCTGAGTACCGACTGAAATATATCCCTAACTTTGACTATTGAAAAGTGTCAAATATCAAAAGTTGGCATCAAATGCTCAATCCGGTTCTTAGTCTCGTTTGTTTGAATGATTTCGTCACACACGTCTTGATCTAAATCAGGAAACGTTTCTAACTCCAGACTGTTTTATTCAGACTTTTTTTTTTTTTACAAAGTTTTTTTATAATTTAACACTGATGCATTGAGCACTTTTGTAAAATGAAAACAAGAGTTGAAGCATTGTTTTTACTTCTCCTCCCCCTCCCCAAACTAAAGTATTGACAAGAAGTACTGTTTTGGTATTTGCACTGAATCTTGAGTTTTCGTGTTTGCATTAACTTATGACTATTTCAGTTAATACTTGTCCCGATCAAGAGGTGCTGTGGATGGCTTTGTAACCTGCAGCTGACCACACCACAGTTGCCCGGTGTAAAGCCAAGCCGACACATGTCGGTCAGCTCTCTAACATCACATCATCCATCAAATCCTATTTCTCATCCCCCGCCCCAGCTGCTGGTGCAGAGTTTGCACAAGCCAGGAAGTTTTAGTTTTTTTGTATACAGTGAGGTTTTAGGCTGTTTTAAGTTCAGTCATGTAATGCCACCTTTATACACAGCAGGCTAACCTATTGGTAACCAAATTCAGGAGCCATGTTGTGTTAAAAGGCTGGGATCTAATCAAACACATGCACTACACATCTGAATATCAACTACAAAGCACAGATTAAAGTAGGGCTGGGCGATATGGAGAAAGTCAAATTTTTTAATATTTTTGACCAAATAACATCGATATTGCGGCGATATTGTCGGGTTGACTATTGGTGCTTTCACGAAACAAAAGTATAACGCAGCCTTTAAAACCAGGAAAAGACAACACATCCTATTAAGACTTTATGATATTACAGTATCCAAAATTGAGGACGATATCCAGCCTCATATATCGATATAATATCAATATATTGCCCAGCCCTGGATTAAAGTTGCAGACAGACAAAGCCATAGATATAAAACCATTTAAGTTTTAGATCTATGGTAAGACCTCGCCTCTGAAGTAGAAGCGTGGCGTTCATCTCTACGTCGGTGCGCTTCCGAGGAGAAAGAAGAGCTCTCGATTGGCTGAGGTTTAGCTAATGAAATCTGAGCCGTGCTAATTTGATAAGCACATAATAGGATTAATTAGCTGATCCTGAGTCAGATGGTCTCAATGAGCTACAGGGGCCTTTTTCCAGGCAGGGGAGAAATCGATAGAGAGAGGAGAGATAGTGAAACCGTTCCACAGTCGCTGATTAGTCCGCCACGACACACACACACACACACACACACACACACACACTTCAAGAAGCTAGAAATCCCTTCAACATTGGAGGAAGCTTCCTCCTCCAACCCCCCCCCCGAACTCCATGTTATTTTTTTAAGTTTTTATTAACGCTGTGTTCCGTTGATCTATTTGCCCACCAGGTGATACACGAGGGGCCATTGTTGTTTTTTCTCGAGGGACCAACGGATGAACTGAAGAGTCCATGAAACCACTTTACCCGAACAGCGAACAAAAAGAAAGAGAATCTTTAACTGAACATAAATGAACTCGGTCCATGATTTTTGGTTCGAAAATAACTGCTGGTTGGATATGCTTCATTTTTGCTTCACCGCATCTTTGTAAATATGTGTAATTATTAAAAATGATACTGGTTTTCCGTGAACTGGGTGCTTCCTTTTTTTTTTGCAGATGACGGCAGAAAAATCTTTGCAGATGCTACAGTTTTGCATGTGTGTGTGTGTGTGTGTGTGTGTGTGTGTGTGTGTGTGTGTGTGTGTGTGTGTGTGTGTGTGTGTGTGTGTGTGTGTGTGTGTGTGTGTGTTTTTAGTTAGCCTCACACATCCCCACATCCCCTGATCACTTCGTACACTCATACTTGGAGACTAGTAAGTGCATTAACCAATATTCATATTTTAACACCATTTCCTGTGTTGATTTGAAAACGGACTCCGGGATAACAAACTTGAACTGTTCACTAGAAATGAATATTTAAACCGTGTGCAGTGGAGTGTTTACTCAGTGAATGAAGAGAGGAGAGTGCAGGTCCATCAGCGGTCCCTTGTGCGAGATAACTCCGCTGTACGGATCTCGCAGCATTTGGAGGAAGTCAATTAGACAGAAATGTATCATTTTAAATACGACAGAAACTACGCACTATAGCTTTAACACGATGTATCTTGTTTTATTAATCATCTTAACACATGTTTAAAAAAAACTAAAAACTGGTTTTAGGGGGAGTTACTCTCTGGAACTATGACTTGAAGAACAACAGTGTAATCCATCCACCCAGTACTGCAGCTGTGCAGGGTCTCTGGCTATAGTGCAGCCAGATGTGGCCTGGTGAGACACACTTCGGGAAGCTGCCCACAGTCGCTGCACCCAGCTGCTCTTCGCAGAGAAATAGTTCCAGCACAAACACCCCCCCCCCCCCACCCTAAACCCACAGATCACACTCCAAATACAACATGATCATCATGACATCATTTTAGCTTTAAATCGATCATTCATTTCAACAGAAATGTAGGGCTGAGCAACATATGGATATTATATACACATCGATACGTGAGGCTAGATATCGTCATTGCCTTTACCCACTTAGTCAGTGTATCCACATTATTGGCGATTATTTGTCCAAACTCTCATTGTTTTAATATTTAGTCAACCCGACAATATCGACATCGATGTATTTGGTCAAAAATATTGTGATATTAGATTTTTTTTTTTTTTTTGTCCATATCGCCCAGCTCTACAGAAATGTAAACGGTCGGATATATTTCTGTGAAAAAGCAGCTTTGTGAAAAGGAGGATGTGGCCCGGTTCCATTTGGGTCTCTCTCTCGATGTCTCTGATGAGGCCAGGCTGGATTGTCATTTCAGTTTAGCGGGTCGTCTTGACCAGCTGGAAACAAAGGCATCGGAGGCCAAGTGCACACGCTCAAGTGGAGCCAAATTATGGATCGAGTGTCTAAAGAGGATAACCTGACATCATGACAGCAGGGAGTCATCACAGTCATTGTGACCAGAGCTTCCAAAGTGCACCTGCTAAAAAACTAACCCTCTTTCATAACGCAGAAAAAGGTTGTTTTTTTTTCTCCAAAGAGGTTATCATCCTGGTTCTGGTTCTCTCCCCTTGAGGTATGACCCAGAGTAGTCTATATCAATGATGTTTAATTTCTGGGATTGTTCTGCCGGATGTCCTCTCATTTTCGGCCGGATGTCCGTCACCTTCCTCTTCCTCTGTGTTGGCGTTCTAACCTCCGGTGGATTTGTGAGGACTATGGTTAACTGCTCCTCAGATCTCTGCAGGGTAAATCCAGACAGCTATCTGTCCATTCAGAGTTTTCTGTTGCATGACTAAGGCTACATTTACATTGTTACATTTTGGTTTTTGCGTGAGAGTTTTGAGCCAAAAGCAAACTCCGTGTAAGTGTTTTTTACTTAGAACTTATCTCCGTTTAAACTAACACGCCCAAACCAAAATATCTCATCAACATTCTCGTATAGTGGGCATGCGCATGCCGGGGTAAACAGGAGGCAGCGTGTATACGCAGCCCGTTGCTGGTAGTTGCCACGGTAACGTCAGTAGTTCAGTCTCCCAGAACGAGACAGTCGTGACAGATGAGACTCAATCAGGCGGCGAAACGTTGGCGTCAGCGACGGTGTTTCCAAAGGTCTCCGTTTGCGGCCGTTGAGACTGCAACACGGCCCCGCGGACACCAAACCAAAACGGGGTCAGAGGTGTAAACGTAGAAAAAGATTTTGTTAGCAAATGTAAACGTAGCCTAAAACAACTCTTGAACGTGCACACGTTTCTCCAAAACAAGTTCCTTCCCGAGGCGCCGTACCTGCGTCCGGTGCGCTCGGCGCTGCCCGTGCAATTGTCATTGGTTTAAAAGATAAACCAGGAGCCAGTTTTTTTTTCTCCTATCCAGGAATGTTGTGTGGATGGACCTTCCTCCGCAGCGCTGTGGAGGAAGGTCTGGCAATGCGAGACTACGCCCAGCGTGTCCAGCAGCCTCTCTGTCGGTGCACAGCCCGGGTAAGCTGCCAGTGAAAGCTGAGCGTTCTGTGTGCGAGCTGCTCTCTGGGAGTTTCCTTCATACGATACAATCCTGGAGTGTGTGTGTGTGTGTGTGTGTGTGTGTGTGTGTGTGTGTGCGTGTGTGTGTGCGCGTGGCTGCTTCACCTGGACAGCAGCCAGCCAGCGTCCCGTCGGCCTCACCAGGTCATGTCCACGTTCACCTCGGACAGACACTGGGCCAGGTGGCCGTCACAGTCCATCTGGGTGAACCTGGAGAGACGGGAGCAAGGAGATATACTGTCGGTACGGACAGAGAACACACACACACACACACACACACACACACTTTCACACAGAGTAAAAACAAATTCAGTATTTCGGTGCAAATACCCAAACTGATCATGTGAGTTCAGCCCTGAAGCGTGTCTCAATTCAGATCCTTTCGTGTGGACTAGGAGCGTCACGATATTGATTTCAAATCCGACTACAGTAGAGTGGCACTTATTGGAAAAAAACGTCGATGTAATATTGACATTTGTATAGTTTGGTGTTTGCTAGGGCTGCACAATTAATCTCAATTGTATCAAAATCACAATATGGACTAGTGCAATATCCAAATTGCGAGCGCAATATTTGTTAATGGCAAAATATGTGTCTAACCGTTCTGAATGCAGTACTGAGGTGCTGCAGAGACGTCCCAGCCTACCAATCCTATCCTACACACTAAAGAAAAAAATCTTTCTTCATCTTTGTCATCGCAATGTCAACTGGCGCAATAACAACATCGCGAAAGGCTGCGACATATCGCAAAAAAATATCAGTAGAGAACTGCCCCAAAATGTAAGTATCATTCTTTATTCAGTGGCAATTCAACGTTCAATTTGTTATTGTCGTCATACGGTGCAGCCCTGTTTCTAATGATATATATTACGCCTAGGTTTTAACTAATTTAACTTGATAGAAAAAAAGAAACCCAATCTCTTACCCAACAGGGAAGTCCAGCAGGCACATGGGGCAGCTTTGAAGCCCCGCCCCTCCTGCTGCTCCTCCATCTCCTCCGACACGACTCTGCCCCTCCTCTTCCTCTCTATCCTCCCCCTTCCTCTGCAGAGGAACTCGGCCGTCAGACACTTTCGCCTGGCCCGTGAGAAGCGGTCCGGTCTCCCGTCCTCTCCTCCCCTCGCCCCCCCCCGCCCTCGAGGGTCCGGCTGACGACGGCGGCCCCTCCCAGCCGTGGAGGGACGGCCGCGGCCTTTGGCTGCCGCGAGACGACAGCTGTCTGTCCGCCGGGTCCGGGACGGGCTGCGTCTGCACCGAGAGCTCCCGCGGGGAGGGGCTGGGACTGGAGCGAGTCCTCGGAGAGGGTGGAGAGGGTTCGGGGAAGGGAGCGACGTCTTCGCTGAGGTCACACCACCGCTGTTCACCGGACCTCAGCGCTGTGGGTCTCTGCAGCGACGCGGGGGGGAGGGGAGGGGGGGAGGGACAGATGCAAGACTCAACGCCAGCAGCATCGGAATTGAAAGGAAAAGGGTTTACATCTTAGGACAGATGGCTAGAGTTGCACTGTGGTGTCGTGTTTTGGAGAGGGCTGGTTGTAAGCACTACATTCATGAGCTCTGTAGTCACAAAGTCAAATCCATAACCGGACGTTAATGTTGTGAGAACGATAATGCCACTTTCTTATTTTATTTTTTTTTTCATTGACAAGTTTGGTGTGTGTCACCAACAACTGCAGCATCACGCACCAAAAATGTAATTTTGACCTAAAAAAACAAATAATGTTCTGGTCATGTTAAGACAACTTTAGAGGGAGTGTGGCCCGCACCAAAAAATAAAGGCCGGATAAAAAAGATTGAAGGTATATATATATATATATATATATATTGTGGTGACTATATATATATAGTCACCACAATACTTCTGTCATGATATGATATTATTGCGATTTTAAACATATTGCAATATTTTGAGATATATTGCAATTTATTACAATATAATAATAGATCCATTCTTGGCGTCTGTGTATCGAATAACGATATTTTTCCACACCCCTAATACATACAGTATAATAACATATATACAAACGTAGCTAAAAGTAAGGAATATGCAACTGAAATACTTAAAAGTTGGCTAATAGCTAAAAGTAATGGCTATATGTCCAACAAATGCAAACTTGACCAAACTAACATTGACAGTTCAATTGTATGAAAGAAATACTGTAGCAATTTTGTAAAATGTGTGATAAAAATTATTGTGAGTAGTGTTAAATAAACCCTGTATGTCTTTAAAAAAAAAAAAAGGTTTGGAACCGCTCATCTACAAGATGCAACGTACGCATCAACGTAAAGCGCTCACTGCTCCAAGACTTTGTCTACACAGATTTCTCCCTGTGAGAGATTAAGTGATGATGGAAAAATAAATGTAGCCGTAGTCTACACCTCCCAGACCAGCAAAGAAATGTTATCCGATTAATCGATTAATCGATCGATAAAGTGCTAGATTAATCGATTACAAAAAGAATCGATAGCTGCAGCCCTAGATGGGAGTCTCTCCTAATGGGAGTCCTGTCGGGAGTTTCATCACATTCACTAGAGGAAATGTGTATGATGAGGCGCACTCAGCAGTAACATACCGCTGTAGATGGATGTGGAAGATCAGGAACCAGGTCCCGGTGCCGATTCTCCAGACACGGCAGAGCACACAACGCCCACAGACTCTCCACAGCCGGCAGCGGCTCGCTGGTCCACCACGCTGCCCTGTAAACCAGACAGGACGCACTCAGCAGGGTACGGGGTACGGTCTTATGCCAGGGGAAGAATGACGGGAGTAACTCTACCTCCGGCACAGTAGTTGGCGCTCTGCCAACGCACAACTGGCTTTTTTTTTTTCCCAGTTGACCTATGTCTCGCATTGCCAGACCTTCCTCCACAGCGCTGCGGAGGAGGGTCTGGCTAGTCCACACAGCATTCCGGCATGGGAGTAAAACGTGCTCTGGTTTATTGGCATTTCTTTAAACCAATCACAATCGTCTTGGGGAGCGCTAAGCGCCGGACAGAGCCACCATGCCGCTGCAAAACAGTCTCGGGAAGGAACTTGTTTTGGTGGAACATGGTGGACGTTGTTTTAGTCGTGCAACAGAAAACTCCGATTGGACAGATAGTCTAGCTAGCTGTCTGGATTTACCCTGCAGAGATCTGAGGAGCAGTTAACCATAGTCCTCACAAATCCACCGGAGGTTAGAACGCCGACACAAAAGGAAGAGGAAAGAGACGGAAATCCGGCCGAAATGACAGACATCCGGTGGAATTTCCGGTTGGCACCGGAGCAATCCTGGAAATGAAACGTTGTTGATATAAACCACACCCGGGCCAAATCCGGCCCCTCGCAAATTTTGATCCGGCCCCCATATTAATTTAGGTTCACAATGGCACGCCTAGTTGTGCGTCAAAACAAAAACGACTGGAAACAGTTTTCAAACCGCAATGACACCATGCTTAAAGCAGAATTTGGCAGATTTACTGACTTTTAGACAGAGAAATTCACACACAAGTGGCACAACCGGAGAGTTTTCATATTCAGGGCGTGAAACAGGTTGTTCGGCTGTGTGTGGTAGCTTAAAATTTTTTTTACTTGATTTGCTGAATTATATGATGGCTAGAGCTTTATGTGGACCTAAACTTTAAATAAAATAAAATAAATAAAAGCGTGTCAATAAACTTGACATGTCTGGCCCTTAACATGGTTCAACTTTTCCAGTGGGGCCCTTAGTGAAAATGAGTTTGACACCCCTGATATAGACTAACCTATGTCAAAATTACACCGGCCGGTTTAACAACTTAATGTTTTTTATCACACACTCTTGTCACAGCGTAGGAAAGCACGGTGCATCCAGATGATGGGTCTGGGAACTCACCATTGGCTGGGCTCAATACGAGGGGCGGGATAAACGGTTGTCTTTCAAATTCCCTCTGCACGTAATAGGAGAGCGCTACAACCAATCAGAGCAACGAAGAAGGTAGGGGAGCTAGTTGATAGAGTCAACTTTTGCCGTATCCTGTCGGCAAAACTCCGAACACATCTTCCTTTTTTAAGAATGACTTCAGTGCTGTTCTTTCTTCTTTTCTCAAAGAAAAGCTGAACTCCAAGTCTTCCAGAGTCGCGGCCAAAGCCGATTCAAAAGACCGCTGTTCGCCAGCAGCAGCAGCCATTTTCTTTGTTTTCAAGTAGCAGGGAATTCACGAGGAACCGTCGCAACTCTGCCGTCATTAAGTTAAGCTGCGCCCACCGACTCTATACACGATGTGATTGGCCTGACCAGAGTTTGGTTTTTCCTGCTCGCAAGCCAACGGAGAGTTGCTGGACGACCCTGGCTGCAAATTACATTTGCTGGCGCTAGGGGGCGTCTAGATTTCTAGGCTAGCTGATTTATGCTTCTGCGTCTTTGGTCAGGAGCCTTTCTCGTTCTTATTGACGCTAAAAGTCTCCTTTAGCGCTACAGGTGAACGCGCTTGGTCGGCACTATTGCCGTCCCTTTTGGCGCCCTTGGTCGGGACTATGAAAAGGTTGTACGGTTCCGTGACACGCGGGGAGAACGGGACGGTTGGGTTTAGGAAAGGGTCGTGGGTGGGCGTACGGTTCCGTGACACGCGGGAGGAAAGAAAAAAGCGACTCTAAAAAGCGACTCCAGCGAGCGTGACAAGCGGGACGCGAACCCGGGTGTCCTGGGTGAAAGTCCTGTCTACTCAGTAATTCTCCGTTACATACTACTCGCTAAATCCTATATTACTGCGGCTCTCCCCGGTGCGTTACACAAACACGCCAAAAGCCTTTTCCCAACTGCCATCAGACGACGCTGACAGCCACTGTCCAAACGTCCTTATTCTGCCCCCACGACTCATTTCCTGGTTCTCCTTCTCCATAAACAACATGAAATCAAGGAGAGGGTTAACTCTTCCTGCTCCAGATTTCCTACGGTGGTCAGAAAGAACAGGGGAGACACTTTGTTTCTCTCACTAGGACTCTAGAGTCGGTACTCGCTCCGAAGCCAATCACCGTCACTTTCTCACTCGCTCTACCACACACTCCCCACACACACACACACCGGCCCTGCTATTCTCTTAAAGAGTTCGACGCACACGCCAACGACCAGTATAAACTTCAGGCCACATATCTAGGCTACGGCGAAAGCTCTGCGTGGAGCCTCCGCAGAACCATAACTCAGCCTTTACTCTGGTTAACACTGGAAGTGCCGGAATTCCATTACTACCAGAACTGCCGTGAGCAGCCATTTTGACCGCCAGATTCCAAACTCTATAATCTCTCATGATAAATACCTATTGCGATATTGTATTACGTATTGTGATAGGATAACTTTAGAAAAACGTAATAACAGCGAAATGTACTAAGTTTAATTATATATCTGAGTAGTAATACGGCTTTCAATAATTCACATCATGGCATAGTAAACCGTAATTATTTCACACGTTCATATCCTGAAAAATATGGTGTAGGTATTACGCATATACATTTCCAAATGGTCAAAATGACCGTCATGGCCGTTCTAGGGTTATGGTGCGTTCTTTTTGTCTTGTAATCGCGACTAGTAGCTCCAGCGTCACATCCGTGTCGAAAAACGAATAACCGCGGGTTGTTTCGTTCTTTTTGTCACACAATACTACGAGTCGGAGAAAAGATGGATTTTTGTAACATTTTTAGTAACATTTAGGATTCTATTCACCCAGTTATTGACATATTACACACATATATTTCAGAGTTTGATACATGAAAATTACGTTTTGATTAACGTTAACGTTAGGCTACTGCTCTGCTTTCTGCTCAAGACTCGGCTTAAAGCCATTGTTGTCATATAGCAACCGAGTGTCTCTAGCCAATTTCAGCTGCACAAGCTACAAAATAACTAATGAGGCGGTATTTAACTCATAATAAGACTGTAGAGACATGCCTATAGGTAGCAGTATACAGCGCTATGTTTAACTCCTAATAAGACTGTAGAGACATGCCTATAGGTAGCAGTATACAGCGCTATGTTTAACTCCTAATAAGACTGTAGAGACATGCCTATAGGTAGCAGTATACAGCGCTATGTTTAACTCCTAATAAGACTGTAGTGACATGCCTATAGGTAGCAGTATACAGCGCTATGTTTAACTCCTAATAAGACTGTAGTGACATGTCTATAGGTAGCAGTATACAGCGCTATGTTTAACTCCTAATAAGACTGTAGAGACATGCCTATAGGTAGCAGTATACAGCGCTATGTTTAACTCCTAATAAGACTGTAGTGACATGCCTATAGGTAGCAGTATACAGCGCTATGTTTAACTCCTAATAAGACTGTAGTGACATGTCTATAGGTAGCAGTATACAGCGCTATGTTTAACTCCTAATAAGACTGTAGTGACATGTCTATAGGTAGCAGTATACAGCGCTATGTTTAACTCCTAATAAGACTGTAGAGACATGCCTATAGGTAGCAGTATACAGCGCTATGTTTAACTCCTAATAAGACTGTAGGGACATGCCTATAGGTAGCAGTATACAGCGCTATGTTTAACTCCTAATAAGACTGTAGGGACATGCCTATAGGTAGCAGTATACAGCGCTATGTTTAACTCCTAATAAGACTGTAGTGACATGCCTATAGGTAGCAGTATACAGCGCTATGTTTAACTCCTAATAAGACTGTAGTGACATGCCTATAGGTAGCAGTATACAGGCTATGTTTAACTCCTAATAAGACTGTAGAGACATGCCTATAGGTAGCAGTATACAGCCTATGTTTAACTCCTAATAAGACTGTAGAGACATGCCTATAGGTAGCAGTATACAGCGCTATGTTTAACTCCTAATAAGACTGTAGAGACATGCCTATAGGTAGCAGTATACAGGCTATGTTTAACTCCTAATAAGACTGTAGTGACATGCCTATAGGTAGCAGTATACAGCGCTATGTTTAACTCCTAATAAGACACGAGACATGCCTATAGGTAGCAGTATACAGCGCTATGTTTAACTCCTAATAAGACTGTAGAGACATGCCTATAGGTAGCAGTATACAGCGCTATGTTTAACTCCTAATAAGACTGTAGAGACATGCCTATAGGTAGCAGTATACAGTGCTATGTGTACGACTTCTTCATTTGGTTACAACAAAGACAAAAGTGCTTAAAATTGTAGAAAACCACAATGTTTACTACGTGTGATGCACGACGTAGCCATCTTTGAAAGTGAGCTCGGGGTTCTCTGAGTTCAGACGACTTGACGAGTCGTAAATACGACCTCGGGGGGCGTTCTTTTTGCAACTTCCGGGTCGTAACTCCGGAAAACAACTCGTAAAACGACTTTGGTGGACAAAAAGAACGCACCATTAAGGTGTATACATGCAGGAAAGCCCCGGTTACTGAAGGATCTCTCTAGCTCTGTTAACCGGGTTATGACAACTCTGATTTTCCCAAGGGTAATGTTTTTACACGCCGTTTGAGAAATCAGGCTATTGCCTTAACCCGAATATAATCTTTTTTTTTTCTGTCTGTTTCACACAACTACTGCTGCACCTGTTTTCTCTTCTCTAAATAAAACCCAACCCCTCAGCCAGCCTGTAGCTCTATCCCAAGACGTGTGCTGAATGGCTGCAGAGGTTTTTTTCTATCAAGAGTTTCCAGAAAAAATTGATTTAATTTTCCAATACCCAATAGGGGAGAGCAGGATTTGATGATGGGTCCCCCCCCCCCACTTTTTCAAAATGATTTTGTATGCATTTTAAATCCGTCAATGAAATTATTTATGAAACTGCTCTTTGATCTGGTGCACAGTGTCTGCTTGTGTAACTAACAAGTGGGAGAGACCGAAAACGTCGATCCACACTGTGTTTTATCAGATAGTTCAAGGCCAAAACTGCACGAAGTTATGTGCTACACAATGTCCACTTTATGTGTATTCTCCTCTAATGCAGGTTGTGTCAAATGTTGTGTAATTAATTTATGGTATGGCTGCTCCACATCTAACTACTCTCCGCTGTTTTCACTTCATCCAGTCCCTCCAGAAAAACGCGATTATGCGATCGCATAATCAGCCACAGTCTGCATATTTATGCGGGGGCCACATTTTTTCAAATACGCCGCACTTTCACCGCATACATTATCGATTTCCGCGCAAAATATGCGGTGCTTGCATGATTTCATAATCCCCACATTTTCGTTGCAAAAAAGTCACATATATCTCAGCAGAAAGTTGAAAAATGTTGCGTTTACTTCACACAAGAGCAGCCATTTTCCCCTGTTGCCATGGGAACGTTATGAAGTGACGTAATTATGCGACGTGAACATCATCAAGAAGCAGGGTGTTTGGGGGGGGGGGATCACTTTGTTTTCTCTTTTTCATCAAACCGCAATTTTTGCAAGTTCCCGCAATGTCATCGCAGAAAATTGCATAAATATCCCACATATTCCATCGCATTTTTTAAGAAAACGTGCCGCATAATCAAGATTTTTTTGCCCGCAACAATCACAAAAAAACTCCGCATTTTTCTGGAAGGACTGTTTATTTGACATTTATCAGCGTGTTCCCATTTAGTTTCCATTTGGGAGGAAATTCTCCTAAAAGCTATCAAGCCTTTTTGGATTTAGCCTTACACTAAGTTACAACTTTATTATGTGAGCCTGTGCAATCTAATATAACAGCCCTGCAATAAATCCTACCTTTTGTTTTTACTTATTTATGTTACATTTTTGTTGGCAATGTGTCAGCGAGGCTATTATCAGCTTAGGGGGTGTAACGATACAGAGATCTGGATTGAGATATCGATTTAATGATCGACGATGCAAAGTGAAACTATCGATACATATCTGTGTATCATCTTTAACTTGCGCTTTTATGGGCGCCTGAGTAGCTCGCCTTGGTAGAGTAGGCGCCCATATGTAGAGGTTTACTCCTCGACGCAGCGGCCGCGGGTTCAACTCCGACCTGTGGCCCTTTGCTGCATGTCATCCCCCCCCTCTCCCCTTTCAAGTCTAAGCTGTCTTATACAAATAAAAGGTCCTAAAATGCCCAAAAAATAATCTTTAAAAAAAAAGTTGCACATTTATTGTAATTCCCATAATCCCCACAATATATATACGTACTATACAGTATATGTATATAACATATAAGTGATTGTGTTAAATCAGGGGTGTCAAACTCATTTTCACTAAGGGCCACACTGGAAAAGTTGAACCATGTTAAGGGCCAGACATGTCAAGTTAATTGACATGCTTTTATTTATTTTATTTAAAGTTTAGGTCAACATAAAGCTCTAGCCATCATATAATTCAGCAAATGAAGTTAAAAAAAAAAAATTTTGATTAAATTTTAAATTTTAGGCTACCACACACAGCCGAACAACCTGTTTCACGCCCTGAATATGAAAACTCTCCGGTTGTGCCACTTTTGTGTGAATTTTTGTATGAATGTACAACTAGGCGTGCCAGCATTTATTGTGAACATAAATTAATATGAGGGCCGGATCAAAAATTGCGAGGGGCCGGATTTGGCCCGCGGGCCTTGAGTTTCACACGTGTGTGTTAAATGAACAATACTGATATCATCTTAATACGAATTGCAGGCCCTTGAATTGAAGCAAATCAAAATCGTATCGTGGCAGACTTTGTGATATCAGAAAATATCATATCGTTGTCCAAGCAATCGATGTATCGTATAGTGATACAACTTATGATTGACACCCATAGACTGTACACCCCCTATTATTAACTCAATCTGTACGTTATGTTGCCTGATTTGGATGCTGTGGCTCCGTGGTGCAGCCTAACCAGGTTGTATTAAATCCCTCGTGAATTTCATATCCATGAATGCAGCTTTAGACATTTTAAAACCTTCCTTTGTTGCATTTAAAAACGAGCTCGACCATTATTTAGAGTCTGATCTGACATACTGGACATAAGGGCTGTGCAATTAATCGAAATGTAATCGTGATTATGATTTCAGCTCCCAATGATCACAAAAACAGAATAAATCGAGAAATACAATTATTTAGCTCATTACGTTTTGCGAGTAAACTCTTATTTTCTCTTGTGTTCTGAATAAAAAAATAAAGTTTAAATAGGAAAAGTATTGAGACAAATTTCACAGTTGTAGGCCTGTGTGTTTTTTTTTTTTTTACTGTTGATTTATTTAACTTTTTCCACTGTTATTTAAGTTCAATAATTGCAACATCTTTCCAGAAGTCAACTAATCGTGTTAAATTATCGTGATTTCAATATTGACCGAAATATATGTATATATATTTTTCCATAATCGAGCAGCCATACTGGACATAGGCTATCGTCAGGATCCTCTCTGCTGAGTCTGTATCCACTTTTGTCTTCATAAAAAAACTCAGTTTTTCTGGTCGGCAGCTTATAAAAACTTAAGTTATGGGTTATTTACATTGTTGGTACTTCATATCACCACACAGCAGGTTTTAGGGATCTTTTTTTGTTGTTTACTAGCAGACGGAAATTATAGACGAGCAGAAAACCTTCACGCAACACACATCAATGGAGAGCGGAGAGTTCTTTTTCCCTACGGTGGGGGCGGTACTTGAATGCGCTCTGTCTCTATGACGGCTCCGTGAACACTGCCACGGTGAAGTTAACCAGAGGAACACCCACCTCCCAGCCTCTGCTGTCTCTGTGGGACTCCTCTTCAGGGTTCCCCGCGAACCCGTCCCCGGCTGGACATCTTTGACAGACGGCTTATTTCGTTTAAGTTTAGACTTTGAATATGTTTCAGCCATGATTTCAGCATCTTCGACATTTCGCGCTAGTGTGACGAACGGGAACTTCCTTCTTCTTCTCTGTCTCGGTTCAGCTGGCGGGTCGCTGCCGCACCGCCACCGCCACCGCCACCTACCGTCCTGGGGTCAGGTGGGTCCATCAGAACCAGAAGAAGGTGTATTCATAAGTACTTACAAGGAATTTGCATTGGTGGCTGGTGCATACATAAACAAACAGACATATTAAACATTAACAAGGAATACAAAATATATACAGAAACAAATATTTACAAAATAGCTGTTTATCATAAAAAGAAAAAAGAGGCTAAATGGGTTGAGTGCAGAATATGCAAAAAAAAAATGAAATACTGGGTGCCCAGATAGCTCAGTTTGTAGAGTGGGCGCCCATACATAGAGGTTTACTCCTCGACGCAGCGGGCCGCGGGTTCGACTCCGACCTTGGCCCTTTGCTGCATGTCATTCCCCCTTCTCTCCCCTTAAATGTCTTCAGCTGTCCTGTAAAATAAAGGCCTAAAATAATAATATAATAATAATAGTAATACATCATCATCTTCTTCTTCATATAGCCTATGTTACAGTGCAGTAAAATGTGTCCAACATTTGCTTTAACTCCACAGTTTCCACACTTTCACTGTTCCTTTCCCCCTGCACACACACAGCCATTAAACCTGTGTGGCCCTATAGTCTCGCCATTGCCAGCTCTATCTCCACAGCGCTGCGGAGTAAGGTCTGGCTACCCCACACATACGTTCCAGGATAGGAGAATTCGGAGACATCATCTCCATTGGTGCATGTATATAGCAGCCTGGTCTCACAGAATTCCGTGAATGTGAATGTGTGAAAATTCAATGTGGCCACCGTTGTAAACCGTTCCAATGTATGGGGTGGCAGTAGCTCAGTCTGTCGGTCGCTGGATCAAGTCCCATTACGGACCAAAGTACAGAGTGTGGATTGGTAGCTGGAGAGATGCCAGTTCACCTCCTGGGCGCTCACTCCGACATCTCTCCATTTGTGCCTGAATAGGTCCTGAGCATGTCTGTGTGTATATCCGGCCTGTGTGTAGTGATTTCTAACAGAGTGTAAATTGTAATTTAATAAACAGTATAAATTATTAAATGAATTATTAATTAAAGTCAATGACGTAGCATTAAGAGCGACTAGTCAAATCCGCGTAGGGAGCTTAGTCGGGGAGGTGCATGGGTCAAACACAGGACTTTCACAAGGGGGGGAAGGGGATCGTGTCCCGTGATTCCGTGAAACTGTCACAGATTTGGAGTTAAGGAGCAGTGTTCATTTCACGGAATTCTGTGAGACCAGGCTGCTATAGATCAGGTTGGTGTATAGGTACTGAGCATGTGTGTGTGTGTGTGTGTGTGTGTGTTTCAGGCCAGTGTGTAATGTGTATAATAACAACAGAGTGAAACATTGTAATTTCCCTTGCGGGATTAATAAAGTATAAATAATTATTATTGTCACACAGAAGTGTGATGTTTTCATCGCGGGAGACCAAAGGTGATTTTCCGGCACGTTCTGGGGCTCCAGCCCAGAATGTTTACTCAAAAGCCCCAAATCTTTGAGGGTTTTGGAGCAAAAGTTCTGATACTGGGGGGCAATATCATCATTCATTCTGTGAACTCTACTAAAAATGGGTTTCAAGATCAGTGATGCTGTTTATGCCAAATTCCTACCCTGCCTACTGTAGATTATTATAAATGTTGCCCCTTTTTAGGTGGCAGGAGTGAAAATGAGTGATCCTCAACATTTGTTGTAGCCTAGAAATGTAGGCCACCCTAGTGGCGGCAAATTTATTTTGTAGCCGGGGGGTCTAGGCACTCACTCTCCGTTGGCTTGCGAGCTGGAAAAACCAAACTCTGGTCAGGCCAATCACATCGTGTATAGAGTCGGTGGGCGGGGCTTATGGCTGCTGCTGCTGGGAACAGCGGTCTTCTGGAAGACTTGGAGTTCAGCTTTTCGTTGGGAAAAGAACAAAGAACAGCACTGAAGTCATTCTTAAAAAAGGAAGATGTGTTCGGAGTTTTGCCGACCGGATACGGCAAAAGTTGAATCTATCAACTAGCTCCTTCTTCGTCGCTCTGCCTGGTTGCAGCGCTATCCTATTACGTGCAGAGGGAATTTGACAGACAACTGTTTATCCCGCCCCTTGTATTGAGCCCTGCCAATGGTGAGTTCCCAGACCCAACATCTGGATGTGGGTCTGGCTTGTCAGGCTACATTTGTTGTGTTCTGGTTCCAGAATGATGAAGACAGTTGGAGAACAATACGATATGAAATAGGAGGCTCTTAAAGGATGACTTTTTTCCTCAGAAACGATCATGTTTTTCCCAAATGATGCACAGATGTTTAGGCTTCCTTTTATCAAATGGTTTTGTGAAAACAAAATACTGCGTATAGCTGCTGGAGCTGGGGCATGCCCCTGCCCCCTGAGATTTTGCACAGTTTACACTCTCTCGAAAACGCAATATTTGAAAGCTGCAAAATACTCTCATAGTAAGTTCAGCTATTGTGCATTTAGAACTTTTTCTATGACAATTCTTTACAATTGGAAAATGACTGTTGGGCAATTTTTCCAGGGCTGGACCAAGTTGTTTTGTGGCCCGAAGCAGCAGAATTTGGCCCACAAATCAATTCATTCTTAAAACATAGCAGGGGTAAATTACTGTTTATTTAAAAATGATACTGAAAAACAACAATAGCGGTAGGCTGTACGGAATGTGATAAAATGTGGTGAACAAACCAGAATGCAGTGTTTAGGGAAGCAAACGGCTAGTTAGCATGTAAAACAAACAACACACAATGTGCAGAACAAGTCGAGTCATCGACGAAAATCCCCGAAAAGAAAAGAATAGGGAACGAACTAAGCAATGTCCGCACAGCCGGCCCTGGGAGTAATATCAACAGGAAGTTCTTCTAAGTTGCTGTCGGCCATCTGGACTACCTTGCTTAGCCTGACGTGCAGCACAGTTCCAAATGAGAGGGCGGGAAATGGATGGATGTGTGGAGTTCATCGGAGTGCATGACTTTGTCAAAATAGGATTTGGTCAAGACTTTAAGGACGAAACGACACGAGGAAGAGCCTTTTGATGTTTCGTTAGTTTGATCGTCAACTCTCGTTGTTAATACACAATAAATGATGTCACTGGCGCACAAGGATTTCTACTCAGGGAACACTGAAGAAGGTTACATCATGCAAGAATGCAAACTGCAACGATGATACTTTGTTCCCTTCTGCAAGGACGCACATAAAGTGGAAAGTTAAAGTCATAATAATGGTGGGATTTTCTGAGCCTTTTAAGCTTTTGGCCAGAAGAGAGGGACCAACGGAGAGCGGCTACAATTATGCAATGGAAAAAGACAAGGGAAAGCTGGACTGAACGGAAGGAAAGAAAAGAAAGGAAAGAGGGGAGAGCATTATTTAACAGAATGGAAAACAGCACTATGGGAAAACCTGCCACTTTGAAATAAGGTGAGAGGATTTTTTTTTGGGGGGGGGGGGGACCAGTGCCACATAAGATGAGTATTGCAGAAGGGCCGCTGCCGAATTGCTGACATTGGCCAATCAGGTTTTTTTCTACCTCGACCACAGAGGGGAGGAAACACAAAAGCCGAGCCGTGGGCCAGGCCTGTGGTACACAGTGCTACTCTGGGAAAAAGCAATCCGGCGCCTGGAAAGAAAACGTTATGTCATCCGTCTCACGTGATGCTGTGTTGTGCTCTGCTGCCGTGGTGACGGCGAAGATGATGAGGAGAATAACAGTGAGGCAGCAGCAGCAGCCTTAAAGGGTAATTTCGGTATTTTCCAACCTGGACTCTATATTTTCCCAGACATTTGTGTCTAAGGCTACATTTAGACTGCAGGCCTTTTTTGACTGACTGTTCACAGTAGAGCTGAAGATCTTTGCCCGAACCCGACGGGACCCGACAGTCTTAATTTCTATCGTTTTACACGGGCTCGGGCTAGCGCTCCAGGTTGCGCGGTAAATGAGCGGTCAGGTGATGCGTTCCGATTAGCGTGAAAATGGATGCTGAGGAGGTGAAACGGAGGCTGGCCTCTGGAGGACTTATTTTATTTCTTTGTTTCAACTTCCAAGTGGCCTATAGCCTCCGTTAGTCATGAATAAATGATGTTAAAAAATTATAAATGACTCGTTCTTGACAAAAGGTAAAAGAGCTGTGTGTGTGTGTGTGCGTACGCACATTTGAATAATGTCGGGCTGTAAACGGGTTTGGGCTTTTAAAAAGCTGTCAATCAAAATGTACTTGTCGGGCTCGGGCCGAATTACAGCTCTAGTTCACAATATTTTTTTTTGGAATTATGAAGCATATTTCTCCATATCTGTAAACCTGTATCGGTTTCTGTTTGTCCCAACCGGCAGCGGCAGATGGCCGCCCACCAAGAAGAGCCAGGTTCTGTCCAAGGTTTCTGCCTGTAAGAAGGATTTTTTTTTTTCCTCGCCACTGTAGCGACAAATGCTTGCTCTTGGGTGGGGGAAATTGTCGGGTCTTTGTAAATTATAGAGTGTGGTCTAGACCCACTCTATCTGTAAAGTGTCCTGAGATAACTCCTGTTGGGATTTGACACTATAAATAAAATGGAATTGAATTAAACGTGACACGCATCAGACTCAAGCATGAACTAGGCAAGTCACGCGGCACACCCTCTTAACTATGAACCTTCAGTTTTTGCAGAATTGTGGCGATGGTCGCTCTAGAAGAGTGACGTCAGAGTCGCATGAATTCCGATCTGACCGTCCAGACCAGGGGCGATTCTAGGATCAGACCCTTAGGGGGGCTCAGCCCCTAATGAGAATGCGACACGGATACAGGGCCTTGCAAAAGTGTTAACCCCCTGGCTACGTTCAGACTTCAGGCCTTAATGCTCAATTCCCATTTTTTTCTAGATCCGATTTGTTTGACTGATTGTTCACGTTATATATTTTTTAAATGTGGCCCACATCAGACTCAAGTCCTGGGCACGGCCTGAAAGTGACCCACATGCGCAAACCAGGTTGTATTAAGAGAACCAAGGCGATGTAATTGTTATGTAGTGCTGTATCTACCGCTAGCTACTAGCCGATAGCCGGCGGCAGTTTGGGAACAGAGACGTTAATAACATTACATCCATGTTACAGGCTTTACAGCATACAGCCCTCAGATGTATTATAAGATAGTACATAGTGATGAATCACAGCCGTATATCGATTATTACAGCTACAGGAACTCGGGAGCACAGTCCCATGAGCCTGCAGGGCGCAGTCCTGTGGGTCTGCTCGCGTTCATTAAAAAGTTCCTTATCCGTCATAGAGTTTAGCAAATCAAGCAAATCAAAGATTACATTTTTAAACGCAGGCATCCACACACCCGACTCACAGCAACCTATTTCACAGCCCGAATATGAAAAATCTCTGCTTGTGTGGGAATTTCTGAGTCTCAAAGTCGGCAAATTAATTTTGTGTAAATTTGCGTAATTGCAGTTTGAAAAACAGTTTCCTGTCTTTTTGGGTTTGGCACAGAACTAGATTAGATGTATTGTGAACCTAAACTAATATAGCCAATCACAGCTGACATTGGGCAAGAGGAATTTGCATAATTTAAAGCGCCCATATTATGCTCATTTTCAGGTTCATAACTGTATTTTAAGGTTGTACCAGAATAGGTTTACATGGTTTAATTTTCAAAAAACACCATATTGTTGTTGTACTGCACAGCTCTCTCTCACTGCTGCAGATCCTCTTTTCACCTGGTTTCTGTTTTAGCTACAGAGTGAGACCTCTTTTCTTCTTCTTCTTCTGTACTATCTTTGATTGCACTCGCACATGCGCAGTAGCTCAGATGTAGATCATGTCAGCTAGCTAACTCTAGAGACAGTAAAAGAAAGCCTGTTTCTCCAACTTTGGTCAGTTACAAGGCAGGATTAGCTGGGAGACTTCTTCTAAACCAGGGAGCACATGTAAGTAGTTCTTTTGGAGATTATGGTGAACTTGTGTGTGTTGTAGCCGGCTAACGCTAACGCTACGAGCAAACGGTTGTGGTTAGCCAGCTCATTTCGGACTGTGACGTCACATTTTGAATTTGAACAGCTCACTAGGAGACTGAAGGCAGGACACATTCAGAAACCGTATCTCACTCAAAACAGCATGGATGGATTATTTTCAAAGTTTGTATGTGTGTGGAAGCACCAGAGACACAAAAGAACACCCCAAATCCCAGAAAAAGTGTTTTTTTTCATAATATGGGCACTTTAAAATGTGATTGGTTAAAGGAAAGACATTTGAATTGGGGAATTAAAGGAATGAATCAACATTTTGGGGATTATTTTTTTCCAAGAGTGAGATGAGAAGATTGACTCCAATCTCATGTCTGTGTGTTGCGTACGAAACTGGAGTCCAGATGTGGTTAGCTTAGCTTAGCGTAAGAGAATCCTAGAATTTTTGTTACTTTTTCAAATCAGACGATTTGACAACCATGCCCACTTCCTGCAGCGATTAGCTGGGCGTGGCGAGGTATGAAAGCAGGCAGCGTGCCTTGATTTTGTGTCCCAACTTTGACTGTGAATCCTGGATGTCAGAGTTCCCCTTGAACACAGCAACAGGGGGAGGAGTTTTCACAGTTTGCATTGCCATGCAATTTTTAAAGTAAGCAGCACGCACAGCAGACAAAATATGAAGGGAGAGAGAAGGGCAACGCATATAAAAAAAAAAAGAGTATGCAAGTAAATAATGAGAACAGACAAACTCATGGGGGGGGGAAACGGAGAGCAAGAGGACAAGCACTGTATGCAGGCATCATTATGAATCATTGAAAACGAGTCTTGGCATACACTCCGTACTGTCTAGCAGCCTTTGCCTTGATAGGATGAGAAGCCCGATGGAAGCACAAGCTCTGTATCTATTACCGTGTAATGTAAACACACACAGACAGCGATGCAGTATGCCAGTGTAGGACTGTAGGCCCACATCCAGCCTGCAGCTGCCAGAGCTCAGTGCTGGGCTGAAAGAATGGCTTCCTGCCATGCACTGATAAGCCCAGCAGAGGCTCTGGTCCCCCTCAGAAAAGACCACTTACAGTGTCTGCCAGCTGAACGGGAGAGAACCCAGTCCCCTGGCTCCAACACCGCAACCATCGCCGTGTCATGGTTGTGTATGTCTTTTTTTGTAGTCCGTTTTCTCCCATGTCATGTCTTGTCTTACATCCTGCCTTGTGTTTTTGCGCCTTTGTGATTGCCTGCCCCACCCGGATGTGTTTCACCTGTTCCTGAGCCCTCGTGTCACCTGTCCCTTGTTTCACCCACGTTACCTCGTGTATTTAGTCTCTTCTGTTGTCTTTGTCTGTTGTTAGATCACTGTATTGTCTGCGTGTGCATTTCTACCCCCATTTGTCTCGGTGTTCCAGTTTATTGTGATTCCTGGCCGTTTGGCTTCCTCAACGTTTTTTTGGAACTATTTTTGCCTGCTTACTTCAGGGCTCTTTTTGTTGTAACCCTTTTTTATTTATTAAATCTTCAAACTCAACACTGCCCTGTCGTCTCTGCAATTTTGGGTCCACCATTTCTCTGAAACCTGAAACACTGACCACTGCAAGATACTGTTTTGTGTGTCAGTGCTGGGAGCACCATAGCAGGGCCAAAGACCCCTTAACTGAAAGAGAGATGGAGCAGGGACCCCCTACTCCATATATTGTATAAAATGAAGTTGCATGATAAACTGGGCCTGCAATAAAGTGTGGGCGGCCTATAGTCTTCATCCATACCTTTTTTGCGTAGAATACTAAGCTATTAAAATAGCCTAATAATTGTTGGCATGGTTGTATAAATCATGTTTTAATGTTAAACATACATGTGGCACAGTGAATCCTTAGGATTAATCAGTGGATGGTCTTACCTTAGTCTATATCCTTCGCGTTCCACTTCCGGGATTGCTCCGGTGCTGCAGGAAATTTCGCCGGATGCATGTATTTTCTGTTTCTTTGTGTTGAAATTTTAAGCTGCGCTGGATTTGTGAGGACTAGGGTTAACTGCTCCTCAGATCTCTGCAGGGTAAATCCAGACAGCTAACTAGACTATCTGTCCAATCTGAGTTTTCTCTCGCACGACTATTTTGCAGCGGCTCTGTGCGGTGTTTAGCGCCGCCCTTGACGATTCTGATTGGTTAAAAGAAATGCCATTTAACCAGAGCACGTTTTCCTCCCATCCCCGAATGCCATGCGGAGTAGCCAGACAGTAGCCCCTCCTCCTTCAGCGCGCTTTGGAGGAGGGTCTGGCAAAGTGAGACTAACCTTACCTATAGGCCAGTAAGCAGTGGGGATTTATATTATTGATAATATGTTGGATTCATGTTAAGACTTTTTTTCATTTCAAAGTACTTTAAAAAATGAACAATAATTTGGAGGCCCCACTGCATTGACTCTGAGGACCCCCTGTTGAAGATCCCTGCACCATAGGGGTAAAGTAATAAACTGGGCATATTTAAAAACATATCTAGTCAGCAGTGTTGTAGTCGAGTCACCAACTGTCGAGTCAGAGTCAAGTCTCGAGTCCCCAGTGTTCGAGTCCAAGTTCAAGTCCGAGGTACCAAAGGAGAGTCCGAGTCAAGTCACGAGTCTGGAGCTTAGCGACTCGAGTACTCCATCACCACTGCCTATTCATATGTTTGTGTGGTATGCCTGTGTTTTTAACTTTCCTTTTTCTTTTTAAACCATTTTTATAGTGACTTTAGAGACTTTTTTTATGTATACATATAGATATTAATTTTCCTGCTTTGCACTTTTTACTGATGTTTTGCACTGAGAGGACTGCATTCAATTTCGTTGAACATGTACAGAGACAAATAAAGACTATTCTATTCTATTACACATTAAAGTAGTCAGAAATATCATCCAAATTCCGAGTCCCGTTTCATGAATGCTTGAGTCTGATTTAATAAATCCTCGAGTCCGGGTCCAAGTCAACAGCGCGGGAGTCCAAGTCGAGTCACGAGTCCAGAGATTAGCGACTCCATCACTGCTACCAAGATTTAATAATGCTGCTGATTGGCTGTCTAACATTACACGCCGTAGAGGCACCCAGAAAAAACTCTCCGTTACGGCACACGTTGTAGGAGCTGAATAATAAATGAAACGGTTTGTGCCGTAACGTGTAATCTATTTTTGTTTTTAAAAACTGGTATCGGGTGAGATCTCCACACATCAGACACTTCATTTCCTGCTTGGCCTGCTGCCCTGTCAGGGAGGCGCTACAGGTGCATCAGAACAAGGACTAACAGATTCAAGAACAGTTTCTTCCCAAAAGCCATAACCACTCACTCATGCACTGACTTCACAGTCTTACCCCCCACCCCCGGGCTCTCTTCTACCCAACTACTTTGCAATATTTCATATTTAATACTTAATATAATAATATTGACAATTCTGTGCAATTTCATTACTTTTGCAATATCATTACTTCACACTGCATTTCATACTGTACATGAAACCATTTCTATCTTCATATGTTTATATTTTTTATATATGTATATAGCTCTCTGTGCACTTTACCCCCCCTTTTTTTCTTTTGCACTACTTATTTAATGTTGACACTGGAAAGGAGTTGCTTTTAATCTCATTGTACATGTGTATAATGACAATAAAAGGCATTCTATTCTATTTCTTCTGCAACAATTTCTGCTTTTCAAAAGTTTCTTTTTTTTTTTTTTTTTTTTTTTTAAATAAAACTATTTTTTAGGGGTTTGTTGGGTTTGTGCACTGGTTATTTCTGATTATTGGGGGGGTTGTAACCCCCCCCCCCTGTAAATTACACCTATGGATACCCAGCCATAGTTCCTACTTTCTTTGCATTCTTCTCCTTTCTTTTAGTATCATTACTGACTCCACTTGAGAAGCCTTATTAACCACCCTGTTCTCATGGAATTTCTTTTACATAGAATTGCACTGAATTTTCATATGCACATTCACAAATTTTAAATCTGCGATTTGTGTGCTGGCCTGGCCTGCAGGGGAGGATCCTCCCAGTCAGATCATGTTGCAGTTTCAGCAGTGTTTGGCTAGGGGATGCCACAGGAACAGCAAACTGCCGAACCACTGCTGCAGTTCAACAACTGGAGTTGACACATGACCCCCCCCCTGAGGCTGAGTCACTAGGTTCTGATCATATTACTAGTCCTTTACTGTAACTCATTTAATCCCTATAATAAGATTTAGAGAGATATTGTGTCAAAGATTATCAAGGTTTTACTGCACATACCGTAAGTCAACCTTAGGGAGAACTCTACAAGTCCTCTGGATACAGTGCCTTGCGAAAGTATTCGGCCCCCTTGAACTTTTCGACCTTTTGCCACATTTCAGGCTTCAAACATAAAGATATAAAACTGTAATTTTTTGTGAAGAATCAACAACAAGTGGGACACAATCATGAAGTGGAACGAAATTTATTGGATATTTCAAACCTTTTTAACAAATCAAAAAACTGAAAAATTGGGTGTGCAAAATTATTCAGCCCCCTTCAGTTAATACTTTGTGGCGCCACCTTTTGCGCGATGCGCTTTACGCTGTAAGTCGCTTGGGGTATGTCTCTATCAGTTTTGCACATCGAGAGCTGACATTTTTGCCCATTCCTCCTTGCAAAACAGCTCGAGCTCAGTGAGGTTGGATGGAGAGCGTTTGTGAACAGCAGTTTTCAGTTCTTTCCACAGATTCTCGATTGGATTCAGGTCTGGACTTTGACTTGGCCATTCTAACACCTGGATATGTTTATTTGTGAACCATTCCATTGTAGATTTTGCTTTATGTTTTGGATCATTGTCTTGTTGGAAGACAAATCTCCGTCCCAGTCTCAGGTCTTTTGCAGACTCCATCAGGTTTTCTTCCAGAATGGTCCTGTATTTGGCTCCATCCATCTTCCCATCAATTTTAACCATCTTCCCTGTCCCTGCTGAAGAAAAGCAGGCCCAAACCATGATGCTGCCACCACCATGTTTACAGTGGGGATGGTGTGTTCAGGGTGATGAGCTGTGTTGCTTTTACGCAAACATAACGTTTTGCATTGTTGCCAAAAAGTTCGATTTTGGTTTCATCTGACCACAGCACCTTCTTCCACGTTTGGTGTGTCTCCCAGGTGGCTTGTGGCAAATTTTTAAACGACACTTTTATGGATATCTTTAAGAAATGGCTTTCTTGCCGCCACTCTTCCATAAAGGCCAGATTTGTGCAGTATATGACTGATTGTTGTCCTATGGACAGAGTCTCCCACCTCAGCTGTAGATCTCTGCAGTTCATCCAGAGTGATCGTGGGCCTCTTGGCTGCATCTCTGATCAGTCTTCTCATTGTATGAGCTGAAAGTTTAGAGGGGACGGGCGGGTCTGCGAGATTTGCAAATGGTCTGACACTCCTTCCATTTCAATATTATCGCTGCACAGTGCTCCTTGGGATGTTTAAAGCTTGGGAAATCTTTTTGTATCCAAATCCGGCTTTAAACTTCTCCACAACAGTATCTCGGACCTGCCTGGTGTGTTCCTTGTTCTTCATGATGCTCTCTGCGCTTTACACGGACCTCTGAGACTATCACAGAGCAGGTGCATTTATACGGAGACTTGATTACACACAGCTGGATTCTATTTATCATCATTAGTCATTTAGGTCAACATTGGATCATTCAGAGATCCTCACTGAACTTCTGGAGAGTTTGCTGCACTGAAAGTAAAGGGGCTGAATAATTTTGCACGCCCAATTTTTCAGTTTTTTATTTCTTAAAAAAGTTTGAAATATCCAATAAATTTCGTTCCACTTCATTATTGTGTCCCACTTGTTGTTGATTCGTCACAAAAAATTACAGTTTTATATCTTTATGTTTGAAGCCTGAAATGTGGCAAAAGGTCGAAAAGTTCAAGGGGGCCGAATACTTTCGCAAGGCACTGTAGTTCCAGTGTGTAATGTAACGAAGTACAAATACTTTGTCACTGTACTTAGAAAGAAGAAACCACAATAAAATGCATAATACTTTTACTTATAATAATAAGTACATTTAATATCACAAAATTACTTTTGATACTTAAGTACAGTAAACATCAGATACTTTAAGACTTTTTACTCAAGTAATATTCTAAAAGGTGACTTTAACTTCTACCAAAGTCATTTTTTTGTAAGATACTTTACTTTTACTCAAGTATTGCTTTTCAAGTATACTATAAAATATTACTTAAGTAAAAGTATGAAAGTATTATCAGGAAAATGTACTTAAAGTATTAAAAGTAAACTTACTTAAAGGTCCAATGTGTGTGAATTTCTCCCATCTAGCGTTGAGATCATATATCAACTCTCTCGCGCCACGCAGTTCAAAGTACGTATTAAGGTGCTTACACACCAACCAGACGGCCGACTCTCGGCAGAAAATCCAGTAGAAACGATCAGTCGCGCCCCCGAGGTCCAAAAAACTGCCTCGGAACACACTGAGGCGACACCGACTTGAGAAACGTAATACGTTTCCATAGCAGCAGGCGGCGCTACTCTGTGTTGTTGCCCAAGATATGAAAACCGGCAGCTGATTGGACGAACAAGTCACATGGGTTTGTTTTCTCCGGAAATTCAAAGCCAGACTGTCATGGCGGCTCGTTCAGAATACGATCTCATATTGTATTGAGACGTGTTTCTGAAAACATTTTAAGAGAGAAATAGGCCGGGCAGTTGCTGAATCTGTCTTCATTTCAGATCAACAAAGGTCAGTTTAGAAGATTTTCGTCAGATTTTGAGAGACTCTAGTCACCTCGTTCCGCTCCCCGTTTCCGGGTGAGTCCCGACTGCCCTGCCGCCGACTGAACACGTCAGGTCGGCCAAAATGAACGCCGACGGCCCCTCGGACGGACGATGGCACGAGACACACCGAACAGATTCGAGTCACTGACCTCGCCAGACTGTCCATCTAGGCCGATTTTCGGCCTAGTGTGTCCACACCTTTACAGCTACGGTAGCCTTCACGCTTCAAAAAGCCGGTCTCTTGCTCTTTTTCTGGGCGATGAAGAAGACGACTCCTGTTCCTGAAATTTGGATTTTGAATACGTGTGGTCCTCCATGTTTCCTTCTTCAAACTTGCCGGGGCCGGGAAGCTACGATACCCGTTAGCAGCGTTAGCAGCACCTGTGAGTTTATCATGTGACAGCGAAAGGCGGAGCAGTATGTCCTGTATGTCCCTTACCGGCTAACGTATTTCAAGATGGAGCACGAATATGGAGCATCTAACCCAGTTCATGCGAATGCAAATGTAAAATTTCAAGCCAAAAGGAATACTTGGAATTGATGGTGGTGGTGGTAAATATTCATGAAAAAGGAAAAGTCTGTGAACGGGCAACACAGATTTTGATAATGAACAACTAAACACGTTACACACTGGACCTTTAATGAAAGCCTCACATTTTAGAAACTGGAAACGATCCAAACAGTTGTGTGTTTAATGGTCTAATCATTTCAGCTGGACTTATAGGCCTGTATATTGTTGGGTAGTATAATTTACATTAAAAACATTGTATTTTTTAAACTACATGTATTTTGTGTGCAAAAATCTTAATGTGTAAAGTAACTAGTAACTAAAGCTGTCAGATGAACGTTAGTGGAGTAAAAAGTAGAATATTTCTCTCTGAAATGTAGCGGAGTAGAAGTAGAAAGTGGCATGAAAAGAAAAGACTCAAGTAAAGTACAAGTACTGTACCTCAACATTTGTACTTAGGTACAGTCAAGGGCATAACTTTGGGTTCAACATGGTGGGGGGGGGGTTGAGATCTCCACTTTTGAGCAAAATTGAAATTTTGAACGTCAAACACTTTCTTCACTTTCTGCGGAATTTTTCTGCATCAATTTATAGTTCAAATGTCTTTATTTATTTAAAGGAAATTATAATAGTTTTTTTTCTTCTTTTTTTTTTGCACTGGCCAGTTTTGATTATTGGGGGGGTTGTAACACCCCGCTCCTCCCTGTAAATTAGGCCTTTGAGTACAGTACTTGAGTAAACATACATTCCACCACTTCATGTGAGCGAATGTAAAAGATGTTCTGATTTGCAGATATATAATTACTAAGGGGGAAAGGTCAAAATACATGCAATGGAAAGTATATGAAGAATTAAAAGTGCATATTTATTTTTGTTGACTGTGCTAGTGATTTGACAGCCTCTAAACACATTTCAATAGCTGATCTGTGGAAAGATAAAAATTAATCTTCACTCGTCTTTTTCATTCGCAAGATTGTCTGTCAAGGTCGCCAACACATGAAACGTGTTTATTTGCCGCTACTTGCCAAACAGTTTTTAACACATTCAAGCAGAAGTCGTGAAATTTGCGTTTCCCCTTCCAAGGCTAAATTTGTCCTGTCTCGCACCACCAAAACACCACCACCACCACCCATCCTCTCTCTCTCTCTCTCTCTCTCTCTCTCTCTCTCTCTCTCTCTCTGTACAGCCTTGAACCAAATGATTCACATAACCGCTCTCTATTCCTCTGCTGCATTCAGGACCCACGGAAAAAGATAGTAAATGTGAGCTTCTTGCTTGAAAATCCCGCTTCCCTCAGGTTTGAGCTCACTTGTGACATCGAGGTCCACACACCAGCAGTCACAAACGTCATTGTCTCTTTCAGTCAAATTTACTTTTTTAAACAAATTAAAGTGTTGAATGAATCCCAGGATGCATCTTTTGGTTATATATCACTGTCATGTCACCCAGATAATGTACTAACTCAAATACACAGGCTATGAAGTAAACAACGCCTCTTTATTATCATAAAAGTTATTTCTAACTGTATCCCCCCCCTCGTCATTTTTGTTAATATGAACGTGCCTAGGGTCAAGTGCCAACAACTAACAATTGAAATAATAATATAAATATATAGTCCGACCAATAATCACTTATATAATTACAATTTGGTATATCTAAACAAAATCAACAATTACCAGTCACACGCCTTAGCACCTTTAGCCAATGTTAGCAATTAATTGCAGTTAAACAAATAAAACTGTGACTATGCAAAATAATTTTGCAATTAGACAATTATGTAATTATGTTACAGGCCTAATGACGAATGAATGATGAGGAAATAGCTTGCCAACTATCATAAGGCATGTTTCCACCCACACGTTTTTATGGAAACAGTCAAATTCGACTGAATTTCATGAATATCAACACAAAGTTTGTACATTTCGATCTCATCGGATTTTCTCTTAAAGGTCCACTGTGTAGGAATTTCTCCCATCTAGCGGTAAAATTGTATTTTGCATTCAAACGAATAGTGCTTTCTAGCGCCTCGCTTTTTCAATTGCAACTACGGTAGCCGTTATGTACCAAGAAGCTATGACAACATGTCGCTTTTTCGGCGACGAGGATTCCTTCTCCTGTGGCTCGGCATAAGTCTGATCCTCCATTATGAGCATTATGAGCATTGCCGGGGGCAGTGACAAGCGCCTCTCACTGATCTCCTTCTCCGTTTCAGCTGGTTTCAGTCACGTGACGCTGGCTCTGAACAAAAACGCGTTGTGGATTAGCTAGACAGGTCGGCTAGCGCTTTATGTCCCTCCTAGCGATTATAGAAATTCAAAATGGCGGAATGACATGGAAGCCTAATACAGATAAGAAATTCTTCGCTTACGAGGATAAGTCAGATCATTGGCAGAGGTAATTTTACACCAATGAGGACATATTTCTGAATGAAGACATTGATAGTTAATAAAATACTTAAAACACTACACAATGTACCTTTAATCGGTAAACAGCTCATGCGTTTTTTTTGCCAAATAAATAATGAATTGTGATTATGTTTTAGGTCATTTTATGGTTGCAACCCGCCATGACACGTTACCCATGTGACGTCATTAGGCACAGGTTGTTATTCACTTTAAAGCCGTTGGATGGAAACACACTTTCCCCGGCTTTATTCGCATGAATGTTTTTAGCCAACTTCAGATCATTCCATGGACAGGTGGATGGAAACATAAATATAGTGGAGGTACAGAGTATAAGGCCAGTTTGAAAAGACTAGGAGAGACCGGGGATAGTTGTAACATTTTTGACATTTCTGTCTGTATGTCTTGGAGCTCTTTTAAGCAAGCGGGTTCCAAATGTGATACAAACTAGTTAAACGTGTCTGCTATTGAATGGTGTAGCTGTAATCTATACAACCCAAACAGAAAATGCATGGTTTAAACTCAAACACAAGGAGTGAAATGTTACAATTTTTACCCCATAGTACAGGTTATATATAATTGTACCATGCCCCGGGGTAAAATTTAACATTATGATATACACATGGGGTTAAATTTAACATTATGATATACACACATAGGGTTAAATGTAACATTATGATATACACATGGGGTTAAATGTAACATGATATACACATAGGGTTAAATGTAACATTATGATATACACATAGGGTTAAATGTAACATTATGATATACACATGGGGTTAAATGTAACATGATACACACATAGGGTTAAATGTAACATTATGATATACACATAGGGTTAAATGTAACATGATATACACATAGGGTTAAATGTAACATTATGATATACACATAGGGTTAAATGTAACATTATGATATACACATGGGGATAAATGTAACATTATGATATACACATGGGGTTAAATGTAACTTTATGATATACACATGGGGTTAAATGTAACATTATGATATACACACATAGGGTTAAATGTAACATTATGATATACACATAGGGTTAAATGTAACATTATGATATACACATGGGGTTAAATGTAACATTATGATATACACATGGGGTTAAATGTAACATTATGATATACACATAGGGTTAAATGTAACATTATGATATACACATGGGTTAAATGTAACATTATGATATACACATGGGGTTAAATGTAACATTATGATATACACACATGGTGTTAAATGTAACATTATGAAATGAGGATTATGACAAAAACTTGATATTGAAACTTTTATTCAAAACCTAAATTAAATTAAATTAATTAAACACATTATTTGTGTGTGTATGTGTTGAGAGGCACCCCTCGGTCCGTCTGAAATTTTGAGAAAGGACATAAATACAACCAAAATTTAGTTTGGGGTAGGTTGTAACATTTTCTAACCCCGACTCTTGTTACAACTAACCCAGACGATTGTCGCCATGAACCAACTGAATTTAGAGCTAGTCTCGCATTGCCAGACCTTCCTCCAGAGCGCTGCGGAGGAGGGTCTGGCTAGTCCACACGACATTCTGGGATGGGAGAAAAACGTGCGCTGGTTTGTTGGCATTTCAAATCACAATCATCTTGGGCGGTGCTAAGCGCCGGACAGAGCCACGTTGCCGCTGCTAAACCTGCATGAAAGCTATCCATATAGACACCCAATAAACATGATCTAAGTGTGTTGTGTTTAACTACAAAGTCGGCAATGCTATCACAAAAATAAATGAGGTAAATTTAAAAAAACCTTTCTTACGTAAAAATTAATTTTTTCTTTCTAAAATGAAAAACGTGTTCCTGATTGGAGAAATTGGACGTGTTACAACTACAACTGACCCGTCTTACAACTGTCCCCGGTCTCCCTACTTAGAACACACTTCAACAATAACTTAACATTATTGAATCTAAGTGTATATCTATAATGGACTGTAATTGTCGGAATGTGATGTTAAATTTATTTGACACTAATTTATGTACATTATGTATGTACACGGTGACATCCTTTTACTTGCACTCTATCTCTTGTTTTAAATGTACGTAAAATGTGCATGTTTTTGGTATATTTTTATGTATATGTTGTATGTGGAGCCCAGGAAAAGTATAGCTGCTACATTGATAGCAGCTGATGGGGATCTGAGTAAAGGAAGAAAGAAAGGAATGAAGGAGTAACTGGAACAAATGTGTTTTGCAAGTCGACGGTAGGCTACATGCCTTCGAAATGCCTCTAACGCCACATAATACACATGCATTAGTCCAAGCTTTAATGATTTTTAACAAAATAACTGTTTCAGCACCAAATACTCACTTTCTCAAGCAGTGATTTCAGTGATGGAACTACTACCCGGTTCCTTAAATGAAGTAAAAGTAGGAAATAGGCTACTAGAATGTAAAAAAAAATTACAACTTAAAGCTATAGTGCGTAGTGTCTGTCGCCCCCGTGAGGAATTCTAAGTAATGCCAACAAAACTGTTGGGGCATCCACATGATACAAGCCTTACGTGATCGCGCACCCCACCCCTCCTCCACGCTAGTAGCCAAGGAGGACACGGAGGATTAAAAAAACATGATGGACTCTTCAGAAGAGGCCATTATCTTCACTCGAGCTTCTGCGTGGGAAAGTCGCGGGACGCCACAATCTTCTGAACGTAGTCATACTGAGACATCCAGAGAGAGTTGTGTGGAGCTGATAGTCTTAATTAGCTTTGTAGCAACTCATTTGGCAATGGCTTGAATGTAACGGACGTTCATTAATATCAAAAAGTTACCTATAAAGCTATAAAGTTACGTGTGTGACTGTAACTTGTAATTTATCTTTATTTTTTTTATTTATCTTTTATTAGCCTATTCAGAATTAAAAGTATTGGATTATTTGCAAAATGAAATTTGTGTAAAGTAATGAAGTATTAGTAAAAATCAATCAATTACAGCTGATTAAAATCCTGCATTCAAAACTTGCCTTAGGGAATACTACAGAAATACACTTAAGTAGACTATCAAAACTAAAACTATTAGGCAGAATGGCCTCTTTTTTTGCCGTTAGCCTATATGTCATAGTAGCCTGATGTGTTTTTATTACACATTGCAGTACTGCACAAAGTGCAACTTGAACAAACTTATACTTATATCTTTATAAATACTATTAACTTTTAAGTAGGTTGTACATTTTATACACCACTTGTATATATGTTTGTACATTCTACCTTTTACAAGTTGTTCTTGTATTCCATCCCATTTATTATTTCTTATATATTTTGTATGTATGTATGCTGTGTGTCTGATATTTTGCTGCTGTAGCACTGAAATTTCCAAATTTGCGATACATAATGTCCATGTAATCTAATGCTATCTAATCTATTATTACTGATGCCTTAACGTGTAAGTCAAATGTAGCAGCTTGGTTGTATTTAAACCTTTAATCTGCCAAGTAATTACAGTCAAATAGCCTATGTGTAGTAAAGTAAAAGCACAATATTTAGTTTATTGCCATTTGCACAGGTACAGGGCCGTACAGGTAGCCTACATCGGAATTTATGAGCATTGCTCCTAAAGTCAGCTCTACAAAAAATATAATAAGAAATACAATACAAAAAATACAGTGAAAATATAAAGCTTTATAAATATTTAAAATTTTAAATAATTTTAAACTATTTAAAAGACAAAACAGCTGTAAGATAAATAAAGTTATAGCATAATTGTAAAAGTGCACCAGAAACATGCACTGTATTAAAAAAAAGACTATACTTTCAGATATAATTATTGCACCTAAGATTTTTCACATTCTTATTATACACAGAAAAAAACATTATGATAGGCCTAAATAGATTTAAAAAAAATAAGAATCAAGAATAAAGTAGCATTGAATGGAAATACTTAAGTAAAGAACAAGTAGCTTACACGTGCTAAGTTAGCCTACTTTCCACCAGTGCAGCATTTACTGAAAAAAAGTTAAAGTGGACGCTTAGTACTTTTTTTTCCCATACGACGTGAACGCAGCATTCGTCTTCGCCTCTCTCTCCCTTCACTTGTTTCTCTTCTTCTCTACTCTACTCTCTGCAGGGCAGTAGGGGGTGACGGCTTGTTCCTGGAAGAGCCCAGCCTGCCTGCAGAGTCACTCACATTCCTGGCTGGGATTCAATGACTGAGCCAGACACACAAACACAGGGAGGGAGGGAGGGGGGCGCGAGAGAGAGAGAGAGAGAGACGTAGACGGAGCGCGAGGGAGAGAGAAAGCCATAGACTGGGGGAGAGAGCGAGAGAGAGAGAGAGAGAGAGAGAGAGAGAGCGAGAGGGAGGGAGAGAGAGAGCGAGAGGGAGGGAGCTGGCTCTCAGACTTGTCTTCTCCATACAGTCAGAGTGAACTGCGGGGGCAGACGGAGTGGATTGCGGCAGTCCTCGACAGCGGAAAGAGCCTCAAATAAGGTTGTTTTTTTTATCGAGCTGTATCGACTCACAACTCACGCTTTGGTTTCATTTTTTCGCCTACTTCTTTTTTTGGATTCGACTAACGGAACTTTTCGCTTACTCTGGAGTTTGGAGAGCCCCCCCCCTACCCCCCGAGATATGGACAGTCGGCGACCCGCTGCAGGGAGCGACTGGCCGGTGTACACTCAGTAGTCGCTGGAATAAAAACTGTAAAACTCGCCGTTTGGGACTTTTTTTACTGGATGTTTTCATGAAGCGCTTCGCAATTTCGGTCAGTTCTGGTACACCGTGGATTTACCGGGCTCAGAAACGGAAAGATACTGGTGTTTTCCTGTCGACGACCAGAAGGATTTACGCTTCTAAAGTTGCAGGAAAAACATGGAGACTGTAAGTCGGCAGAGCTTCCAGCCTCATCCGGGACTGCAACAAACTCTCAAGCAGTTTCACCTCAGCTCTATGAGCTCTCTTGGCGGACCGGCGGCTTTCTCTGCCCGGTGGCAACATGAGCTTCTCTTCAAGAAGGACGGTAAGGAGCCCGAGCAGGTTCTGCAGCATCTGCCGCCGCCGGTGATGCCGGGCCCGCTGTTCATCCCGTCGGACCGCTCCACGGAGCGCTGCGAGACGGTGCTGGAAGGCGAGACCATCTCGTGCTTCGTGGTCGGCGGGGAGAAGCGGCTGTGCCTGCCGCAGATCCTCAACACGGTGCTGCGGGACTTCACCTTGCAGCAGATCAACTCGGTGTGCGACGACCTGCACATCTACTGCTCCCGGTGCACGGCGGACCAGCTGGAGATCCTCAAAGTCATGGGGATCCTGCCCTTCTCGGCCCCGTCCTGCGGCCTCATCACCAAGACGGACGCCGAGCGGCTCTGCAACGCCCTGATCTACGGAGGCGCCTACCCGCCGCGCTGCAAGAAGGAGCCGAGCGGAGGCTCGTCGCTGGAGCTGGAGCTCACCGAGCGGAGCTTTAAGGTATACCACGAGTGTTTCGGCAAGTGCAAGGGCTTGTTCGTGCCGGAGCTGTACGCCAGCCCGAACGCAGCGTGCATCCAGTGCATGGACTGCAGACTCATGTACCCGACGCACAAGTTCGTGGTGCACAGCCACAAGGCACAGGAGAACAGGACTTGCCACTGGGGCTTCGACTCGGCCAACTGGAGGGCGTACATCCTCTTGGGCCAGGATTACTCTGGGAAAGAGGAGAAGGCCCGCTTGGAGCAGCTCCTGGACGAGATCAAGGAGAAATTTGACTTCGCAAACAAGTACAAGAGGAAAGCCTCGTCCAGGGTGAGTTGGACTTCATGCTACATATACTGTACCTCACCATGGAGCTCTGATTGCTTTATTTCCTGCGCGCTTTGCAGCTCGTGAAGTTACGTTTTTTTTGATTTTTTTTTTCCCACATTATCCTCCATCCTCAAGATCCAGTGTATGCGCTTCAGCATGTCTAAGTGTTATATATACCTCCCTCTAACGGCACACAGCTTGTTTAGAAGTTGCTTTTCAAATACAGTATTATCCACACATTCAAAAAGCATTCATATCTAGCAGGTAGTGTACCTCTCCTCAGATGGAAACCTATGGCTCTCAACATCTTTGGAGGGTTTGGAAGCGGCGGGGGGGGTCCCATTAAAAATGTCCCCGGCTAGAAACTGTTCCAGCTGCTGGAGGGTGTGCTGTAGATATCGTTTTCATGGTTGTGATTTTCAGCTTGTGGTCCTGGGAATCCCAGTTGTCTTTGAGACGGTTCCCTGTGGGGGCCCCAGCAAAATTGAAATTTGCCCCAGTTGCATAATGCATAAAAAAAGGGGGTTAATTCCACAACCACTTATACATTTCCATAATTAATCCGGGGTTTAACCTTTATCATATGGATGTCTGTCGTGCACTATGTGTTAACCTCCTGTAGAGGAACCACTCAGGATTTGGTCATCTTTGACATATTGTTACTAATTGGGCCTCATCCAGCAGTGACAACAGAACGCCTCTGGTGGCAATAAAGCCATTATTTGCCAGTGAAACACCTCTCAGGCTCACTTTTATTGGCCCACACTGTAAATACAGTATAATTTACCAACAAATGGCTCAATGGGACGTAGTAAACTACAGTTAGGGGGAGTGTGGCGAATAAACATGAATTCGGATGTAAGTGAGGAAATAATTTGTCTTCCTTTCCCCAGATTAAATGGCATTTCATTCCACTCTTTTTTCACACACACACACACACACTCTTACACAGTCTACATTTTTGGTTGTTTTTTATTGCATGTGATCCCATTGTAAGGAATAACACTCCCACAGCAGTGTGATTATTCTTATTCTAAAATTTGCCAATTTTGTGTGTGTGTCTGTGAAGCGTTATGTGTCACACTGTAATGCAATGTTTGTGTGGCTGTCATGTGCCTGACTTCCTGTGGGTTTAATCAGCGCTACTATCAGTGTTAAAGGCTTTTCTGTCTCTCTTTTTTTTTTTTCTCTTCTGGTTGTGTCCACACACATCCTTCCACATCTGATTCTCTTTTTGCACGAGATAGTTCTAAAATGTTTGAATAACCAGAATTAGGGCATCCATGCAGGTATTGGCTCTGCATGTTTCCTGTGTTGTTGTTGTTGTTGTTGTTGTTGTTTTTCTGTGGTCAGATACAAGACTCGAGACCAAATGAAGTAGTTCAGACATCTGAATCTGGTGTCCCATGCTTCCTCCAGTTCCGCTTTTTGGGGCTGGCTGACTGTAAAAACTGTATGAAGGGATTATAATGTCTGCAGGCAGGAGTTTGCAGAGAGAGTAGTTGGGTGGTAGACTGATTAAAAAAAAAAAAAAAAAAAGAAATCCCACCCCCCACTCCTTTAGAAAAAAAGGCTAGTGCAGCCATTTGCATGAGCTGTTACACATGAATGGAGTTGATGGAGCAGGGTTTAGAAGTATTGTGGTGGAAACATAATATGATCCCAACAAAGGAGAGCATTCAGCAAACATCGGACCCACCCCCCCCCCCTCCCGCCCCCCAAACTCCACCTACCCCAGGCCAGCCACCCACCTCTGGCATACATGCACCCACACAGACACACAAACAAACACACACACATAATCATCCTCGGGCCCCCCCCCCACTCTCTTACTTACTTTTTACTCCATTCTGATTGAATCCAGAGTGTACTTCTGGGCAGCACACTTGTTGATGAGGCACAGAAAGCAAAAAGTGTTTACAAGACGCTTCTATCTAGCTCTCCGCCGAGGCTCCTTTCAGAGGGATCTGCCGAAGAAAGAGAAATCGGGGAGACCATTGAATTTCCCGAAGAGTGCCAAAGTCCCGCCATGCATGGTGAACAACCCACTCCTGGCACACACTTTCATTTAGACTCAAGTGGACACACCTCGAGTACCCCCACTTTCAGGGGGCCTCTTCTATTTTTATAAGTGCCGACGGGGCACCCGAGTGTTAAGCCCCAGGCTCATTTGAGCCTCTATACCCTGCTTTTTAAGTTGACTCCTCCCTTCTTTTTTTTCCCCCCCACCGCAAGAACCTTGTTTCGAAAAAAAAAAAAAAAACGCTAATGAGGAGAATACACGCTGGGCAGGAGTTGAGGAATATTGCTTAACTTATGGCAACAGAGCCCCCCCCACCTCCCCCTTTGTCAGCACATTTTCGGCACCAGCCGAGGCCCCTTTGAGAAATGTTCTCGGGGGATGCGAGGCAGAGTGCTGCACCGTGTCGTGCAGCCTTTCTACCTTTTTTTTTTTTTTTTCTCAGCGCACGAGAAAAACGCCATCGTCTGCGTGCCGGGGCAGCTCTTGTGAATATTAATGAGGGCGTTTTCAAAAGTGTTAGCGGCAGTCTGGCACGCAGACAGACACAGGAAGCGTTGCTGTCGCACTTCCCTCCCTTTTTGCAGATGCTCTTTTTGAGAGCTTCCTTCTGAGGCTCGCACATGCACACGTCTGAATCATAGACCCGTTGTGAGTGAAACCTGGCTTATTACTTTTCTCTGCAGGTGTGAATTTGCACTTGAAGTTCATTCTCCGTCCCTCTTTATCTCAGAGGACGTGAGCCACGTTTTGTGAACGGCAGCGAGAGCAAGTGCAGCGACCGGTCGAATTGTTAAATCAGTTTATGTGCTGGGTGTGGAACACGTCTCGAGAGTTGCTCACGCCAGCCCTTCGGTTTCTTTTTTTTGGGGGGGGGGGTGGTGTTTTGAGAATCGGTCGGGACAATTCTTATGCTTATGCTCCATTATGTTACTGTGCTAACACCCGACGCGTTCCTGCAGGCTGTTTCCGTGCTTTATCCTGCAGTTGTAAAATCTGAAACTAAAGCGGACCAGTGTTCTTTTAGCAACCATTAAACCCTGAAAATGGCAAAACAAACAAACAAACATTGCAGTCCAATATTTGGCAGCCATTCTCTAATGCGCAGGAGCTAAAACTTCCCCTTTTCTACTTCCACAACCCCCCCCCCCCACCCCCTGAGACGCCCCCACTGCTGCTTGGGATATCTGGCCTCCAGCTGAAGAGGCCGCTTGTTTCATTCAGGAGGGAGGGAGGTGGGGCAGTGGTGGTGGTGGTGGTGGAGGCCCAGAGGAAGTGAACTCCCCAAGGGGATATAGGCCCATGTCCTGTTTCATATGCAAGGCGCGGTGTCGGGCTAAGCCTGCTGACAGCCAGCCATGTCCACACAGTGGACAGGACAACAGCTGGTAAGCTGCACATTTCAATTGCTGCTGAGGGAATATTTCCATTTTTATTTTGAATGGGTGTTTGGCAAAAAAAAAAAACTTTAACAGTCGCAAAAATCTGCCGCAATTTGGTCCCGGTTTTAGAGCTTGAATGCTGCCCTTTCTGTTTGATGGCTCTCTTTTTTTGCCTGTCAAAATAGTATAATTTACAATTTGCTCTCTGTGCTTTGTAAAGGAGGAAGCCACCGATTCAATTAGGGCCTGTGTAATGAGTTCTGCTGCCTGGCCAGGCTGCCAGTCTGGGTTTCTAATGGAGGACAGTCAGTCCCTGCTTTGAGGCATGGGCCGAGGGTCAGAGAGATCAATGCCAAATTGGCATTCAAGTGTCTTTAAATCAAGTGGGATTGAAAACTCCATCACTTCTGAGCTTAATCGAAGCGGACTGACGGACGCAACAACGGAGAGCGCTCCCTAAGTGGAGCTGACCGGGCGACATTCTGAGAAAAAAGAGGTTTCTTCTTCCAAAAGAAACGCACTTTTTTTTTTCTTTTAAGATTTGGGCTGTAATTGTTCTTAGCCTGAATGGTATGCAAATTAAGGTTACGGGTGTTTGTTTAATTAGTCGTTTAGTTTGTGTGGCGGCTGTGCTTCCATGTTGGTCGTGGATTTTCCAAAGCTGTTTTCATTTTTCTTCCCCTCTGCAGGAAACTCGGTTTGATCTTTTGTCCCTTTCTGGGAAAAAAAAAACAAAAAAAAACCCCGCTCCGTAAAGAGCGACTTTGCTCCGAGGCTCCTCGACATTATCTCTGAGAAACAATTGGGTCGAGAGATGAAAGGTCTGCGCGATGATTTTGATGTGCCTTTTAAACGTCTGTTTCCACCACAGGACAGGACAGGAAAGCACCACAGCACACTTAAGAGAGAGAGAGAGAGAGAGAGAGAGAGGCAAAGCATCACAGGTTGTTGTGTTGTCTGGAAACATTTTTAGAAGGCTTTTTTTTTTTTACACGATTCTTTTTACACAGCATGTCTCCCTTTCTTTCTAAGTGTTTAAAGTTGTGCGAGCAAAAGGGGATTTTCCCTGTTTCTGCTCGATTGTGCACATGGGAGGAAAGCATGTAGAAAAAACAGTAGGTGTTGGTGGTGGCTGCTTTTTGTAGGATCCTGACTTTACTGTCACTTGACATGCCGTGATTACCTTGTGTGTTTCTCTTAGTGTTCAAAATGCCCCTTTGATAATTCAGAAAGTTCTATTTAAACCAACCAGGCAAGACTTTCTAAACCATACCCCCCCCGAGTTCTTTTTTGGTATTCACTGAAATGGTACTGATAACTGTCATGAATTCATTGAATATATGATTAGATTAGTTATCTTGTTTGCTTATTCTTTGATAAAATACATAATAATAATATAATTTATTAATCCCGCGAGGAGAAATTCCAATGTTTTCACTCTGTTGTTATTACACACAGGTCTGAATTACACACACATGCTCAGAACCTATAAATGCACTAAAGGAGAGATGTCAGAGTGACGGGGCTGCCCATGGAAAGGTGCTCCGAATTGGCACCTCTCCAGCTACCAGTCCACCACCATGCTTTGGTCCGATGGGGACTTGAACCGGTGACCCTCCGGTCTCCGAACCCAACTCCCTACAGACTGAGCTACTGCCCAATTATATCCTGAATGTTATTTAGGCTAAACTCTAGTTTATCTGCTAGTGTTCAGACAGTATTTGCCATTTTTGAACGTTTTTTTCAAGAAAAAAGTTGGAATCGCTAACACTATTGGTACCGAATCTCAGTTGTCGTATTGGTCCCAAAACATTTCAAACAGTGCCTTTCCCTACCTAGAGTTTGATCTTGATTTAAGGTGCAAAAAAATCTGTCCTGCTGTATTTCCAAAGAATAAATCCAGCTTCTCTTGGGAGACAACTTTGAAAGCATTATAAAACCTAATAATAAACTAAACTTAATTAACTAATCTGTCATTAGTTTACTTTAGATGGCATTGCAGACCCATAGTGGCCTCCGATCACCAACTCTGGGCACCTTTCTCAGGCAATCTTATATGCCCGGTGAGTTCAAAAACCTTGACATTACAGCTATCTTTGACAAATAGCAGAAGTCGCATTCAGAAGGAGACAGTGACTGAGGAGAACAAGAAAAGGAGAAGTTCAAGCCCTCATTGCTAGCTGTCGTCTGCCCCTCCTCCCCCCCCCCTCCCCCGCGCCTGCTGCGCTCCCATCCCCGGCCCCGCTGGCTTTTACATCCATCAGCAGCGTCTTCATGTGACAAACGGGACGGGCAGCGATCGGCCAATTACTTCATGAAGAACTGGCTGGCTGTGGTCAGTCTTTGTGCGTAGGAGGAAACCAGGAGCAAGGGGAAGGAAAACAAGGCGCTCTGGGGCTATTGGGCTACCTCCCACCTACCCGCCTGTCCATTCAAAAAAAAAAAAAAAAAAGACGGAGGAAAAAAAAATAGGATCCAAAGAAGTAGTCCATGTTGCCGTTGTGAGAAACCATGCGTGCAAGCTGTCTGGTAAAGTGGTTCATGCGAAGCTCAGAGCAAGTGCGTTTGAGGAGCCAAGAGCATGCGTGGAAATGAAGTATTTCTTCCCACTAAGTGAAACCCCTTCTCCGAACATTCATAGCCTTCCAATAAAGCGGAAAACTAACAAGCACACTCAGCTTGCCGTGGCTATTCTGAAGTCTCTACGGGACCATGAGCGTGTCTCATTGGAATTATTGTAAGAGGGGCACAGAAGACCGAACCCGGTGACCTCCTTCAGGTGTTGCGTGAAAAATAAGCTCTTTCCTCTGTGAGATGGTGCAATTCGATGTATGACTTGACCGCTGGCTTGTAAACGGCACTCTGTCAATTTTTTTTTTGCGGGCATTCAATATTGATGGTAGGTTACCGTAGGCGGCGAGGTCCCGCATGTTTATTTAATGAGAGGATCTTCTGAAATATTCATCAACGCACATGGCACTGTTAGCCCAGCTATTTTCCTAACTACACATCCCCGTCGAGCAGCATCCTCTAACCTTTTCGCCTCCTTACCTGCCCTGAGGCGGCCGCACCGAGGATGCGTCGGTGATGCTCAGATGTGAGACCAGCATCGCACTGAATTAGCATTTCGGTGTCTGCCAAGTGGCAGAAAGGCTTCAAGCTACACACAGACTTTCCCAGTCAGACCGAAACGGCGAAGTTCACACAGTTTACCACTGAGCGATATTGCGATTGGTGATTTGCAGGTGAAAAGACGTCTGGGCTTTTGAAAAATTGGAAAAGACGATTTTGTCTCTTCCGCTATTTGTGTATGGAGCGCACACATTATAAACCTCCAAGTCCTATCTGAAAGCTGTTATGCTATCTGTTTGGCTTGACGTGGTGGCTTGTGTTGCACATTATCACGGGGCTCAAAGTGAGATCCCAGATCCCCCTCCCAACATCTATGCTGATGTCTGTGAGGATGCTTGAGAGGCATCACCGGATATCCATGTAGGACATGCTTTTGCTTAGGAAGGTACCAGTCATCCTATTGTCGTGCTGTGTTTTTCTCAATCTGCAATCAGCACTTTTAGCCCCAAAGATGTAACCATTCAAAGAACATGTAAATATTTGAGGGGGGAAACAGCAGGACTGGTTGATGGTTAAGGAAGTGAGTTTTCAAACTGGAAAACACTGCCAGGGCAATGGCTTTCATTGCGAGATGGAATGGTTGGTTGGGTGGGGGGTTTTTTTACTTTGTGCTGCGTCAGCCCAGGAGCGCCCTTTGTATATGACAGCAGTGTTGGCCTCTGGAGTTGCCCCAACCCCCATCCATATCCCCCGCCCCCTTCCTCGCACCCATATGTTTGGAGGAGCAGCCAGCAGCACGCGACCTTTCCCTCCCCAAATAAAGAGGTGACCCACCTCACCCCTCACCTCTCTTGAAGCGCAGTTGGCCAATTGCGTGCCGCTGAAATACTCCCACGGGGCAGATGGCTGTCTGACGAAGGCAGCTAGACTCGCAGACAAACACACACACACACACACACACACACACACACACACACACACACACACACACACACACACACACACACACACACACACTTCCATCCAACAAATCAACATCCACCGGCACTGCGACGCATTCGAAGGAACAATTGCGTGACGAGATGTGCGCTCAGATGTGTTTCAGATTTCGTCGAAAGATTTTGGGCTTATACAAAATATGCGAGACACATGGGAACGTTTGAATAGCAAAGGCTGCCTGTGCCTCATTTGGTGTGCGATTGTGCATGGAGCTGGTTGAGTACATGATTTGCAGTCGTTCATGTGTGTGAGTGTGAGTGTGTGTGTGTGTGTGTGTGTGTGTGTGTGTGTGTGTCTGTGTGCATGTTCTGTGCCTGGATCAGCTGTAGGAGGAGATTAGCATGAGCTCACTGCCTACTTATTTCCATCCCCATCTGCCTGTCTCCCACAGTGATGCTTCCACACACACACACACACACACACACACACACACACACACACACACACACACACACACACACACACACACACACTACAAACATGCATGAGCACAGACATCCACACAGCACCCAGATCCCACCCCCGCAATGCCTAGTCTTATAATGAATACAGAAGCAGACAGAATCACGTGCAAATGCACACACACACACACACACACACACACACACACACACTTGTCAGCTGTGTAGCAACATCCACCAGGCATGGCCTAGAATATCCTCCCATAGTGTCATGTCAGAAGCCAGTGGTCCATGTCCTACTGTTGGGACAACAATTGACGGGTTTTCTTCAAGGAGCTTTTCCTTCATCGTGTCAAAGGACAGGTAGAGACAGAGAAGGCAGGTACAGGGAGATTTTCAAGCTAATATTAAGCTGCGCTAATCTTATTTCTGATTGAACTGGCACGATTCCACCAAGGAGGATGCTGCCAAGTCGACTCAGCAGCTTTGCAAAATCTCTGACAAGTGGATGGGTTGATGGGTGATTGTGAAAGATATGGATTATCACAGCAGCGAAGCTTTACTTTTAAACGCGTTGAACACTTAAGTAAATATAACTATCTGTTGGTGCAGAATGACACCACTGACTATGTTTGTTTATTCATATATCCTTTTGTGTGTTTATCCAAAACACCTATTGGAATTCTGCTTTGGGTACCCATGGCAGGTGGACACATTGGGGTTTATGATCGGTCTGTTCTGGTCACATTAATAGAGATTTTTTTTGTCAAAAATGCGTAGTTAAAAATATTAAACCTTTGACCACAGTTACAGCTATGTAGTGCATAATCTACCTGTCTAAAAAAAAAAAAGAGGATTAACCAGAGCCAACATTGGCCTTGAGTGTTTTTTACCATGTGGCTTGTCTTTAACATGAAGGTACATTATGATTTATGGTTCGCTAAGAAGATGCAGGTTTCGTTCAGCCGTCGTGTCCATCGCCATTGAAGTTCCTTGAGCACAAAGCCTTGTTCACAGAGCTTTCACCTTTTTCTTCTGAGCACAAATGTTGTGGCAAGGCGGGCATTAAATAGTCCACTACCCCCCGTTATAAATAATGGTGCGTCAGCTCTCAAATCAAGCATTTGGCGTCCATTCCAAAGGCAGACATTGATTGAAGTGTTTGAAAGGGCTCGAGGTGTATTTTCTGTTGTTGTGAAGGCCGGCTGGGTCTTTGGGAAACCTCTTTGTTGTGCTTTTTTGTTGTGGGGGGGGGTGGGGTCACACTGGCTTGGCCTCAGCCATGTGGAAGGGCAGCTCTGCGAGGTGTGATTGTAAGAGTATGGGGGGGAGGGGGGGGATGGCTGTATGCTGGCTAGCCATTGTCACCTCTTTTGTGGTGGGTATCAGCTGTGGATCTGTGATTGTGGGACAGATAGAGATGATAACCCAGCACCCCATCCCCCCCCACCCCCTCCCACTGTTGGGGTGATCAATGCTCCCAAAGCGCCTGAGTCATGGACCATTGCTCATTGTTTGCCTCCCCCTCCTCCATCCGCCCTCTCGCTTCTGTTTGCTCATCTTTTCCTGAAAGCGTCATGGCTGCTGCTGTCCAGCACAAACTAACAAAGAGGTAGCCATGTAGGCACGCGTCCTTTATATATTCACGTTCGTCACAGGGTACCCACGGGGTTTTAAAGGTATTAAAAAAAGTCTTAAATTTAAAAATTTAAAAAGACAAGTACTCAATTTTATATAATTATTATTAGTATTCAATGTTTCAAAGTTCTTGAATGTTTTCTTGTCCTTTCGTATGATTAAATAAGAACAGTAACGTCATAACCACTGAAGCAACTGGCGTTTACATATTGGTATTTTATATAACATTACATATCTTATCTAGCTAAGGTGGAACTAGTTGTAACAACTCATACTGCAATAGGTTCATTTCACATTATTCTATTTATTTTTTTTATTTCATAGCATAAGAGCTCTAAATGCGACACATATTTGATTCACTTTATGTTATTAGAGTACAAGCACACCTCACAAAGCTATTGTGTATTAATTATGAATGTGGAGTTTTATAATAAAATGTTGTTTTTTGTAATTCAGGTAACGTTACTTGGTAAACACTTATTTTCTCGGGCTTAACAGCCACACTGATTTTCCATTATATGGTCGTGAAGTTAGCATAACATTTCATCCTAGGTGGTATTAAAAAGGTCTTAACGAGTCTTAAATTTAACTTGGAGAACGTCCTTGGGTACCCTGTATTCACAATCTCTAATGGCAATAATTGATAATTTTCATACAAAACATACTTTTGCTAATCTAAAACTGATTCATATGAAACATTGATAAAACGTTAATTGAGTGTAGGGCTGGGCGATATGGAGAAAATCAGATATCACGATATTCTTGACCAAATACCTTGATATTGATATTGCAGCGATATTCTAGGGTTGACAATTGGTGCTTTAACAAAATATCTTCACACTTAGATTTTAGATAAATAATCATCAGTAATGTGGACATAATGTATAAGTGGGTTAAGGCAAATAATAGAACAGTTACAACAGTCTGGTAAGTTCAGAAACACTTTAACTGTAATGCAGCCTTTAAAACCAGTAAAAGACAACACTTATGTCATATTACGATATCCGAAATCTAAGACGATATCTAGTCTCATATCACGATATCGATATAATATCGATATATTGCCCAGCCCTAATTGAGTGTATTGAGTTGGGCCGAATAGAAATACCTATTTGTGATTTCACTGGCCAGTTCTGCAATTGAAATTTAAATTGGCCAATGACAATATGGTGTGCTTTAAGGTTTAACTTGGATATTCCAATAATGACTGTTAACTATTAGGGTTGGGTATCGTTTGGATTTTTACGATTCCGATGCCGAACCGGTACATTTAAAATGATTGCGATTCCTAAACTGATTCTTGAAAAACTGAAAAATGACATCAAAGAAAGGCTCTTTTATAGAGTTTTTTTTTTTTTTATATATTGAAAATTATTTCAATTGAACAATATATTAACGTTTTAAAGTACTTAAATGTATTATAAGTAAACCTAAGTCACCTAGCGATCACGTGCAGTGAATGGTTAATATGCTTTCACGTCTTTTGGTGAGCCCTGAGGGAAAATATGGCATTTAAAAAGTAGCCTACATCTACGGTAGCTAGCTAACGGTAGACTACAGAGAAAGTGTGATATTTTTACGTCCGTAACTGAAATGAGGAACCGAAATTTGCGTTCTAATCCGGTGCGATTCCTACCGGTTGGGTAAGAACCGGTTCCGGTACCCAACCCTATTAACTATTCACATGTTATATGTAATTTACTATCATGGTAACTTGGTGGAGTTGGTTGGACGGCGTCCGACAATTTTTTTTGTAATTTTCTGAAACAAACGAGCCAAAAATCCTGCCTACTTCATGGAGGGATTGGTCAGGTGTGTGGAGTTAAGAAAGTAGGCAAGGTTTGTCCTTAAAGCTGTCGTTTTTCATTCCTCAAACAACTACTTGGGTCATCTTTTGTGTGTGCAACCGATTTGTATTACCAGATCAGTTAGCGTTAACACCTCATAGACATGCCTCATGGGCTTTTCATCTCCTGTTTGCGTATGGCCAGGTTGGACGACACGATACGAGTAAATGTGTTTAACACAACTCTTGGAATTTGTAAATTGGACTTTTCAAAGTCAGAATACAACTTTTTTAAATGCTTTAAACTTCTACTTCAGTGCCTTCCTGAGGGAGGATGTGCATACTAGAAGGGTATAAGAGTCTGAATTTGAGGATTATGGACATAGCTTCAAAAAATTCAATTCCAACACTGGACAATACACCAGAATCTGCAAGCAGTGCATTTTCTTTACAGGCGTTTGCAGGGATTATTCCGGTAGCCTAATGAATGAGCCATTCACTCAGAATGTACCACGAACACAGAGCTGTATTGTGCACTTCTTTTCTAAGAAAAGGTGTATCTTCCTAACAGTAAAGTACAAACTACAATCACCTCTGATCTTTGTTTAGTCTGCTCTGACTCACAGCTATGTCTAGCCGCTCTTGGTTAAGTTAAGGCGGTATGGGTTAATCTTAAACCGGATTAATCAGGGAGTGGACCAACTTGCCCTATTGATCCAACAAAGCAACTTCATCCTGAACTGTGATTGGCCAGTGTAACCTTTCTTAGTGTATCAGATAATCCGTGTTTATCTTTTCATAAGCAGTGCTTTATGAGGCCAGGTGCGCCACAATAGGAAAAAGATCCAACCGAAAGTGGGTTTCGTGTCAGTGCAGCGTAACACCTGAGAAGTTTGGAGGGTGAGATCATCGAGGGTTTTGAAGTGAAAGCAGTCGGCGAAGGACAGGTTTAGGCTGATTCCAGTCGGTGAGTGCAGACTGGAGAGCAGGGTTGAACCCAGCTGGGGGAGAACAGTTTAGACTGGCAGAGACTGGCTTTCAATTTAGGCTGCCCGGGCCGAAACAGAAACAAAGTCGGTGAACAGCAGCCACACCTCAGCTGCAACTTGTCAGGAAGTCAACATGGAAGGTGTGTGTGTGTGTGTGTGTCTGTCTGTCTGTCTCTGTCTCGGTCTGTGTGCGTGTGCGCGTGCGTGTGTGTGTGTGTTTGATTGATTGATTGAGCAAACCAGGGCCTCTTGGTTGAGGCAAGGGCTCAGAAGGCTCAGTTTACTCCTCTGGAATAAAGTGTTGCAAACAAAGGTTTAATACTGTGGTTAACATCCTTCCTCCAGGCTAGCCCGGGCCGTTCCTCCCCTACAAGTCACCAATCTCGTGAATTGATCCATCCCAGCCGCACTCTGGCAAATGAAGCGGCCATGCCGATGCTAAATAAAACAATATGCTGAAAGGAGATCCCTCCTCCTGGCACAGATGCCTGCTTCTCAGGTTCAGGAAGCCTTCACCAGGCCCAGACTTGTTCCTTCTTTGCTTTAACCAACAACCCCCCCACCCCCCTAAACTCAACACGTTGATTTCACATCCCACGCCCCCCACCCCCCCCCCGTCACCCACACTATTCATTTCTTATTGCGAAGCGCATACACGTGCAGACGCAGAAAAGATCTCAACAAACTCCTGCACATACAGTACATGCACGTGGCTTTCCAGGCATCCTCTATCTGTCTATACACACACTTTTCCAGGCACACAAACGTGCACACACACACACACACACACACACACACACACACACACACACACACACACACACACACACACACACACACACACACACTCATTACGCAGAGCAGACAATAGACCTCTTGAAGCCCTTGGCTTATAATTAATGTAATTGTAGATCTCTAAGACAGTGTAATGTGTGGCGAGTGTAACTGCCTCTGACCCCCAGTGAGCACAAAGACATTATTCTCAGCGTCTTCCTTCAAAGAGACACTGCCAAGGCTATCTTGTATCAGTAGTGCATCTGTTTATATAAAGCCCACTGCCATTTATATATGTCTGCTCCGTGTGTGTGTGTGTGTGTGTGTGTGTGTGTGTGTGGTGGTGTGGGTGTGTGTGGGTGTGTGGCAGCACTTGTGGTTTGCAAAGCCGTCACACTTTTCTAAGAAGCTGCCTCCACGCCTCTGTCCTATAGAATGTGGGTTAAGAAGACCATCAGATTCCGCTACTAATAGCCAGTCTATTTGATTATATGATTAAGATGTGTCTGAGAGGGTTGCACCTGGTCTCAACTGGTTACATCGCTTGATGTGGCATCTCTCTCTCTCTCTCTCTCTCTCTCTCTCTCTCTCTCTCTCTCTCTCTCTCTCTCTCGTTGCTTTGTGTGAGTGTGAAACCATATTGATTTGCTGATATACCAGCTCAAGCGCAAATGCATCCCTCAATGCACTGATTTAACACCCAGTCAACGTTGTAGTGTGTGCACCAAGAACAACGTAGCGCTATGGTGAAAAATCCAAAAAGAAATTCTACTCCCCCAGAATAATGCAAAAAACATTAGAACATGATGGAAATTTTTTTGTTTTTGTTTAAAAAAATAATAAAAAAAAAAAAAAAAAAACAAAAAAATTTTTTTAATAAAAAAAAACACTTTATACAATTTTTTTTTTTTTTTTTTTTTTTTTTATAAATTCGAAAAACATTTAGAACCAATCATCAGGAAAATTTTAAAAAGAAGCAAACATCTAAATAATTGGATTACCGGTAGTGTGATCTGTCTTCAGCTCGAGCAGTGGAATTTTTTCCCCCCCCCCCTTTCCCGCAGCATGGCCAAGTGTGAAATTAGTTTTTTCTTTTTTTTCTTTTCAGAAGTGGTTTTCATTTCTCGTAGATATAATCAAATGCGAGCAAAAGAGGTAAGATCCAATCACACATCCACATGCATTTGGTGTTTTTAAAGCCAAGTTGAGGGGTGTACTGCGGTCCCTCTTATCTAGATTTAGACACTATCTGGACACACCGTGACACACCGGGCCCGAGACAAGAGGAGAGAGCGCCGAGAGTTAGCTCGATTTTCCACAGAGCAGAGTTCTGACAAGAAGCCGAGTGGGGCGGCAGTGTTTAGTCTCAGCCCAAGGACAGAGCCAGAGGTGTTATGTCTCTCTCTGTCTTTTTTGCTTTTTTTCTCACCCTTTCGGAGGGTTACTTTCCCTGCCGCGAACCCCTTCCTCTATCCTGCCAGATTCCCCAGCCCCCCACCCGACCTTTCACTTGCTTTCACCCTCTCGGCGGTGAAGCCATCCAGCTCGGGAAGTGCTCCGAAACATCAGATTCCACTTCCTGCAGCAATCGATACATCTCAGCTCCTACAGGCACACACCCAGGGCTGAGAATGCTCAGGCACACGTGTACTCTCTCTCTCTCCCCACACACACACACACACACACACACACACACACACACACACACACACACACACACACACACACACACACACACACACACACACACACACACACACACCTGGTGTGATTTCATGCTGTAGGCTATGCATGTAAGAAGGGCTTTCGTCCAGAAAAACTGACAGCCGCAAGATCGGACTCTATTTCTGAGGGCATAGAATGAAGGCGAAAGGTTGCGAAGGCCTGGAAGTCCTTTAAATGATCCGATGAGGTCAGCTGTCAGCTGTCCGTCACCCAATTATTTAAATGAATGGTGTTGAGTGAGTCAGCTACCATCTTTAAATGCTTATATTGTGGAACCATGTAATGTTGTCAAAAAAAGCTACTTTCCCTCTTAATAAGCAGTCACCCATGGCACAGTACTTAATAGGTGGGTAGGGTTCCTGGAGGGTCTTCCATGGGTCCAAAGTGGTGTTCAACTGAGCCACAGTAGATCAAGAATAAGTGGATTAACAGTTCCACGTTTCTCCTGACATGAGAGAGAAAGAGAGAGAGAGAGAGAGAGAGAGAGAGAGAGAGAGAGAGAGAGAGATACTTACTTACTATACATCGATCTGGATCAATATATCGATTCAGTCCTCAACGATCCAATATTATCGACCCAAAGTAAAAATATTGATACATATTATCTTCAAGATGCACCTTTATTTTTAAATTCCTACTTTATATTTATTCTTTCTATTAAAAAGAGTAGGTTTTTTTTAATTTAAATGTCTGAGAGCTCAGTAATGAAATTATCAAATCTTTTTTTAGTTGCTTTTTGTAAATCTATATATAAATGTAACTGATTGTGTTAAATGGGCTTATGGTATCGTCTCGTGTCGGTCGCAGACCCCTGAATTGAATCGAATCGACATCGTTATGGGGGCAGACTTTGTGATATCAGTAAACATCGTGTCGTTGTCCAAAGAATCGCTCTATAGCTGATATTAGGTGAGGAAGTACTTTGGGAAGAGGCCGGCAGGGGTGTTTAAGAGATTTCTTAGGACAGAAAGGGATTTTGCTGACAGAGTTTGGTAACTCCCCTGCCCGCGGGAGCACACAGGAGAAGAGTTTGGATCGAGAATTCCTGCCTCACAGCAGCGGTAGGACTTATCGTCTTTCACCGTCACGTTGCATTGAATAAGAAGCTGCATAGATGGCCCGATGCCTCGGCTATTCCTCCTCCCCAACGGCAGTAATGAAGTGATAGATCCCCGATGTGGATGGGAACCGAAGTGAAGGGATGACCTCACAGCCACATAATCGCCGCGGAGGGACAGGCCGACGGGTAATGTGTCCATTAGTCTTCCCTTTGCCGGAGGAAGAAACCAACCTGGCTGGGAGAGGGATGAGATGGAGGACAGGAAATGACGCAAGCCCTGCTCTCTTTCCTCTCGGGCCGACTGCTTTGACCGAACTGAACCGAATCCTCATTTGTGTTGATTTTGTGGCGTTTTGTCTCAGATCGCCTTCTTTTTGGGTGTTAATGTTAGGATTTCATGTGCAAATACTGTTTTTGGATCTTTGCCAATTCATCATTTTGATGATTTGACACCTTGGGCCCTATCTCGCACCCGGCGCAAAGCCCGACGCAAGTGTCTTTGCTAGTTTAAGACCGACCCAGTTGTCAGTTTCCCGTCCAGCGCCCGCGTCGTTTAAATAGCAAATGCACCTGCGCCCATCTGTGCGCCCATGGGCGTGCTGGTCTTACAGGGAGGTGTGTTCAGGTGCATTCTGGGCGTATTGCTATCTTGATGCAGCGGGAAGCGATCGCGCCATTGACCAACAAAAACCTGGACTAAAGTCAATAGCGCAGCATGTCATTGTTATTTTAACAGAGCATTAGTAAAATGAGCCTAGGGTCGTGCACAGCGCGCCCACACTGTGCTTGTTACACACACACACAGTGAAGCGCAGCAGCACACAAACATGCAAAAGATTACTAATAAAAATATTACGGTGCAAATCCTCCATCATAATAGCAGTGTGCCAATGTCCATCAAATGGTTGATTGCATGTTACACCCCAAAACACCCCAAAGCTTTGTCACAGCTATTGATATTCAAAACCTTTCTACTGAAAGTCTGAATAAAACCATCGTTGACCCCCCCACGTATCGGTCAAACATCAACCGAGGGACCTTGTCTTTGTGGTTGTGTAAATGTTTCCTACAGGGGGGGAGCCTGTTGGTCCTCGCCCCGGCCTACAGATCACCGCTGGGGGATCAGAGAGGTTGCTGATGCCAGAGTTTACTCCCCTTCATCATGTGCCCTGTGTGGGGTGACTGTCAGCGGACAACAGCCAGAAGCCTAGGGCCTAGGGCCTTTTTTTTTTTTTTTGTACAAAATGAAAACACAGCACATATACAGTACACACAAATGAACCGGTGAACCCCATAGCAGTGTCACGTGTGTTCACTTGCCGCGCTGCAATCCCTCCCACTTCCCCTTTTCTCATCAGCAGGGTGAGCAACATGTCGGCTGTCGGTCACAACAACCCTGCAGACTCCGTCGGCGTGAACTCGCACCGCTGAGCCGTGACAGGCAGTGACTTAGACTTCTGGTTTCGACACCACGCCAACTTCCTGTTGCGCCTCCGCCCTGCTGTCTGAAGTTTCTTCAGCGCTCCTGATGCAACAGTCCCCCGGGTTGTCTACACTTTGTTGCCTAAGAGCGTCTGTCACAATGTCAGTCTGTGCCTACTAAAGGCCCCCAACGCACCAAGGGGATCGTTTAGCCACTAAAACCCAAGTAGTTGTTCTAAAACCGAATTATGTCAAATTTGAAAGATATTGGATGTCGTAAAATGCCGGCTTAAGGAAGCTTCTGCTTCCAGTATCAGCCTTCCAAAAACCTATACGTGCCAAAACAAACTCCAGGCCCTTCTCCCTCACCACTGGAAAGCATGTGATTTGGCTCTCGAGTCAAGCCTCTTGCTCTCTCTTTTCTCCCTATGTTTCTTTTTCACTCGCTCGGCCTCTCCCAGAATTCAACAGTGGAACAAAATGTCCAGCTCCCGAGTGGAAAGCACCAGTATGTGCTGGCCAGGCCGGCTCGATTTTTTGAGGCTGCCCAGAACCCTGCAGTGAACCAAAGGGCCTCTTTGTGCTCTGCCCTCACAAAGATGTACCCTCTGAGCCGCAAAAAAAAAAAAAAAAAAAAAAAAAAAACACGCCCAAAAACAAAACCAACAGCAGTGGGGGGGGGGGCTGCCTGCAGCCCGACACGCAGGGTCCAAGCGGAGGAGCTGCCCAGAATCGGAGGTTACAAATAAAACCCGGTGAATAAGCCAGAGAGAAAACAGAGGAAGGAAGTTTTCCGTTTGAACTGAAAAGGGAAAAAGGCCTCACGTGGTCGGCTTCCAGCACCCCCCCACCCCAGCCCCCACCCCCCCCCCCATTCCTCTTCCTCATGTACTCAGCCACGATGGCCTCGCAGAACGCTCACGTTTGTCTCATCCAGCGATAATGATTGGGATTTGGTCCGACGTTTGGCTTGAAACCGAGACTTGGGTTTTCTCTCGGAGAGAGCGTGTGTAGTGAAATTCCTCTTGTCACATGAGGTAATTGCGCTCCAGAGCAAATCGGGTTTAAAGCCCAGACGGTGACACCAGGGCACCAGACAACAGGGATAGTATTTTGAAAGAAATAACAAACTCATGACTATCAGCGCCTCTGACTGTCATAAACAGATAGCAAGACACAATCTGCTAGCTGCTACATCTCCATTCACCCCACCTTGACTGGGCTTTATTTGCACTGTGTGTGTGTGTGTGTGTGTGTGTGTGTGTGTGTTTGTGTGTTTCCATACAGTAGTGCTAATGAACTTTGAGCCTTGTCTTGAGGCCCTGGCAGCTGTCTGCGATAGTAAAAACCCAGTCGGCAGCCCCCCGTGAATGTTGCTTTTTTTGCCCTTGATAATGCGGCCAACCACTGAGCATTCCACCCTCTCAGCTTTACGGCATCAGATACATATACGCCTCAGTACCTCTCACACACACACACACACACACACACACACACACACACACACACACACACACACACAACACACAGTGTGGGCCACCTAAGTGTTGACTGCGGGCTGCGTGCAGGGCGCGTCGTACAAAGTCCCATTCAGGGTGTTAATTAGGCTAACCTAAAGTTCAGCGACGGCAGTTCATTACAGAAATAGCACTGAGGTCCTAGAAAGGATGGCTTTAAATGTGTTGTGTGTGTGTGTGTGTGCGTGCGTGCGTGTATGTTTGTGTGCGTTTTGGTCGACGTTACAGGGCACAGCCAGAACCAGCTACCACGGACATTTCTATTTCAGTCTGTTAGTTCGATGGGGCTGCAGACAGTCAGACACCTCTGTGGCGTAGAGGGAGGGAGGGGAAACGCGATAATGGATTTACTTTAGTGTGTGTTTCAAGGTGCCAGACAGTGTCTCTCTCTCTCTCTCTCTCTCTCTCTCTCTCTCTCTCTCTCTCTCTCTCTCTCTTACTCAAAGTGGGCTACGCAGGAGCTTGAGCATTAGGGCAAGGCAGTCTTGTGTGAAAAAAATACTCTTCCTTTCCCTTTCATGCTTGGAGAGAGCTGCAGCATTAAGTGAGAGAGGCATCAGACTAGTGTGTGTGTGTGTGTGTGTGTGTGTGTGTGTGTGTGTGTGTGTGTGTGTGTGGCGTGCGCACGCTTGTGAGTCTATAATGCACCGCCTTCACACAGCACAGCGCTCTGGTCCTGCATTATCCCAAATGCTGCTGCTGTGATTGGAGCAGTAATGTTGTTGCTAAGCAAATGCAGTTTTCTTGGACTAAATCGGAATGGGCAAGACGGCTTCCTGGCTGGCTGGCTGGCTGGCTGGCTGGCTGGCTGGTGGGCCGGGCTTGGCTGCTGCTGCCTCTGATGCTGCTGCTGCATGCTAACATGACCCACGCACATGGCTGAACCTCAGAAAGTAGCTTTTATTAGTCTCCCCCGTGTTTACATTTGTCCAGTGGATAAAACATTGCGGCCGTGCTCCACCATTTTTGTTTAAACATGTTCAGACTACTCATTCATTTCTCAGAGCTGCAATTATATTTCTTAGAGCTCATCAAGCGAGTCATCGCCCTTTTCCGTCATTTCGCTCGTTATAAAATCGGGAAAAAACCCAGTAGTGAGACAAATTCCACCAAATGATAGTTGGCTCTTTCAGCAGTTGAATAATGAGTTACACAAATCAGACACTAGTAGGCACGACGAAAGGTTTCTCACGATTCGACGAAAGCAGCTGCAGTGTGTATTCGTGGCCTCGTAACTTTACTGTAGCTGAAACAGTAACACTGCTAGTTACTGAAACAACGATGACAGTGATATATTTATGTATGTGTCATCATGCCACTCAGTGGAATACAAAAGATAGTTTATCTACAGCTTCCGGTCCAATGTCCTTACACAACCTACTCTACATTGCACAAAATAAGCCACAACACAATAGTGTAAGCCATAAAATGTCACTTCCAGACAGAAAATCACTGAAACAAAGCTGTCTATCTTTTTAGCCCATGCTTGTTCTAAAAAATTCTCCAAATACATTTTTTTTTACAGATACATACAGATCTACATCCTGCCTCGTCTCTAAGATACAGCCTGCTTGGCCACAGTTTTTTAAAGCAGACTCAGACTCCGAAAAGATGCTGTACACAGTACAAAGGCAGATAGTGTCATGTTGAGAAGTCTCGTGTTTCCGGTAAGGCGAGATGGTAGCTGGAGGAGGGAGGGGGGGGGGGGGGGGGGGGGGTCAACTGTCCTGGCCAGTGCAAGGTGGGGACAGGCTGGGAGATCAGTTCTTAAAAGTCGACTTTAATTAAAGCAGCAGCCGGTTGGGTTTAGCGGTCAGCACGACTTCTCGTCAGGAGACCTAAGAGCGACAGGGGCCGGCAAATTAAGCCCGTCCAGACGTCAAGGAGTGGCAACGTGGAGGGCCCGCCCGAAAGGTGCACGCGGGGATCCACTTTCAGACGTGTTTGGGGTAGTAGTGCTGTCTATATCTGTGCATGGGTTTGTGCGCGAGAGCAGGATGTCACCTACTTTTAGCTTCACACTCGCCAGTGTCACATTTCCTCACCTTACGTCTGAGCCGCTCGGCCGACTGCTGCTGCTGCGCGTCTTACTCGAACACACAGAGCGCACTTTCTGTGAGTCACCCAGCGTAGGCGTTGTAAACACACCAAACCGCTGTGCTTTTGTGGATAATTTGTCTTTTCAATACCAATAAAGTCATTTACATTCCGTTTGCTTATTCAATTTAGACTCGACAGAGACACCCAAAGGGGGAAGAAAAGACCAGTGCCGGTGGATGTGGCTGACTGTGTGTGTGTGTGTGTGTGTGTGTGTGTGTGTGTGTGTGTGTGTGTGTGTGTGTGTGTGTGTGTGTGTGTGTGTGTGTGTGTATAATCGTGTAAACTTAGAGGCAAGTGAATAGTGGAGCTCCACACTGTCACAGCTCCTCTACACTGAAAAAAGAAGTAGGGGTCTAACCTGAAATGTTTGGCTGTTCCTTTATATGGTCCTTTACAGCGCCAGATGATGTAGATCAGCTCCGCAGAAGTGTTCTCGGCTGCTCCGTGGAACCCTTTTCGTTGAGTGGGTTAGCGAGGAAAGGCCTCATGTGGGCCTGACCTGATTCCAGCCAAGCATCGCGTGCCTGACCAGAGCGTCTCTCTGCTCTCTCTCTCTCTCTCTTTCCCATCCATCCATCCATCCCTCGCTCCCTTGCTCCACCCATCCCTCTCACTCTCATCCATTCTTCTCCTGCTCTCTCTCTCTCTCTCTCTCTCTCTCTCTCTCTCCTTTTTTCCCCACATTACAGTGTGCCTCACCGCCCATGCTGCACAGTTCACTTGAACAAACTCTTTCATGCTCACACACGAACACACACACGAACACACACACACACACACACACACACACACACACACACACACACACACACACACACACACACAAGCTCCCAGCATGCTTACCTCAGTGGAGCTGAACCGAAGAATTTCGAGGCGGCTTCATATCAGACAGTACTGTCTGCCTCCGTGCTGTACAACGACACAGGAATACAGGTTTACACATCTGGGTCAAAATGTTTGATTAAATAGGAAATAATCTTTTTTTTTTTTTCTTTCCATTTTAGATATCAAACCTCAATATTATTGTATTTGCTCTTTCAAAAATAACGGGAATGTCCAGTTAATAAAATTGGTTTCCTGTACAGTGTTGGATGCAAAACCGTCCTCATTGGGGAGTCTCGAGTCTAGTACTAGTCTAGTCTGGGTGACGATTCATTCAGGGGATTGGTCCGGTGCCACCGAAGGTCGCGCCGGATGTGTTCTAACCTCCGGTGGGTTTGTGAGGACTATGGTTAACTGCTCCTCAGATCTCTGCAGGGTAAATCCAGACAGCTAGCTAGACTATCTGTCCAATCTGAGTTTTCTGTTGCACGACTAAAACAACTTTTGAACGTACACACGTTCCACCAAAACAAGTTCCTTCCAGAGGCTATTTTGCAGAGGCACCGGGGCTCCAGCTTAGCGCCGCCCAAGACGATTGTGATTGGTTTAAAGAAATGCCGATTAAACCAGAGCACGTTCTTCTCCCATCCCAGAATGCTGTGTGGACCATAGACTGTAAATGTTAATGGGCAACGCATCCGGTTCGGCAAAGTGCTGCAAATGCGGACGTTGCCTTTAAGCCTGCGTTCTCTCTGAATTCCAGCAGGGGGCGACACGTGCGGTTGCAAAAGGAGGTCGGTTTCTGTAGAAGTCTTTGAGAAAGTGACCCACTTCTCACTTGATTTATTACCTCAGTAATGACTTTATGGTTTTAAGTCTTCTGCAACACAGAATGATGTTTAATCTTGGCTCTAAATTGAATTTTCTCTTCACACGCTGATAACGTAACAAAAAACAAAGGTGTCCAAATATTCAAGTCTTTGCAAGTCGATTTAAAGCATATACACTAGGGCTGCTCGATTATGGGGGTGGGAAAAAATCATAATCGCAAGTATGTCGGTCAATATTGAATTACTATTATTTAACACGATTACTCATTGCCTTGTGGAAAGGTGTTGCATTTATTGAAGTCAATAAAACGTGAAAACACCTCGAACTGTGAAATGTCCCTTAACGCCCGCTTTTTGAACTTGTTGCATTCCCCTTCAAGACAAAATAAGAGTTTGCTTGCGAAATGGGATGTGCAAAATAATCGCTTTTCTTTTGTGATCGCTGTAGGAGCCGAAATCAAAAGAGCAATCAAGATTCAAATTCATTGCACAGCCCTCATATAAACACATCCTTTAACAGTTACTGTACCGAGCAGCCACTACTGTATACTGTGCCTCATTATGCACTCCATAGGGTTTGGGCCACCCTAACCCCCCCCTTCCCCATCTTTCAGAGGTTCTGTTGTCGGGGAGGGATGATCCAAGGCCTGTCAACCCCAATTACCCAGATGTGAGCCTCTGCCTCTATCCCTCCCACTAATCCCCTCCTTTCTCTTTCTCTCTCTTTCTCTCCTCTCTATTCTTCCGGTTGGGACACAAAAAGATAGCAGGGCAAGCAAACGTCATTATTTATATAAGGGTTATTAAGGCATATACAGTATGCGTGACATATAATACTGCTGGTTTCTTTGGTTGTCACCTCGTTTTATTATGGCGCACAGCATAAATAGACCTTTTTAGAGTTCAAAAATACCCTCAGCGTTGTGCAAGAATTGTGTGTGTGTGTGTGTGTAAGATTACTATGCAACCTTAAAGATTACATTATTAAGATGGTTATTGCGCAAGTTATTGTGCTGGTGTCTGCAAATGGCAGCAGCACGTAGCTGTTTGAGAACTGTAGAAACTTTAAGGCTCTTTGCGCGGAGGTCCCTGTGGCGTAGAAATTGTAAAACGGTCAGCTTTAAAGATGTCTGATTTGTTTAAAAACTATAATCCATCTGCAGTTACAATTAAATCACTCAGCCCCACCTTATACTCCAATAGAAACATGCTTCCAGCAAAAGTGCCTGTCAGAGTTTGTACAGCGACCTGTCCAGTATGCAGAGGTGTTCTAGTTTAGTTTAATTGTTTTAGACGGTTCCGAGTTGGAAACTGTCCTCGATGCCCGATCCTGCATACCGCCTAGTTAGTTTGAAGCATACTGAGGCTTCGCAACTCCTCAGTGTCTTTCCCGTTGCCTTAGAGTCGGTGGCAGCTTAAACAGAGTCCGATATCACTTCCAGCCCGGGCTTGTCTTTATTCTCCAGAGGAGAAATGAGACAAAGGTCAGCAGCCTCAGAAATGGAGCAGCGCCAGCTCTTCCTCCTGTGGGCATGCTCTGGTTGGAGCTCACAGGAGTGATTTGGTGCTGTCTGCCGTGTTGGAAACAACACCAAAAAAAAAAAAACGGCTGCCAGGAATTCTGACAAAGCTTTTTTTACATTCTTATCTTTTACTTCGGTGTTTACACAATGTGTGAACAGCACTGATGCCCTTGTGGGAGGCCCATCAAGCGTATGGGGGACCTGCTAGTTATCGGCTGACCTGCTTCACACAGCACTTTGTACTCATCAGTGTTTCCGAGAAGTCCAAAATAAATTATCAAAAACAAAAGTTACGATTGGAACTACGGTTCTATGAATCAAAATGTTAGGCCTTGAAAAGTCTTAAAGGTCCCATGACATGGTGCTCTTTGGATGCTTTATATACTGTATCTGAAGTCTCTTTTATATAGACCTTAGTGGTCCCCTAATACTGTATCTGAAGTCTCTTTTATATAGACCTTAGTGGTCCCCTAATACTGTATCTGAAGTCTCTTTTATATAGACCTTAGTGGTCCCCTAATACCTGTTTCTGAAGTCTCTTTTATATAGACCTTAGTGGTCCCCTAATACTGTATCTGAAGTCTCTTTTATATAGACCTTAGTGGTCCCCTAATACTGTATCTGAAGTCTCTTTTATATAGACCTTAGTGGTCCCCTAATACTGTATCTGAAGTCTATTTCCCGAAATTCAGCCTTGGTGCAGAATTACAACTACAAAGGAGACCGACCTGCGACTTATCTCGCAGCCAATCAGCTTTCGTGTAATTGGCGCGACTCTCTTTCTGATTGTACCATAGACATAAAACAGATTTTATTCTTCAGCTATGGACTGCCACTTTAGCGATACTTGGCTTAACAAACTGAATTTAGGGCTTGGTTAAAGCCAGTTGCTAATGACGCATTTAAAACCTACTGCTTCTTATGCAGATAATACATATCAAAAAAACGTTTTTTCTGGAATCAATTCTTTTCCCTAGAATTGATATTTTTTTGTATCGTGAAAGAACTGAATCGGGACAAAAGCATATATCGTCCCAGCCCTGTGATTTTGTGACTCTGAGCTTCCTTTGTACGTTTATTTATTTTTAAATGTTGTGATATAGGGCTTAAATGTCATTCCCAATGGTCTTACAAAGTCTTCAATTTGACTTGGGGAAACGTGCAGAAACCCTGCTCACACTGGATCTGTAAATGTGGTGCGTTGCACCTCTACGTGGTTCTTTGAAGCAGCCTTGCGAGGCCGGCCCATCCTGGTCGGGGGGGAGAGGGGGGAGAGGGGACAGGCTGCCACCACTGCTGCGTCTTTAAAAACTCTCTCCAAGCTGCTTTTCAGCTTACCAGCGCTGCAAACTAGGTAATCGCCCCTCAGCACGAAAGGGCTTATATACCAACTGCAAAGTACGCACAATTCATCCCCAGCGCCACCTCACCCTGCTCGCTGCTTTAATCCGATTCTTGTTTTTATGCCGTTTTGTTCTCACTATTGTGCGAGTGGGTGCCGTTGTTTACCACTCCTTCTTGTTTGGATGCACAGCGCTTATGCTTACATTATGTGAGAGTGGGAGTGTGAGCTGGGCCGTGTGTGTGTGTGTGTGTCTGTGTGTTTACGGGACTGATCATTTCAAGCCTTCTCAGCTTTTTCCTGGTGGCAGGTGGCACCGGTATGGTGTTACAGTGCTAAGTGTAAACCAAGGATACATACAAGGAAGGGAGAATGCAGAGTGTGGCCAAAAGTGCCAGAAATGATAGATAGGAGATGACATCTGAAAGGTCAATTTTCTTTTATTTTTTTGGTTGCAACGTTCTAATGAAAACCTATCAATTAAAGAGATATCCTTCCACGTCCCCCGACATAGACCAGTTGTAAGTAGTGATGAAAGGGGGGCATAGGGGGTTTGTTTTGGCTCCGATATATTGGTGCAGCCATTGAAAGACTACATCTAGACTACTACGTTTCTTGTTAAACAGTCCTTCCAAAAAAATGTGCAAAATTATTTATTTTTTGTGATCGTTGCGGGCAAAAATCCTTGATTATGCGGCACGTTTTCTTAAAAAATGCGATGGGATATGCGGGATATTTATGCAATTTTATGCCATGAAATTGCAGGAACTTGCAAAAAACTGCGGTTTGATGAAAAAGAGAAGAAAAAAAAGCCATTCCCCCCCCCCCCAACACCCTGCTTTTCGATGATGTTCACGTCGCGTAATTACGTCACTTCATAACATTCCCATGGCAACGGAGGAAAATGGCTGCTCTTGTGCGAAGTAAACGCAACATTTTTCAACTTTCTGCTAAGATATATTATGTGACTTTTTTGCAACGAAAATGCAGGCATTATGAAATCATCCAAGCCTCGCATATTTTGCGCGGAAATTGGCAATTTATGCGGCGAAAGTGTAGCGTATTTGGAAAAAATGCACCCCCCCCCCCGCATAAATATGTGGACTTTGGCTGATTATGCGTTGAATTATTCGATCGCATAATCGCGTTTTTCTGGAGGGACTGGTTAAAAGAAGAATATCTTTTGCTACATTTACGCCTTCTGTACACACATCTCTGGCGTTTCTGAGCCCCTAAAACAGAGACATTTGGACACACTGCTGCCCCCCCCCCCCTAGTTTTGGTTTTAAAACTCCACGGTTGCATTGTAGTCTTTTGGAAATGACGATGCATGTCAGTCAGTCTTATTGGTTAGGTAGGCTTATCGGCCTAAGCAAATAAATCCCTTTCGCCATGGTTGTTCTTTCTCCAAAGTATTTTCGGGATTTTCAACTCCTACATCATTTTCAACCACAGAGTAATATCTGACAATCTGCTTCCTGTTTCCACCGGCACAAGCACGCCCAGCGTGTGTGGACGGCCACGTGATAGGTGTTGTCAAGACGTGTTATTACGGACGGAGATTAGTTGCGCGGCTGAGCTAAAACTTGTGCGGACAGAAATCGTTCTTTTTGTCTCAAAACGGCGATTGATTAAAAAAAAAAAAAAAAAAGAAGAAAAAAGAAAACGTAGAAGTGTAGATTTAGCCCTAAGCCAATGAACGGTGGGGAGGCAGCAAACCGTTGTCCTGTCAGAGCCAAGGAGAGCTCTGCACTGTTTCGCAAGAGGGACCGAAGGGAGGAGTGCAGCATAACTCTGGTCTGAAGTTCCACACATGCACAGCCAGCAATTCCTGCTCCACAAACTAGTTACTTAAAGCTAAATGCGCAAGCCAGAGTTATTGGCTTTTTATTTTTTAAATTGAATGCACAATCCCTGTCGCTGTCATTGGTGGAAGCAGTAGTCTTGGTCACTCCTAGAGGAGCAGATGTGGGATTCTTGATTTCAAATCGCTTGCTTTTGGAATGTGATGAACTGAATTAAGATTTAAAACCCGAGGGAAGAAACACTTGCATCTGCCTGGTTTAGAGATTGGGATTATTAGACTGCAATCAGCACAGGAAGAATCAGATCAGCAGCAGCTTGTATGATTTAAAAAATAAAAAAAAAAAAAGTCCTGGAAAAAGTGAGTTATAGTAGAGTTTTTTTTTTTTTTTTTTTAGTTCTGCCAGTTTAGTTCTGGCAGATAACTTGTGTGTTCTGGTGACAACACCCCCTTCTTCCAATGTTCCTTTCTCAGCTCATATGCTTCCCATCAGGCAGAGCGATCTACATGACGTCTGTGTGTGCTTGTGTGTGTGTGTGTGTGTGTGTGTGTGTGTGTGCGTGTGCGTGTGCGTGTGCGTGTGCGTGCGTGCGAGGCATGGGGAATGGCAGAGAAACCAGTCCTGCTTTCCAGATGTGAGAGGAATAGAGGGAAATGAACAGGATGGACAAAAGAAAAGAAGAGCGTGACGACCCAAACAGACTCATCGCCGACATAAAGAATCCCCCCGGTTTTCAGTTTCTTAGTTTCGGGGGTCCGTAGCATTTGCCCAGGTCGGACGTGGATCCCCTGTCACCTTTTTATTGACGCTGAACCCCGTGCGGTATGAGCATATCTGACCGCGGGGCCCGACAGCCTCTTTAAACCACCGTTTCCTCATTTTCTCGCTCTGCAAAGGAATCCATTTTGTAAACGCTGCTATTAGTTTAAAAAAAAAAAATAATTATTTTCCTCGATGTACCCTTGGCCTTGAATATTCTGCCTCCACACCCCCCTCAACCTGAACAGATAATGCATTGGTATTTATTTAATATCTGCTCTAGCTCTTCCAACGTTTTGGACACAGATATGGAAATACTTCCGGTCCAAGGTGATATGAAATTGAAAAACCTAACCTTTTCTTGAGGGAGGACCCCCAAACCACCCGCCAAATACATGCACCTAAGTTTTCTTGTATTTATTTGTCTTTTATTTATTTGTATTGGGACAACTATGTAGCATAGACATAATGCCACACACCACAGCATTTATAGCCTGAAGGCGCTGACACAGCGAGCCGATAATCGGCCGTCGGACAGTCTGGCGAGGTCGGTGACTCCAAGTCTGTTCGGCGTGTTCCGTGCCGTCGTCCGTCCGAGGGGCCGTCGGCCTTCATTTTGACATCGGCGGGGCGGGCACTGCCGGCAGTCGGACTCAAATGACCCATCTGATTGGTGGAGCGCTGACCCGGAAACAGGGAGCGGGATGAGCGTGACTAGAGTCTCTCAAAATCTGATGAAAATCTTGTAAACTGACCTTTGTTGATCTGAAATGAAGACCGATTCAGCAACTGCACGGCCTATTTCTCGCTTCAAATGTTTTCAGGAACACGTCTCGGTGAACTATTTTAGTACAATATGAGATCGTATTCTGAACGAGCCGCCATGACAGTCTGGCTTTGAATTTCCGGAGAAACCAGACCTGCGTGACGCGTTCGTCCAATTTGCATCCGACCTCACGTTTAGCACTCAATCAATCGTCCGGTTTCCATTTTTGGGGCGACAATACAGATTAGCGCCATTACGTATTACGTCTCGTCTCTTCGGTGCGTTCCGAGGCACTTTTTGAACCAACTCGGGGAGACTGAGACCTTCTCTGCCGAGGGTCGGCCGTCTGGTCGGTGTGTCTGCAGATTAAGCTAATTTACAATGTCCCTAGATGGATCCTTTTTTTTTTTTTTTTTTTTAATACAATAACTCAACACTTACATAAAAGACAGTAGAGAACATCAACTCATCAGTAGATACATACCTTAAAAATGCAAAACACACAAGAGAATACACACAAGACAATACAAAGCGCAGACTAATACAATACATCACCAGATTATGACCACATGACTGCTCCCTCTTTAATAACCAGTTTCACATGCAGTTTAAAATGATCCCAGTCAGGATCATTGTTAAGTTCAGTAGGTAACAAATTCACCATATTAATCCCCCGAACGGAAATAACAGTCTGTTAGTCCTAATGAGCTTCTACAACCCTAGGGGAAAAACAAGCTCCTCAGTTTTAGCCCCCCCCCAGCCCAACCCAAAGCGGGCTGTATGCAGCTGTTGGCTGCTCTGGATGCATCCCAAAACTTTCTCCGTTGGCCTGTTATTCAACCTGACCCCTCCCTGACCTGTCTCGGGCCTCTCCGGCCGTTAAAACTTAAGGACGTAAAGAAGGGCTGTGACTTCTGGTCATTAAAGGACATTTGGCGCAATTAAGCCTTCAAGTGTCCCCTCCCTTGATTACTTCTCAAGATAGTGTTTGTAGAGTGAGCCTGCATTTCTAAAGGCCAGACGCAATCACCACCCAGACCCCCCCCCTCCACCCCCACCCACCCCCTTTTCCTTTTTTTGTTCTATTTTTACAGTGGCCCAGACCATAAAGTCGGTCAAGAGGTGGCTTTGGCTGTTTCGTGGTGAGGTCACGAGGGGTCGTGAACCTTCTGTGACACCTAGAAATGAGCCTGGTGGGGGCCAGTCTGGGTCCAATACACTTTGGCTCACTAGGGCTCCAAATAAGGTGCAATAAGGTGCAAACCCAACTGCACGGTTCTCTGTTATTGCACGACTACAGCCGCTTCGTGAGCTACTCGACTGCTGCAGAACGGCTGTCTCGAGTTTTCTTTATTGCGGCAAAAGCAGAACGTCAATTCGCGTATGTATCGTGATATTTTCTTTGCAAAATAAAAAAAAAAATTTCCCCCAGAATCTGTATTTTTTTATTTTACCAATGGTTCTCCTAGATATTTTCGGTTTATACGGTACCGCAGACGGTGACTACATCATGTCCGTTTCCAGCAAAACTGAACGAAAGCAGAAAAAAAATGCAGAAAATACATGTTATGACTGACATGTGATGTGCATTCTTCTTAAAAAATCATTTTTTTTTTTTATGTCTCATGACATATTGTCTCTAGAAGTGTATAATTCAACTCCTGTTTTTGTTAAAGGAAAAGAAAATGGCAATAACTCAATGCTCTTGATTTTACAATACTTCAAGAAGCACAGTAAATGAAAATCGCAACGCAAATCGAATCGGGACATCCAGCCCTGGTAAACATTTCCATGCTGAAAAAAAAACCAAAAAAAAACTTGTCAGCTGTAGACTTTTCCAAGACTACTATTCTCCTCATGAATAGAAGGGCGGCCACTGAGATCTCCGCACAGCCATTTCACCCTCATAACGGGAACTCTGTGGAGAGGACTGGAAACCAAACGACAATCCGGCCTCCTCAGGTGACTTGACCGGGGTGGGGGGCGGGAGGGGGGTGACGTGTCTCGTTGGTTGGAGCCTTGTTGTCTTAGACGCCAGGTTTATATGGCTCCAGGGTCAACTGGTCATTGTTTTACAGGGGTGGAGGCTAGTTCACAGGCAGCCCAGGCCCCCTCTCATGCCATCTGGTAGCCATAAAGTCAGCCAGTAAGCCTGACTTTTGTACCATTTTAATGGGGCTCTCTGGGGGTGAGTTTAGCTGGAAGAAGATGTTGGACTTCTGTTTTGCCCCTTGCTCCCACACATCAGGAGCCCACTTTAATTCCTCCTCAGAACAGGATAAGGTCAGACGTTTGCCCGTGGCATCTGTTTGATTTTGATTCAGCTTAGGGATTTTGGACTGAGTTTGCAGCTATGTCTGTAGTCTACCGTTAGCTAGCTACCGTAGATGTAGGCTACTTTTTAAAATGCCATATTTTCCCTCTGGGCTCACCAAAACGGACGTAAAAGCATATTAACCATTGACTGCACGTGATCGCTAGTAAACTTGTTACATCTTTGATGTCATTTTTCAGTTTTTCAAGAATCGGTGTAGGAATCGGAATCGAAATCGTAAAAATCCAAACGTTACCCGACCCTACACACGATGGAGGGGATGGTGTCGCAGCAAGAAGCGTTTAGGGCTACATCTAAACTGCTACGTTTTCATTTTTAAGCGGCGTTTTTCCATCCACGCCAGAGTTTCCCGCTCCAGCAGCAGAACTAATCTCCGTCCATATTAACGCGTCTGACAACACACATCACGTGACCGTTCACACACACACACACACACACACACACACACCGGGCATGCGCGTGCCGGTGTAAACAGGAAGCAGATTGCGTGAAGTTACTCTGCGGTTGAAAATCATGGATGTAGGAGTTGAAAATACAGACAATACTTTGGAGAAAGAACGACCATGGCGTGTTTTTGGTCGTTTAATAGTCGACTTGGAAGAAAGCGAACATTTTGACGATAAACTACATCAACACAACAGTATATGGAGTTAAACTGGACGGGCCCAGTAACCTCTGAATAGTTCTACTTGTTGTTACATTGCAATGTGGGGGGTGCATTATGTCGGCAGGATCATTTAAAAGGCAACCGTGACTACATTTTTTGTACCGCCCTATTGCTGATACCGTGGTGGCAGAAATTTTGCCATGGCGGGCCGCCACTACAAAATCAACATAGAGGAAACACTGAGATGTAGCCTAAGTTAAGTGCTGCAACAATTGTTGTGTGGTTTGTCACCACAACTGACCCGAGCATCTTAACAAATGCAGCAACCTGCCGAAAGGGCCGGCCTTCTGCATCATTTATTGATTTCTCGCAGCAGAACGCTCGCTGAAGGTTACGTGGAGGATGCTGCTTCGGTATTCAATATACGCATCCCGTTTCAAAACAGCTGACGACAGCGAAGAAGCCCTTCACGAGACTTAAAATAGATAACATGCAAGAAACGGTTGCCGGCTCTCATCATCTTCTGCTTCTCTGACACTGCTTCTCCCCCCCCGCCGCGGCCTTCCACACCAGCCTCGGTGACATCACTTCCAAGGGGCGGCAGGGCCTCGCAAAGACAGCTCAGATAAGAGAGTGAGAAAGGAAACATGCAAGCATTCTCAGCGCCACCAGAACTAGACAAGGCAGGGGAAAAAAACAGCCGGGGCAGTGGAAAGGGGTCACAGATAGATGACATGTATTCCTAACCTCAAACACAACACAAAACCACTCAAGGATACCTAACCCAAAATGGTGTCTAAATGGGAGCTTCTCAGAGCACTTTTTTTTTTTCTTCCTGCAACTGAAATTCAAAAGTACTCCAAGCAGAACAAATTTGACTTGTCAGAATTAATAAGATGCCTGCAGAGGAGCTGACAGTAGTTAGCGGCCGACTAAAGGGGAGCTTAAGGACAGTACTTTTGTCCCAATTACAGCTAATCCTTTTAGTTGGAGAGAAAGTGGGGACCCCATGCTAGCTCGCTCTGACTACACAGGGAAAGCTAGGCGGAGAGGAAAGCTAAGCAAATGACAGGGGGGGGGAGCCTTCCCAAACCCCCCCACCCCCCCCGAGAGAAGAGAAAGTCAAGAACTATCATCCGTCTTTTGTCTTTGCGATTCATTTGCCTTTTCAGATTAAAACGTGCCGCTTCTCAGCCGGGGCTCGAAATATGTTAAGTGTGGAGACATTAGCCAGACCAATCCTGTTATGAGCATCAGTACTGGGGCTGGGGGCTGGGGGCTAGGGGAGGGTACTGTGGGATGGTGCAATCTTCTTAAGTGATTAATCACCATGTGAAAGTGAAACCTACTGAGGGATTTCTCCACCTTAACATTTGCAGCTCCCCTCATTGTGCTATTGTTTCTTTATTTTGCATCCGACCTCACGTTTAGCACCTGTCACTCAGCGGCGCTTTGGGTGTCTGGACTGCGTGAGAAACCCGTTTTCACTCAAATCCCCCTGTCAGAACGCTCCACAGGTGGTTTTTTTTAAAAAAAAAAAAAAAAATTTTTTTTATTTTTGTTTTTTTTTTTTTTTTAAAAGTTTTTTTTTTTTTTCTTTTGGTGTTTGAGAAGAAGGCAGTTAGCAGTACGCTATAAAAGAAAAAAAAAAAAATATCTGCGAGACAGAAATCCAGGAAAAATGAAAGTAAGACGCGGGGCATGTTGCGCTGGGGGTCACAACTTCTCCGCAGAGACGATAAAGTCATGGCAGATGTAGTTGTGTTTGGTATGTTAGTGGCTAATCTGTGTGCGTGCGTGTGTATGTGTGTGAGAGAGCGTCGGTTTATGTGTACGTGGCTGGGGGTTCAAACAGGCTCATACTATAGCTGTGCAATCAATTGAATTTGAATCGGGATTTTGGCTCCTAACGATCCATTTTTTATTTATTTTTTTACCTTCATTTAACCAGGTAGGCCGTCGAGTAAAGGTCTACCTGGGAGGATTTGGAACGGCGACCTGGCCAAGAAAAGCATAAGCGTGCAAGACAACATACAGTTTCACATTCAATACAATACAAGAATACAGAATACAATGGGCTACATAAAGTGCAGAATATGTAGGCATTACAAAGCCGGCGCAAAGTGATATGTTAATAACTCAATATACATGAATAGACAGTCTATAACACTGCTGAGATGTAGTAAGGAGTCAAAATACAGTTGTGGTCTAGTTATTGATGTAGATCAGTTATAACACAATATACATATGAAAAGACAGTCTATATGAAAGCAATGTCATCGAGAAAAGCCATTATTTTGCACATTACGTTTTGCAAGTAAACTCTTATTTTGTCTCGTTTTCTGAAGGGGAATTCAAAAAGTTCAAGCAGGAAAACGTATGAAGGGAAATGTCACAGTTTAAGGTGTTTTCACTGTTGATTTGTTGAACTGTTTCACATTTTTTTTAATTTCCAAAAGTCAATGACTCATCGTGATTTCAATACTGACCAAAGATATTTGAGATAGGGATTTTTTTTCTATAATCCAGGCGACAGCCCCAGCTGATACCACAACCAGTACTGATATTTTTGGGATTAAAGCTCCCCAGAGCTAAAAGTTGTGTCTTTGATGAGGCGTCCGTGATCAATAGAGCCATACCGATAAGCTGATGAATGGCTCACACCTCAGCATGTCGTCACATTAATAAAAAGATCAGCGGTGGAAGAAGTATTCAGATCCTTTACTAATACCACACTGTAAATACTAATACTAAAAACTACTCCGTTACAAGTTAAAGTCCTGCATTGAAAATGTTACTTAAATAAAAGTGTGTAAGTATTATCAGGAACATGTATTACAAGTATTACAGCAACCTGCAGGTATCCAAAGTGCTTTACATCAGGAACCAAGTATAAAACAACATATCCTACAATAAAAAGAATGAAACATATAACGCAGTAAAATCCGAAAAGGTTACAAAGAAACAGGAGAGTTTGGACACTCGTTTATGCCTTGACCTTGGGAATTCTAAAACCAGCTGATTTGAAAACCGCAATGACCGGTTGTGCTCACGGAAAGTTAAAATTTCGGACAAATACTCCGGGGCCAGGCCGTGTAAGGCCTTGAAAACAAACAATAAGATCTTAAAATCTGTTCTAAAACGCACAGGGAGCCAGTGTAGGGTGTAGAGAATTTGAAACCAAATTTTTTTTGGAAACCAATTCCAATAAAGAAAACGATTGTCTTGGAATCGTCATTTTTTAAACGATTCCAAGTAGGAATCGGGTTCTCGATTGCCCATTCCGACCAATCAGAAGTCTGCAGGTTTTCACGTCACCTTTTGGTATCGCCTCAGCTCGCTTGGAACCTCGACGGAGATGATACTAAAAAGAAAGAAAGAAAGTAAACCAAAAAAGGCGAGTAGAGTCGCCCCCAAACCCCCAATACTCTGCTACCTCCTTGCCTTTTTATAGGAAGAGATGGGGCAGCGGGGCCTTTTTACGAGCTGCTGTTCGCAAAGCAATTACTGCGCTTTAATGAGGCTGTCTGGAATTTCACAGGCCCCCTCTGCCGTGTCACTTAAGCCAAGTGCAGGAAGACAAAAAAAAAAAAGAACTACTGAGAGAGGCAGCCGCCCATGTCCAGACTGGCGGGATGAAAAGGGGGAGGAAGGAAAGGAAATCTCCGTTCACATGTGCATTGTGTGCGCTGATTCACAGAAACTCAAATAAACCACCTCCTACTTTCAATTCACTAGCTAACTGAGAGAACTCATAACCCATACATTCCCCTCGGGTTTGTGGGAGACTTAGGTGCACGTATTTGGCGGCGGGGTTTAGGCTTCCTCAAGAAGTCTCTTTGTAGTCGTGTTGTGTCTCTTTTTGGTCATTTTTGTTGTCCTTTGGGGTTGTTTTGTCTCTCTGTGGTCATTTGGCGTCCCTTTTGGAGTCCAACTACAATCATTAGATAGAGAACACATTCATTCGGCCTAGGCGGCACCCAAAAGAGCTCAGGTGCTCCACGTAAACCGTATAATGGCGGGGGAACGCAACGTATAGGAGTAAAATATTGTATTTTGATTGCATTATACAAGAGGCTCTTCAATATTTTTCAATGCCCTGAATGCCTAAGCACTCACACACAGACCTGAAGAGGCCCCATATGTACAAAGTCTACACTTTCTGTGGGGAAATACAAGCAGTGAGAGTGAAACTAATGACGAGAGCAGTAACTCTTAAACACGCTCCAACGAGGATCATTCCAAAGAAAGCGAAATTAAGCTCTTCCTCATTTTGGTGGAAATGACCACCTTGTGAGCCAAGGCTTTTATTGTGCAATTAGTTTGCTTTGGTTTTTATGCTGAACGCCTGAAGACGATTTGACTAACTTGTCTTTCTTTTTTGTCTCCTTTTTCCCATGAATCTGTGGTGCGCTCCCTCTCCCACGTCCTGTTTGTCATCTACAGGTGAGTGTCACTGTCTGTAGCTCTTCATATACCTTTCAATCTCAGGGCCCTCCTCTCTTTTTCGTTTCCATAGCTGCAGTCACAATACCGTGTTAGATGTAGCAACGGGCTGCCTATTTTTCACCTTGATAACACAAGGCTGCCTTTCACACAATGATATCTTCCACTGGAACTGCAGTAAAACACACACACACACACACACACACACACACACACACACACACACACACGGGTTCGTCATATTACATATGCTGCATAATTGTATTTTTTACGACCGCAGCTACGCTCGCACACATGCGACCTGCGTTCAAACTGTTACAGGCTTTCGCCCAGTGTATCTGTGAATCATTTATTGTATATTAGAATGTATTTTTATGACGTTTTTTTTTTTAAACTACAGTTACAGCAAGGCAGCATGTTTGGAAACTCAGTCGCAGTTGTATTTTCAAATCTCCAGTTAGCTTTTAGCACTGACCTTAATGTACGGCCCATAGAAATAAAATGGATAGAAAGGCCATTGAACGGTTTCCCGTGGTCATTTGATTGGAACGCCACAAAGTGCCGATTGTTGTTAGTTGTTAGTTGTTTGGGCCGTAAACTGTGTTGCTGGGAGGAGAGCCGCCCGACAGCGAATTCACGAATGCCACTATGGCCACGCCAAAACCTGCCCTACAAAGCAGCTTGATTGGTTGGGGTTAGGCATTTGACCTCGAGTGGCTGAGGTTAGGATAGCCGATTGGTCAGGGGATAGGACCTGTACAAATGGGGTTACGTTACCTTGTGTAAGCATGGACGCCTGGCCAATAAATGCTATTGAAGGGCGGGTCTCTTTTTGAAAAATTTTGTAATATAGTCACCCCAAAACAGTTCGGGAGATGTTCTCAGAGTTGCAGGGATTGAGAAGGGACAGTTAGACCCAACGCCAGTGGGTCAGCGGACCGCTAACGTTAGACCCAGCGGCAGTGGGTCAGCGGACCGCTAACGTTAGACCCAGCGCCAGTGGGTCAGAGGACCGCTAACGTTAGACTCAGCAGCAGTGGGTCAGCGGACCGCTAACGTTAGACCCAGTGGCAGTGGGTCAGAGGACCGCTAACGTTAGACCCAGCAACAGTGGGTCAGAGGACTTAGACCCAGCAACAGTGGGTCAGAGGACCGCTAACGTTAGACCCAGCAACAGTGGGTCAGAGGACCGCTAACGTTAGACCCAGCAACAGTGGGTCAGAGGACCGCTAACGTTAGACCCAGCGGCAGTGGGTCAGCGGGCCGCTAACGTTAGACCCAGCAGCAGTGGGTCAGCGGACCGCTAACGTTAGACCCAGCAGCAGTGGGTCAGCGGACCGCTAACGTTAGACCCAGCAGCAGTGGGTCAGCGGACCGCTAACGTTAGACCCAGCGCAGTGGGTCAGCGGACCGCTAACGTTAGACCCAGCGGCAGTGGGTCAGCGGACCGCTAACGTTAGACCCAGCAGCAGTGGGTCAGCGGACCGCTAACGTTAGACCCAGCAGCAGTGGGTCAGCGGACCGCTAACGTTAGACCCAGCAGCAGTGGGTCAGCAGACCGCTAACGTTAGACCCAGCCTGCTGTTCAGCTCATTCTCTGTAATTTATGCAGCGTGACAGCACGGCGGAGCCAGCTAGCCGATGTTAGTTGGCTAACCGTTACTGCAAAACCTCAACTCGCCGACTTGCTGGAAGTCGGACGATTATCGGAAGTTTATACGCATGAAAAGTGGCTGCTGCTCTGACCATTCTGCTACTTTGATTTGCGTGGAAATGGCCTTTCTAATAATTGTATTCCTATGGTACGTATGCTGCCATCAGGCTGTGACTGGCCCCAGCCGGGCCATTATTTTAAAAACAAAAGACACTTGCCCACCGGCAAACCCTTTGTTATAAACTGTGTGGGTGTTGTAAGAGGGAGGAGCTGCAGTGTGGGGAGGAAGGGTGCGGTACTGAAACCCCCAGCGCAGACCGACATGGGTTTTAACCAAAATGGCCGCCCACCACAGGCCCCAGTGAGATGGAGTTGGGTGTAACCACATGCTTCTGCTATCCTCCATGTCGCAGCGACCTGCAAACTGTTTTAGTGTGTGTGCACAGCAAGGCTTTTGCTTTGTTCAACCTCATGTCTTACGTTTTTGTTTTTTTTTCTCTCTCGCAACTTTCAGTTTGTATCAACTTGTGCTGCACAGAGCTCTTCAAAGCCACGACGGAGTTTTGCGGGGAGACAGTTCAGTCGAAATCTACTTTGGTGCCTTTTTAGCTCCCCTTTGAAGCTACCACTGACCGTCCCTGTTAAATAGTATAGTATAGTATAATATGATATCCATGTCGTCACCTAAGTTGAGGCTGAAAGTTCATTCTTCATCTTGGAAACAGTAGTTTGACAAAGAAATCTTAAAGGTCCCATGATATGGTGCTCTTTGTATGCTTTTATATAGACCTTAGTGGTCCCCTAATACTGTATCTGAAGTCTCTTTTATATAGACCTTAGTGGTCCCCTAATACTGTATCTGAAGTCTCTTTTATATAGACCTTAGTGGTCCCCTAATACTGTATCTGAAGTCTCTTATATATAGACCTTAGTGGTCCCCTAATACTGTATCTGAAGTCTCTTTTTATATAGGCCTCAGTGGTCCCCTAATACTGTATCTGAAGTCTCTTATATATAGGCCTTAGTGGTCCCCTAGTACTGCATCTGAAGTCTCTTTTATATATAGGCCTCAGTGGTCCCCTAATACTGTATCTGAAGTCTCTTTTATATAGACCTTAGTGTTCCCCTAATACTGTATCTGAAGTCTTTTATATAGACCTTAGTTGTCCCCTAATACTGTATCTGAAGTCTCTTTTTATATAGACCTTAGTGGTCCCCTAATACTGGATCTGAAGTCTCTTTTATATAGACATTAGTGGTCCCCTAATACTGGATCTGAAATCTCTTTTATATATATTTTATATTTCCCGAAATTCAGCCTTGGTGCAGAATTACCGCCACTAGAGCCAGTCCTACAATGAGCTTCCTTAGGATGTGCCATTTCTGTGTCTATTGTGTAACTATTGAGGAGGAGAGAGGGGGGGCCAAGCTGTTGAAAAACCTCATAAAGTGAAATATTCATGCCATGGGACCTTTTTAAAAAGCCATTGGTTGGACCATAATTCATGTTTTTATTGACCTGATTGGACGAACATGTCGTGTGGGGCTGTCTGCTCCCGAATTTAAACAGACTGACACGGCGGCTCATTTGGAATCTCTCACTTATTCTACGGAAATAGTTCACTGTGATGTGTTTCTGAAAACATTTCATGTGAGAAACAGGCTCCGTCTCCATTTCAGACAGCCAGTTAAAAAGATTTTCTTGAGTTTTCGAGAGGCGGCGAGTCGAGCCGGACGCCCCTCATTTGTATAAAGTAAGCCTGGATTCAACTTTATGCAAATGAGGAGCGAGCGACTGGACGCCTCCGCTTCTCCAAAAGTCACCGCAGCGCTACCAGAATGCATTGCGCGGCTGCTCACATGGACAATGAATGGGAAGCGGAGAAATTACAATTAGTAGCGGTCTGTAATACTACATCCTACGTTTCCCATAATGCAACTCAATAGCATTTCTTTAATTCAGAAGACGTGCAACTACTACTAGCGCACACATGACTGAAATAAAATGATCTTCATGTGCAAAATAAAATCAGTGGGAAGAGCGTTCCTTTAAAATGGATGTGCGGACTATCTTAAGTCTACAGTGGAAGTCCATATTTAGGTAACGCAAGTCCAGATACCTGTACCTGAGAGGGAACATCCATGCTGTTTATCTTGTACTGCAGTGGATGTCCAATCCATTTTTCTGTGGGACGATGTTGCTGAAGTCACCTCCTCTGCACTGGAGCACTTTTTTTTTTTTTTTTTTTTTTTTGACAAAGAAGGATGAGTGTAGTACAGCCTGAAAACCTCGGTCCTGCACCAAATACAGACTTGGATGTTCTTCTCACTGTGGGGCTGGCTACCTTCTCTTAGAACAAAGGCCCAGTAGTCGTCCACCTCTGGGGAATAATGCGTCAGCTCATCTGTGGGATGGGGGCAGACGTGGTTGGGGAGGGGGGTCAAGGGTCAGGGTGGCTCTATGTGTGTGTGTGTGTGTGTGTGTGGGGCGTAGCATGGTCTGCATCCTCCTGTTAGGAATGCAAATGGATTCTGATAGAGTGGCCACTGCACCCTGAGGGCTTCCAGTGTGCGTGTGTGTGTTTGTTTGGGTTAAAGGGGGAGGGGGTGGGTGAGGGTATCCCAGGACAGGGGTGAGAGGTCATGTCCTTCACTGAGGACCACGGAACGAGGGAGAGAGGGGGGGGATGAGGTTTTTGTTGAGAAATAAGCGACAACCAGCTCAGCACTATTGCTGTGCTTGTCATCTGTGAGCGTCCCAATAACGAACAAGCATTGGACAGCAGCCCTGTCATGTAACAATGAAAAGATGTAAAATCTGTAATGGCTCATCAGCACAGCCCTACTACTAACAAACAGATTCACAAGCCTACTACACAAACACACAATGCATCCTGAAAGATCTTGGGCAGAATATAACCAAGATCATATTAGTTGCAATTTGACTGACTGAACAATATACTGTACTTATAAGTGTATGGCATTCGCTGTGTGAAATAGCACCTCTAAGTCTTATTTTAAAGTGTATTGTTTCATGATGTGGAGGTGCTGAGGTGACATGCCTTCGCTACAAAACTTGGTGATTAAAAAAATCCAAACCCATTTACACAGAGAAGTCCAACAAAGAAAGAAAAAAAAAACAACTAAATCCTTATAAATCCAATATAAATTGACGCAAGCAACAAATGCCACAGTTATTGCAGACAAAAGGTGTACTTTGAGCGCTGAGCGAGGTGAACATGGCAATTATAGCCAACTAGAGTTCTGCTTTTTCCTTGTAAACCCATAATTTGTCCTGTTTGAACATGCATAACTAGATTTCCATTGAAAAATAGTTCCGGCCTAATAACAATAATAATACAACATTTTACTTGTTGGCGCATTCCACAACGCCCAAGGACACCTTACAAAACATAGGCCTAATTAAAACGTTGATACAAGCCCAACAATTTCATCAATAGTTAACTCAAGTAGTAGTAAAAAAAAAAATCAAGGTGTTAGGGTTAAAAACATGAAAGACAATAAAATCAAGGTGGATATGGTGAAAGTTATGTCAGGTATGCTAATCTGAAGAGAAGGGGTTTGAGTTGTGATTTGAATTGATAATATGATAAAAGTGATAATGGTTAGTAAGCAGTCTGTAAAGGTTACAGCCACACACACATCTTATATATACCAATCCTGAGTGAAATATACTCAAGCCGCCTTCTCACGCGGGCCGCACACCAATCGGGCAGGAGACCCCTCACACCCCAAAACATCCCTTCATCCCTGTTCACCACCCCCCTCCCCCCAGGCAGACTGAGAACCACCAGCACACGCACAAATAGACTCTGGAACAGCTTGTTCCCCAGAGCTGTGAACGTATTACAGAAATCATACTGTACACACATCCAGACATAAAAACATACACACATCCCTTGCCCCCTGCAATAACTGCTGTGTTTACGGTTTTCTTGCTATTTACTGAGAACATGGAATGAACGTGTATGTGCGAGATGAATGTTGATGTGTGAGATGTACTTGGGTGAGAATGTGCTGGTGTATGTGTGTATATGTCGTATATATCTTTTACTCTGTGCTGCTATTTGGACAGGATGGCTCCAACAGAATTTCATTTTAAGGCATACAGTGACAATAAAGATCATCCATCCATCCATCCATCCATCCATCCATCCATCCATCCATCCATCCATCCATCATAGCAGCTCAAGAAGGACCTGATGGAACTTCTCTCGTACCAAGGAGACATTAGCATAACGACAGCAACACTGTCGGCGTGTCCACATGACACAAGCCTTCCGTGATCGCGCAGTTGCTAGTAGCCAAGGAGGACACGGAGGATTAACAAAAAACATGGACTCTTCAGAATATGTCATTATCTTCACTCAAGCTTCTGCGCGGGAAAGTCGCCGGACGCCACAATCTTCTGAACATAGCCATACTGTTTATACGGAGAGAGTTGTGTGGAGCTGATAGTCTTAATTAGCAACTTATGTGGCAATGGCTTGAATGTAACGCACTAAAGCTTTAAGAATGGGAGGGTGTGGGGAGGACACAGGGAAACGGTGAGAAAAGGCCTTCAGATTCAGACTCAATCACACCACTTAGGTCGGTGTGACGTAGATGTGTTTCCTGCCCACGTCCGTGAGAATTTGTGCAGACGCCACACCGCAGGCTGACTCTACTGCACACGTGCACCGAAGCACACTCTCACAGCCGTATAAACACAACCACGAGCGTGTCCAGGTTGGTCTCGAATTCCGTGCCGCGAGCAACCGCTGTCAGTTCATTTATGGCGTGCCAGATCGATGAAAAGCGCTTGCATGTCGCTGTGTGGTTGACACGTATTTCTTGACCATGTAATAAACACACCCAATGATGCGCTAAAAAAAAAAGCAAAAACAACAGATGGACAATGTTGACCAGCTGCAGGCGAACTGGGTAGTAGTGGTTGTTGTTTTCTTTTGGGGAAGCGGTCAAACAAAGCTGTTTGAAAATGTTCAAGTTGAAATCCAAACCAGATGCTACACTTTGTTTTGACTGCAGTCCACCATTTTGTTTGTTCACATGCACCATGCGTTGATTTAGTTTAGTCTACACTTTTTTGGGAAGGGGGGGGACCGGGGAGTCCGAAAACACAAACCAAAAGATGTCCACGTCTGCAGACTACGTAACTTCCTATTCATCACGACAAAAAAATACACGACTTCATGTCACATTTCATCACGTTCTGTAAAGAAATGCGTTGGAACCATCAGAACCTCCCATCGCACGGCGGGGGGTCCCGGCTTGGGACTCTGCTGTTTTTCTGTGTTTCCATTTCATCCCCCCCCCCCCCCCCCCCCCCCGTCACGGCCGGCGCTCCGACCGAGACGCACCGAAGCAGAGAGAGGTGAAGAGAAACGGAGGAAGGGAGAGACAGAGAGCGCAGGAAAAGAGGAGGGGAACTGTGTCCGTGGGTGCAGATGCATTTGTGTGTGTGTGTGTGTGTGTGTGTGTGTGTGTGTGTGTGTGTGTGCGTGTGCGTGTGCGTGTGTGTGTGTGTGTGGCGGGCGGCACGCCCTTGCAGGTTTCTCTATCACTCAGCTTCCATTAATTTTTAATTGCTTCCTCCGCCTGGCACACAGCTCCACTTTTCACTCAGTGAGCAGAAAGGAGGAGGAGGAGGAGGAGGAGGAAGGACTCCCCAGCAGAGGACAGGGGGAGAGAGACGGAGGGAAGGAGAAGAGATAAAGACGGAGAGGGGGATGTAAGAGGAAGAGAGGAAATGGCGGCGAAAAACATGCTTCCGTGAGCCAGATTTGGCTCGACCCTCCAGAACAACTTTTTTTTTAAGAAGCTCTTTTCACCTTCCCCATTTCCTCCTGCACTTCCTCCCCGCTTCCTTCCATCATCCTCTCCTCCTTCCTCATTCACCCCCCCCGCCCTCCCCCCTGCCCCCTCCCAGCCTCTTCTCTCTGCTGTTGTATTCCAGCCCGTAGTAACTCCTTTATCATTGTTGGTGAATAAATGAAAAGGAGAGGAAGCCCAGAGCCTTTGATGGGAAAACAGTGGAGTTTTCAACCACCATCTCTCGCTCTCCATCCACTCCCCCCACCCTTTCAGCCTCTCCCTCCCTCCGTCTCTCTCTCTCTCTCTCTCTCTCTCTCCCTCCCTCTCTCTAAATTAAACATCAAAGGGACAGCCCTCCACTAGGTGCTGTCTGTCTCGCTCGCCCACTCCTACCAGCGATGCCACGGTGCTTTTTTTCTTCTTCCTTGTTTGAAAGTCGCAGAACGTATTTCACACCTAATCTAACCCTCTTCTGCCTCTGCGGCTGCCTACTCCTGCCGGAGTGCTCTCTTGAGTTTTGAAGTGTGTGAGTTGGGGCGGGAGCGGATGGAGGGGAAGGAGGGGATGGGGGCTGCTGAGGCTGCGAGCTACAAGGAGAGAGAGAGAGAGAGAGAGAGAGAGAGAGAGAGAGATAAAGAACATGTTGGGTTCAAGTGAAACTGTCGATTGATATTTTGTGCCGATGTTTAACAGCTTTAAATTGTTGGTTCATCCAAATCTGGGCCTTCGGCCTCATGGCCTGCTTAAAGTGCCCATATTATGAAAAAAAAAGTCACTTTTTCAGGGATTTGGGGTGTTATTTTGTGTCTCTGGTGCTTCCACACGCACGCAAACTTGTTTTGAGTGATATTCGGCTTTCTGAATGTGTCCTGCCTTCAGTCTCCGGGTGAGCCGTTCACAATCTGCACGGCTTTCTACGTCACTAGCCGAAACGAGGGGGCCTAGGGGGCCTAGCCGTTAGCATGCTAGCGCCTCATTGTCCCCCCTGGTGTGCCTGGGCGCTCCCTTAGATCGGTGGATGCAGCTCTGCTGGTTGTTGCTCCATCTTCGGCTTGTAGCCAAAGATGACCGGCCGGGCCTTTGTTGTCAGAGCCCCCCCAGACTGCAGCGCTCTGCATATTGAGATCAAACGGGGCTACATCATTAGCCTCTTTTAAATCCCTTCTTAAAAAAATTCTTTAATTCTTTAATATGAAGTGTTTATGAATATTTAATATGTTGCAGGGTTTTATCCCTCCCTTGCTATTTTATATATATTCTTGTTCTCTTATTTTATCCTCCGGGATTTTAAGTATCCCTCCGCATTTTCTATTATTGTTGCTTCTGGTTTTTATGTGCTGTTTTTTTTTTTTTTTTTTTTTTTTACTGTACAGAACTTTTTAGGCTTGTTAGGAAAAGTGCTATATAAATAAAATGGTATATTATTAGTATTTTGAAAAGTTGAAATTGAACACTCTCTTACTTCTGCTTCTGGTGGCTGCTGTTGGCAAACTTTGGACAGATATTTCTGCGATGTTGGTGACATTACTCGGTCAGTTCACCATTTCCTGCTTGTGGTCCCACGCTGCTGTTCAGTAAGGTCCCCTAATGAGGATGTCTTCAAGGCAAACGACTCAAAAGAATCTTGGGGGGAGTGTAGGACAATCCAATGGGCCAATATCCTGAAATGTGGCCGCTGTTCAGCATTACTTGCTTTAACTTACCAAACGGACAAATGTCAGCGTCTGTGGTCCATAGAGAGAGATTTGTTTCCATTAAGAGGGTGAACATGACTGATGTAACCTACATGTAAATCTTTGTAAATTTACTCACGATTATGGCCACATTGAAGATACTGAATAGTGCTGCAAGATATCCACTACCTCCAGTTTCGATCCCAAAATAAAAGTGTCGATTCCAAGAGTTACAGGAGGAGAAGAAGAGTGGAGAGGATAAAAGAAAGACATGGGGAGGGAGGAGGAGAAGGAGAGAGAGACTGCTGGCTCCTCGCCATGCCCTCTCACTGTGACCTTCCTCGTAAATAGCTCATACAACTCTCCCCCATCTTGTTCCGATGGGAGGAAGATAGAAAGCTGAGACGGATTTAAGCACTGCAACAAGCCCCCAGTTTTATTTCTGCCAGTCTCCCTTTTTTTATAATAAGAAAGCCAGGTGTAGCAGAGCCTCATAAACACGAGCTGCCAGCAGATTGTACAGACATCCTGACCCCCCCCCCCACTGATCCCGTTTTGATGTAGAAGTTGAAAAGCTGCAGAAGCAAAGGACTATTATTCTTTATCAAAACTTCACACAAAATAGACTTTTCTCACAAGGACAGTGCACACAGTGACCTATTGCTCAGGCTCTGATTAAAATATATGACATTTCTGAGGTCACAAGACCGAGGACATCTTCCAGAGCTCATTTAACTGTTAAATAGAGCAGTGTTGCAATTAACTATTCCATAAATTGGTTTGCCAAATTAAATTGCCAGAGTGTGACATCAAGTCTCTATGGAGACGAGACCAATCCCTCCACTTTACTCCATGCTGCAACACGGATGTAGGACAAACAGATGTAGGTTTTGTCTAGGGTTGAAACCAGGCGGCAACTTCCGGGCCTGACAAGCTGCAGTCTATCTAATCTCCAACAGGGGGCGACTCTACTGGCTCCTTCTATAGAAGTCCATGGGGAAATGACCCTACTTCTCACTTGATTTATTACATCAGTAAACGTTCTCCTATTGAGTTTATGGTCTCAGTCGCTATACTTTGAAGTCTTCTTCAATACAGCATGACATTCGTTTCGTAAATGGTGGTCCTATTCATTTTAAAAGGGACGATAAAGCAGGGGACAGAGGCTTAGCGGCGCTAACCGGGGTACTGTGGACATTAAAATAGCCGTGAACTTGTTTTTGGGTGTGGTCCATGTTTTTATCTTAAACTTTGACCCTCTCACTGTGTGTTTTTAACTTTGCCAAAGTTAATTGGAACATTTTGGTCGCCATAAAATGTCTTGTTCTGCCAACCAAGCTAGCTAGCGCTAGCTGGTAACTTAAGGGAAAGTCTGCCTTTTTTTCAGTAAACTCTGTGAACTGCCATACATGCTGATGGACAGGACTAGTACCCAGAGGTCCGCGTTTACCTGCCAGTAAATCTCTGCTGGGTGACTCTGCAGGGTTAAAAATCGGCAACTTTCCCTCTTTTTTAGCGTTTAGCTTAGCACAGCGCCATTGAAACTACTGGGTTAGACACGCCATCCTCCCCAGCTCTGCCCTTTTGTCCAAATATGGTCACTTCTGGATCTAAAATACCAAGATGGCGACGGCCAAACTGCAAACTCCCAGCTTCAAAACGGCATAATATCACACCAATATAACCATAATGTAGTTTGCTACCAGACGCGGAGCAAGTCTGTTGGAGCTGTTTCTGCAGCAAGAACAAACTGGAGGAAGGTGGTGAAAATGAGCTAACAATCTGTAGGCTTTCTGACACGGCAGTTCACTTTCCTTCCTCCGTCCCTCTGTTCCCTCTTTGTCACTGGGACGCTAGTCACTGCCGGCCGAGGCAGATGGCCCGTGGATCGTGAAAGGGCAGCGCCCACCAATCCTTACCCACCAACCTGGCAGCACCCACCTGGGTGCCACCTGCTCCTCTTGTCTGTTTGACCCTCTTGCCAGCCACACACCAGGGACCGCGTGGCTAAAAAAAAATCAAAAAAAAAAAACTGTGAGGAGAAAGTAGATCTCACATTTGTTTTCTGCCTAATTTTCTCTCGGTTTGTTGTTGTAATTGAAAGTTATAGACACCCAAGACAAAAGTATAAACAGACTGACATTGTCGCAAAGTAATGTTCACCCCTGAACATGTCCAGTGGTTGCTGCAGCTGTTTTGCAGCATGCGATAGGAGACTTAAAGGTTGACCTATTTACAGTAGCTAGCTATAGATAGTGCCTGTTGTCTCTCTGACTCACCCACTGTCTCCCTCCAATGCGTTGTCATCCAGGCTGGCCCTATAGTGAAGCTGGGCTCTTTTATTTAGTCATATGCTGAGGAACTTAAAGGACCATACAGATATTTTAGGCTGATCTTGCCTAACAGTAAAGCTTGGCAAAAACTACAAGTTGACCTATTGCCCGTGATGGTTTACCTTCCTCCCCCAAAGAAATGACAGCATCAGTTATTTGTTCAAATGCCTACAATTGACACATAGGCCATTTTTACGCAGCCAAGATTTTAGGGAAGAACTAGGTCAGATGGGTGGAAGCATGTCCTACCAACAGTCAGTTTCGTTGGTCACAGTTTCTTTTTAACCGTGACCACAATCAATCCCTAACCCTAACCACGCAGTTCATCGGTTAACCGCTAGGTTTCCCTAACCTCGAAAAAAGTAGTTTTTGAAACTCAAACAGTGATCTTTCCAGACTTAAACAGTCAAATCCATGACTTGAATTGTTCTTTGAATCTGCCTTAGACCTTTTGTGGATCTGCAGGCAATACATTCTCGGTGATTTAATTATAGTATCAGCTAGAAAGCTTGATTATACTGTACCTTCCACATGTGATGTAGTTGAAAGTTGGGTGAGCCTACAAGTCCAATCATCTGTCCCCCTCCAAGTAAACGGGAAGCATTTCCGTACATAATCTTCATTAATATTAATCTTTATCTCTTCACTGGTGCATTGTGTAGGTAAAGTATAGGCCTACATGCTAGTCTCGCATGTTAGTAATGTCATTCACAGTGTTTCAGGTTATTACATGACTTTAAGGTCCCCTCAAGTGCTTTTCCCAGTTTGCTTTTTACAAGGGGGGTGTGGATTACCTCAGTGTGGGCCTTGAATAAGACTGCTTGTTTCAAAACAGATGTGGTGTGTTGCGCGGCGCTCTAGCAGAGAGAATGAGCTCATTGTTTACAGTTGAACCTGGTGCTAATTTTTTCTGAAACGCTAACAGCTGCCTAACTGCACCACCAGCCAACATTGATATCTGGCACCCCCTGGCCTCTGTGTGTGTGTGTGTGTGTGTGTGTGTGTGTGTGTGTGTGTGTGTGTGTGTGTGTGTGTGTGTGTGTGTGTTGGCTAGACCAACTAGGCGCCTGATGATTGCCACCCCCTCCACTCAAAGCACCATCCGCTCCATCCTAGTGCACTCCCCAAATCTAATCTACGCAATGAAATCGATCGGAGTCACTGCTCACTACGGCCAGTGCAGACTCGCCAGTGTTGGGTTGCCTACTTAAGCCAGCCAGCCAGCCAGGCCCCCCCCCCCTTCTGATTCTTTGAGCGGTGGAGTTGGAACAGGTCACATGCTTATTTCACAGATAAGAAAATAAGAGGAATGTTTTATTTGGATTCAATGGTGATTTACAGTTTTATTAAAGTAATTGTGTGCACATCCCACCTTCTGGCAGGTGCAGGACAAATGAAGAAGACCCAGTAGCTTGCTTTTGTATTAAATATGGGAGTTTAAAGCAGTGTTGCGGACATTACATTTTTTTTTTTCGGTTTACAGTTTTAACCAGGCCTTTTCAATGTAAAATAAAGCCAAACTTTAGAGCGTCGCATACTGTGCTCCGTGGCTGCAACACAACAAGCGCCTGAAAGTACGGTGGCCACTATGGAAACCCAAACTCGCGCATGTTAAATATGGAACCGATGATCGGATTCGAAACACAATTTTCCCAACGATTGGAAGCGGTTCTCGATGCCCAATCCTGGTCCTATGGTCGTTGCGAGCAAAGCGACCAATATGGAGTGATTTTGCAGTGTGATGGCAGTGGTTGATAGGCCTGTGATACCATCACCCACGCAGGCACTTATCTAGCCACTGTATCGCTGAAACACGGTTCTACACACGGCAAGTGTTGGTATTTCTTTTAATGACTAATTCAGTTAAATAACTAAGAGCTATTGGCTTTGCAGGGGGGGTGAACATAAATCTAGACAAATGGAGGGATGAAGCCAGTTGAGACACGATAGTTGTACTCCCTCTAATTGACTTAAGTGCCCCTTATTAATCTTGGGCCATTAGCACCTCAGCTTCCTTCTAATTGGCTACATCTATTTGCAGTCCATTGCGCTTATCTGCTGTTGTGAGCACGCTTGCCCGTTGCATGTTCCCTGCTCCACGGCGGTAAACTTTGGCCTTGTTTTTATGTATTCTGTGGGAAGTTCAAACCGGTGCGTGGTCTCACCTCGGCAGTGGAGGGACGTGCAAGCTTCCCTTCCTTTTTAAATGTATTTTTTATAGGTCGAAGAGACGTCGGGGAGAAGGCTGGGCCCTTGTTTGTGGCGAGCAGCCGAGCTACAGACAGTTTGATGTTAATTTACCCGCACTCAAGCCCAGGGGCAGCTTCCTGCCTGCCTCAGCTCTTGATGCATTTTTTATTTTTCTTGTGCCTTACTTCTCACTCCCCCTTTCTCCTTTCATTGTGATATTTTCTGCCTTTGTTTTTTTCTTTCCCTTTCTGGTATGGGACTGTAGTCTCCCGTCCACATGACGAGACAAAATGAAAGGAACGGGGAAGTTGAGGAAATGGCCATTTCCTCTTGTTGCTCCCACCTCGGCTTCATATATCCTATGGTCTTCCCCCGCCTCTCTCCATTCTTTGTTTAGTTTAGTGTGTATGAAAGGTTAATCTTCACATGTCCTGTGGAAGACAAAATGATGCGACTGTACAATGACGAGAAAAAGAGAGTTTGGGAGCGCGGCAGAGCGGAACCGGGGAGAACTCTCAGGGAAGCATAGCTTATGGAAAATCTCCAGGTCTGCCAGTTCCAACTGGTACATTCTGAACTCTGCACACAACACTTTTTATTTCCCTCGTCCTCTAAGAGAAAGACAGATGTTCTGTCGTTCTGCTCTCCAAATTTCCCCTCTGTTCGTGTCCTTTCAGGGTGTCCCAGCGGGCAAATTAGCCCCCCAGCTTGAATTTTTGGCGCCATTGCGGCAACTTCCAGGCCTTATGTCAAACTGAACAAAAGAGGTCAGGAAAAGTTTGCACAAGAAGCCTAAAAAACTTCAGGAGTGCTCGCCTGATTGTAGCAATGGTAGCAATACCCAGAGCTAAATGTCCCTGCGTAGGGTCGGTGGCGTCTGCCACCAAACCATCGGCGCTGCTTCCATCCCCCGCCTGGGGGCCAAAGTGGATCAGTGATTGGTCACTGACCAGTTATCATTATGCAATCGACAACCACCGTTGCTGAATATTGAAGTCACCCCACAAGTGCCTAAAGGGCATGGCATACTTCTTTTCATACTACGTTGGGTGTGTGCAGAAAGATTTGCATGGGCATACATTTTGGGCAGCGCACGGATGTACACGATTTGCGTGGGCTGCTGTCAACTTGGGCAGCCGACAGAAATGGCGTCATATGGACCCTCGCGGGAACACGAACATGGAATGTAAAGCTTAAGCTTTAAGCTAGCAGTCCCCCCCCCCCCAATAGCCACTAGATCCTGGCCCTCAAGAAAACCCCAGACTGTATGGTTTTGTATTTGACATTATTGCTTGTTTTGTCTGATCAGAAACAGTCATATTCAACATATCATAGAAGACTAAGGAAACCAGCAAATAGAAATTGAGAAGTTCAAATCAGGGAATATATATATATATATTTAGATTGCTGCAACTATTAATTGATTATTTAAATTGTTAGCTGATAAAGTTTCTGTCGATCAAAAAATTTATGAAAAGTTTCAGCTCTATATGTATAGTAAGTCTGGCTCAATTTTGCCCCAATTTCAACAAAAGGCTCTGACACACCAACACAACGGCCGATGAGTCGGCAGAAAAGGCACCCGGACTGATCAGTCGGCTCCCGTCTCCCCGAGTTGGTCAAAAAAGTGCCTCGCAACACGCCGAAGTGATGCCGACGCCGAAGTGACGCCGACTTGAGCGCGCGTTCTGCGCGTGCACGAGACGTAATACGTCTCCATAACAGCAGGCGCCGCTGCTCTGTATTGTCGCCCAAAAAATGAAAACCGGAAATGATGGAACATCTCCAGTGTTTCCTTTAGGATTTCTTTTAGCAGTGGGGGCAAGTCCGAACACCCCCTCCACTATTAATTACATTATATAATGCAGTGTAACTACTTCAGCATGTACATAATGCACCTAAAATACAAACATTCTCTGACATGCACTCTAACAATGCAGCCCTATTTCTGATACCGTGGGGAGGCAGAAATGTTGCCGTGGGGGGCGGGGGGCGCCACGGTCAAATCAACATAGAGGAAACACTGATCTCTCTAGACCTCGTAAACATAGAGCACGCTGTCGTCAGTCATTGTTTTCCTTCAGAGAGTGGTGATGGTAGCAGAGAAGTATCGTCGTTGTCATTACTCGCTGAACGGAAGAAAATGCGCCTTAATGTGTTTTCTAAATCCATCGGGTCTCCCAAGTGTACCATCCTCTTATGACGGTTGGTTTGGCAGTGCCAACAGCAGCAGGCCAGCCCAGTCCCCAGCACTGATAAAAGCCCCACGTCCATAGAAACAACAACACGCTCTCCGAGAGGAGACTGCACACTCGCACACATCCAACCGATACAAAAAGTTGGGCACTATTGTGCTTAACTGATTACATGGAGATTACAGCCAGGCAAGTTTATCTGGACTTTCTCAGCATTGAAACGACGGCCTGCAAATTCAATCTTTGATTGGGAGCACTTTTTATCGTTTGAGGAAACAGATGAAAGTTCCACAAGCACAGTAACAAAACAGACTGTGATAAGTCTGTCTCGGAATCTCGTCTCCTCGGCCTCAGACGTAACCGATGGGTGAGATTGGAGTCACATAGTTAGCCAAATGCAATTATGTAACTGTGTCATGGACGCGGATGACGTGGAAATGAGGGTGGGAGTTATCTGGACAAGAGGAAAGACCTTGCATCGTTGGGGAGCGTGCAGCCTAGTGCAGCATACTCGTCATACTGCGTCCAGATCGAATGTAAAAATAGCACAAGGACGCGTCAGGTTTTCATGTTTATAGGTTGGACGGTAAATAATAGTAGCGGCAGGGTCTTTGTCATAGCGTGGGGGTTTTAAAATTGACAGGGACAGACAGAACAAATGGATGGCACTTGAGCAATCGAGGTTAAAGGATATGTAGAGAGAGAGAGAGAGAGAGAGACGGTAAGAGACAGCTGACAGAGTCCAGAGACAGCTGATAGAGAGAGTCTGCGACTTCTTCTGCCAGAGTCTGTCTCTCTGGCTCTTGTCTGTGTGTCACGTACACTTTTCCTACAGCCACCATCGGCGCTTGCCCTCCCCTTTTCCCTTTATCTCCCCCCCTCTCTCACAGCCCAGATATCCCAGAGGGCCGCGGGGTTGACTCAGGGCAGCGGGGCTGATTGTCCAAAGCGACAGACGGCTGGCCGATTGGCCTGGTGCTGGCCAGTGTCAGCTGACTCTGTGTGTTTGTGTGTGTGTGTGTGTGTGTGTGTGTGTGTGTGTGTGTGTGTGTGTGCCCTCCCTGATGAATGTGGCATTTTGGAAAAAAGAAAAGCACGTTATTTATGAGACTTGGCAATCAAAGTGTAGGCCGACAGAACGTTCCCAAAGCCCAGAAAGTGGAAGTAAATACTTTAAATAAAATAAATGTTTTAGGGGGATCCACAGTTCCTTAAAAAATGTTTTCAGATTTTAGTTAATGGTCTTATTTTTCAGCATGTAACGATGTGTTTCTTTGTTGACTTTGGTACATCCTGCCTGGTGACCAGCAGCTATTTATTCCGATGGTTGGTTGTTTTGGAAATCGATTTCTCAATGCCAAAACTTTCAAAAAACAACTCCCCCCCACCACACACCCCCCCAGGCAGATACATTGCCAGAAAGCCATATTCCATCAGCTTTGTTTCTTCCAGTTTGTTCTCAAATTGGTCTTAAATTCGATCCCTTCTAGCATTAATGAAGTCTTAAAAAGTCTTACAGTTGGCTTTTGGAAAACCTGCAGCTACAACGCTTTTGGCAGCGTACAATAGTCTGCAGTAATTTGATGGTTACACTGGCATGTGCTTCCCCACTTCCAGTGAGCAATAAAACGAAAGGCAGAGCCCCCTTTTTTATTTTTTATCTGCTGTTGTTTTCCACAGACTCTGTCTGATATGCGTGGGATTCATTGAACAGTTTGCGTCTTAGGGAAATGGCTCGCGAGGCAGCCCTCCCCTCCCCCCCTGCTTCTCCGGGCCAGGAAACGCCAAACGTCTGAGATCCGTCATTTGTTCCATCTGGCGAACCCAGTGGAGGAGCCGAGGGCTTACATAACTAAAACAAATATCCGACATTTTAGGGGATTACATCATAAGAGCGGGTTCAAATTGGCAGGTTTTTAGTGGTGTTGATGTGCTGGGGAGGTGCGGCGCTGCAGTTTTAAAGCCACTTTGTTTTAAGGACAAAATATCTGTACAAAATCCCTCCGTACGAACCGGTCCGGGTATTTTCGTGATGAGTGGAATGATGCAAATGTTGCAGCGCATCATGTCACGTCTCACCGAGTGATGTGGTCATCAGTGACATGCATTACAGGAATCTTCTGAAGATGTTATTGCATCGTCTGGCTCTGCAGGTTTTGTAATGCCTTGGAAGCGTCTGTAAGGTTTCTTCACGTTTTTTTTTTTGCATTATTATCCTTGCACGTTGAAATGCTTATTGCCTTCAGCAGGCCGCTTGCCCAATGACGTCTATGTTCAAAACTTTGTTCAGCCCCCCACCCCCTCCCCGCCCTCCTTGTCCTGCTGGAACTGCTCTAAAATAAGGCGTGTGTGCCTGAAAGAGAGAGAGAGAGAGAGAGAGGAAAAGAAAAAAGGCTTTCGCACACACCGACTGAATGATGGATTTTATTTGGTCTCTGTTTGCTGAGCCTGAGCTTGGCTGTGTTGGTCTGTTATGTCGGTTTCTATGGTGAAAAACACAGGCCATGCCAGACTTGACTAGTACAAGGAATAAAAAAAAAAAGCATGTGCAGGGACAGGGAGAGGTTGTGGGGGGGGGGGGGCTAACAAGGGAAACTCAATTCCAAGAATTAGGAGGGTGTGGAATCACAGAGAGCGAGACACGACAGAAGGAAGTCTATGTGCAGTGCACCGGAACACGTCAGTCAGCGAATGAACCGAGGCAAATGGAAATAAAATGGCCCGATGAGACGAGTTCTGCGTGTCTCTCGAGTTGAACATCTTTGACAGACAAAGGCTTCCACAAAATGAAGCTGCCATAACTGATATCAGAACAGACAGCTCTATTAGAATCACTTCAAGTTTGAGCGCTTGTATTATTTGCTCAGCATAGGTGCTCATAAAGGGTGGTGAATAGCAGGAGTGCACGATGAGCTTTCCTGAAAGAAACAATGGAAGAAGTGGAGGCAATCAGGCGTGGCCTCGTCATTTGTTTGCAACCTGCGCATTCTCCATCCCAAACTGGCGACGCGGGTCCCGTGGAAGCCAAAGCCAAAGCTGTGGAACGACCACAACAAAAAGGTCCGCCCAAGGTCCAATTTCCAGCTTTTCCAGTTCAGCGGTAAAGTTGGAGACTGTAAAAATCCACCATTTTTGGGTCAGCGAATGAAGCATTTGGCGGTCGTTTTTTTCCGGGTTACAGCTACGGCACACTTTCAGAATAAAATAATTTGAGTTGATTGACTGTATAATTAGTAATTATTAGCTGCATTTCATGGACATTATAGGCTGTAAATTATCAGAACAAATAGGGAAAATGCCCCATCACAGGTTCCCAGAGGCCAAGGTGGCATCTTAAATTGTTTGTCCTCTCTGACCAAAGATATTGCATTTCTATTGAGCAGGCGTGCAAAATTGTCACCTTTCAGCAAAAATTGCCTTTTTCAATCCAAAAAAAGGTCATTTATGCGATTCCCGTCTAACCGATGAGTTTATTTTTTTTGCATTTGTAGCAGTAATCGTGTTAATTCTGGGGTGAGCTTTTGCTAAAATCGACTGTAAATCCAATTTAAAGCTTATATATATATATATATATATATATATATATATATATAGAAAGAAAATTCCATCTCTGTCACATTTTGTCACCCCTGATGAGTCTGCACCCCTGAATGATATAAAAACCTTCAATCAGTCCCCCCGCCATAGTTTGGCGTTTGGTTTTGAACCTCAATAATCCTGATGTACCAACTGAAAGGATGTACACCGAGCTAACACATGCAGCCTCACCCAGACCCCTCCACTGAGTGGGACTGTACTGTGTCTGCTTCCCTGAAGCCCGTTCAGATGCATTGTGAGCTTCAGTTAACAGCGCTAATCCCACATTTCAGCATGAACATGGCTGCTGCTTATTCATGCCGTTTCCTCTCCATGAATGAAAGATGAGGTGCATTAGCGCATGCTGACATATGATTGATAGTGTGTGTGTGTGTGTGTGTGTGTGTGTGTGTGTGTGTGTGTGTGTGTGTGTGTGTGTGTGTGTGTGTGTGTGTGTGTGTGTGTGTGTGTGTGTGTGTGTGTGTGTGTGTGTGTGTGTGGAGGGATGAGGTATGTTAGCAGTGTCAAAGCCGGATTGATTGGGTGCATTTTATTTAACAGATTGGAGTGAGTGAAAAGGTCAACTCTGAGTGCAAGGCTGCCGTTCTACTCTGCCATTTCCTTGATTGGTGTGTGTGTGTGTGTGTGTGCGCGCGTGTGCGCGCGCAGGTGTGGGAAAACGAATGTTTAGACTAAATCAAAGCGCTCTTGTTGTTTTTTGTCAATCTTTTGTATATGCAGCTGCATCGAATCTGTCTTTGTTCATCATTCCACATCTGTGTGTGTGTGTGTGTGTGTGTGTGTGTGTGTGTGTGTGTGTGTGTGTGTGTGTGTGTGTGTGTGTGTGTGTGTGTGTGTGTGTGTGTGTGTGAGTGAGTGTGTCATGCCCGTACCTGCTTGTCTGTTATCAGTCCATCTATCTGAAGCTTTGTGGTATGCAGCTCACCTGCAGTAAAATAACTCCCTCACACAAACTGTGCCAACACACACATATTTGTGTGTGTGTGTGTTGGCACAGTGGAGACAGTTACTGAGTCCAGAACTAGTAGGTAGCACTAGGTAGTCAGCACATATTGGCACATAGAGGCACAGGAATGTATGTTGGCGCACGCAAGCACGCGCACACATACACACACACACACACGCACGCACACATTCACACTTCTCTTGACTAGTGTCTGCAAACAGGAAAGGTGAGTCACTCACCGTCTCTTTGCCCTTCTACTCATGCTTTCGGTGTGTATGTGTGTGTCTGTCTGTGTGTGTGTGTGTGTGTGTTTGTGTGTGTGCAGTCAGCACTCTCCCAGGCATGCAGTCACACGCACCCTTTCACGCACACACATTCGCGCACACTGCAAATCTATCCAAATCCACAGATGAAACAGATGTCACTCCAACCGAAAAAACAACAGTGTGTGTGATGTGTGTGATGTGTGTGTGTGTGTGATGTGTGTGTGATGTGTGATGTGTGTTGTGTGTGTGTGTGTGTGTGTGTGTGTGTTTCTGGCAGGTCACAGTGATCCCTGCTCTCTGGTTTGTGTGTGTGTGTGTGTGTGTGTGTGTGTGTTGTGTGTGTGTGTGTGTGTGTGTGTGTGTGTGTGTGTGTGTGTGTGCGTGTGGTGACTCAGGTTTAGAGGATCATTCCCCCCGGGGTCTGCTTTGAATCTGTGTTGTCAGTTTAGTCTACACTTCTCCGCTAAAGCAATGGGTTTACCGGTTGTTGTGGCTACGGCTCTGGTCCCCCCCACCTGATTGGCTGCTTCCATCATCAACATCACACACACACACACACACACACACACACACACTGGGTTTTTCAGTTTGCTGTGGCAACAAAGAGCTGAAGAACATACAGCAAGTACTTCAAGTGGCTCTGTAGATGCAGATTTCATCGACGGCTACGGATTCTTAGGGTTCAGTCTGGTCTAATGTGGATCTGTGGCCCTACTGGGATGTCGGATCATTTAAATGTTCTGGCGGCGCATAAAGACCCCTCTTGCGGTACCCTACTGAACCCTTTTAGTTAGGAGTGTGTTCGGGAAGAGAGTGCTCTTTGAAAGCATGCTGCCCCGCCTCGCTCCCCCCATGGCTGCTGTGCTTTCGAACATGTTTGCTCCCCTCGGGCGCACACTTACTGTAAAACCAGTCCTTTTTAATTAAGACGGATTCCAGTGAGGAAAGAAGAGCAACTGCTACCCCCACATCCAAACACACACACACACACACCCACACACACAAACACACAAACACACACAAACACACACATCCTCACACATATAACCGAAACATCCTGTCGTTTGCTTTTCTTCCCTTTTCTTTTCCCTTCGCATAATCTTTCTTTTTTTTTTTTATCTTTTTCTGGAAGCTAGGGAGTTGTTCCTTCTCCTCTGTGTGTGTGTGTGTGTGTGTGTGTGTGTGTGTGTGTGTGTGTGTGTGTGTGCGCGTGTGTGTTTTGTCGCTATTAAATGACACACTGTTATAGAATGTAGAGAGTTGCATGCACTAGAGCTGCAAAGATTAATCGATTAGTTGTCAACTATTCAATTAATCGCTAAACTATTGTGATAATCGATTTAATCGGTTTAAGCAAAAAAAAACTTTATGAAAAAAGTAAGAATTCCCTGATTTTAAATATGATAAACATCACAATTCTATGCTGTATTGATCCCCCCCCACCCCACCCCACCCCACCCCCACTGGTACCAAAGCCTCAGGTGAAGTTATGGGATGTCTTGGTTGTGGAAAAGGGCCATTAGTCAGCGGGGCTTCACCGTAATCTGCCCCCATTTTATTAACCACCACAACGATAAAAGCGAGGCTAAAGCAGTTGTTTGCCTCACCACCCACATTCTGAGCCAACGAGATGCCCCCCAGCTTATTACTGTCTATCCTCGCTCCGTCATAACACCCAGATCTCATCCAATTATGCTGATTCATGAGGCTTGACCTCAGCTCTGACCCGTGGTTTTAATATCGCCTCCCTCTGCCATTGATTGGACGGGGTTTAGGGTGTCTGTGGTTCCTCAGGAGCCAAACAAAATCACCCAAACATCATCTCTGTCTTTTTTTTTATTTTTTTATTTTTAAATCCTCCACCCCCCCTCCCCCTCTGCATGGAAATGTGCAGTAATTGTCTCTTCTACTCTCACTTACGTGAAGTGTGTCTGTTTGGGTTGGCGCAAGGTTAGCTGTTGAGATTTTAATCTGCTCGGCGAGCCATCTGCCGCCGTCGTTGGGCTGCATATCTCGGGGATTAAATCACAGGCTGTGCAGCACGTGGGATGTTCCTCGCACATGGTGAGAAACGCACGCACTCATCCAGCCACAACAAACAACAACAACAAGAACCGCGCTGACAAAAGACTGCAAATGCCGCCGAGGCGCTCACATGAAGCGCGCACATGTTCAGCAATGCAGGAGCGGAGGAGAATGTGGGCCACTGCCACTTCCCCTGCAGCTCACATTGCCAAACGACTCTCCATCGCCCGCAGCTGAAGGCCCTGATTACCATTTTATTATGGCGTGTCATTATTCTGATGCTATCAATTGAAATGAATTGGCAGACAATTGATTTACAATAACCCTCTCCTCCTGCGCTTCGCTGGCCCTCAGGGAGCCTCTGGTGCTCATTGATTCGTTCCTTCTGTCTGCTCTGTCTGACTGGCTGTAGCAGGCCTTCACCTACCATAGGCTACCCTACTTCGACATGACAGAGAGTAGGTTTACTGCTGGACTTTCCAATACAGTCATCTGCTAATGGGACTGCCACCTATGGACAAATTGATATCGATGTAATATCTGTGTCTGGTAGGGCTTTCCCAGCAAAAGATCCACTGGACCTTTTTTGAAGCTAGAATTGGGTTTAAGCAACATCCACACAATCCCAGACTTCATCAACAGACAATTCAAAGACACTGAGCTGAAAGATCCCAAAGAAAGCCTACCCCCCCCCCCCAAAAAAAAAAACTACAGCTGTCCTCGATTAAAGAAAATCTAAGACAACTAACACTCATGTGATTTTGCTTACTATTAAGTTGATTTAATCGACGGAACTGTACAACTGAATTTCTCCACAAAGAGTCATGCAAAAATGCCACTTTAGATCATTTAGATCATAGATTTAGATTAGGGGTGGGGGGGGAATCGATACAGCACAGTGTCGCGATATTTTCCGTGGCAATACCGTATCGATACACAGACGCCAAGTATGGATCTTTTATTATATATGCGTTGCTCAGTGTGTCCACTTGCCAATCCCATTTTGCAGCAATAAAATTAAAGTGAGATGATCAAACAGAGAAATGTATCTCTTTAGATAAAACAGATGTTGACAAAGTTTCCTTTTGGGGACATAAATTGAAATTGGAAAAAATTTGAAGTTGGGAAAGAAAAAGTAATAAATTGCAATATATCGCAGAATATTGCAACATGTTATAAAATCGCAATAATATCGTATCGTGACGTAAGTATCGTGATGATATCGTATCGTGAGGCCCACCCCTATTTAGATTTGCTTATAAGTTTCTTGGAAATACTGTAAGTCATTGAGCATGAAATAGCATAAAACATGACTAATCTACCAAGAGGGGGCAGCCCTACCGTAAACGACATCCGTACATTCAATAGAACATCAAAAATAAAGTACAAAATGGGATCTACCTGGAGCAGATTCTTGGTTTCTCGGTATCGTTCACTTTTGCACACAGACTGAACGAGTCCTGGGTGCACCTAGTGGACCTGTGAAAACACAATTTCATTTACAGAATTTCTGTATCTATTTCATGAAGTAAATTGTCGTCAACTTTGATTTCAGTGTGTAGATAGAAGCACTTTATATGATTCAACAGGATATCATACAGTACAAGGACAGAACATCATGGGTATGGATAGAACATCTTTCCTTTTTAGCTCACACATTGCTATTTTAACTTGTGTAGGCCCAAGCCGCAGCAGTCCGGCTGAGCTGGCATGTTTCTTAGAGTTGGGTGGCTGCTGGTAAAATCGCTCAACATGCTGATTGGAGCGAGAAGAAGAAGAAGAAAAAGGAAAAAAAAATACTCCCAGCTGACCATAGGGCATACAGAACATCATTAGTGCCAAGTGTCTGAAAGCTGTCGAAAAACGTTCCCGTCACAGCGCAACTGGAGTGCTCGCTAACAACCCAGACCATTATGCCGCCGCTCCCCGAGTACGCCAGCAGACCGAGCCCGGCACACATGGAGATGGGGCTTTTGGAACATGTAACACATGTGCAGTGGCAGCCATTTTCTCTCACCTCAGCGTGAAGAGTCTCAACGGAGAGTCTCTCACCTCAGGGGAAAATGTATGTGACAGTTTTGGGACTTTGCCCGGACAGTTTCTCCCCCTCTAAAATAACTTGTATGGATGCAGCGGCGGATGGAGCTCACCATGCTCTCCGCCCCCTCCCCCTGGGGTAAATATTTCAAGTCTTTGCTGGAACTCCACTCTGCTCTGTTAATGACTTGTAATTTTCCAGTTTCTCGCTGCAGCGTTACAGGAACAGCGCTGCCGTCTCTCAAGACCCAGCACTCAGCCTTGAGGAGGACATGACCTAATGTCTCTCGATGAAGCAGTTCCCTTTTTTTCAACTTGCGATTGCTGACTTCCTGTCTGACAGACTACCGTTTGCATATTTATTTATTTATTTTGGGGGGAGCCTCTCTGCATGTTTCAGTGGGTTGCAAGTGAGATGTGAAATGCTGATTAAACACTACAGTGCAAATGCTATATCAGGTGTAAGCCTTTGACAGATACTGTAAAGCTTTTAACTGATGGAAACAGCGCTAGCGCTAATCCTAATGCTACTCCTGCCTGATGTCCTGATGAGGTCTGATGATACTACAGTGTTTACTGTGGGATAGCTGGTTGTCACAGGCGGTTGGGATTGGCTGCCCAGACATCTGCCTGACTGCGTTGTGCTCTAAATGTGAAGGGAAGTGGAAAGGCTGTCTGCTGCCGCGCCAAGCAGGGGACTTCAACCTAAACCTACAGTATTTTCACAGCGTTCTGTGCTCTCTGTGGAATTCCTGTTTTAATATACTGTATATTATTTGGGGAAGTGATGAAGTATAAGAGAACTTAAGAAATGCATCCAGAGCTGCGAAGATTCTTTGATTAATCGATTAGTTGTCGACTATTAAATCAGTCGCCAACTGTTTAATAATCGATTAATCGCTTTGAGTCATTTTTTGAGTAAAAATTCTCTGATTCCAGCTTCTTAAATGTGAATATTGTTCTAGTTTCTTCTCTCCTCTGTGACAGTAAAGTGAATATATTCGAGTTGTGGACAAAACAAGACCTTGGTGAGGATTCTGTATCTGCTGTAACTAGCGTCATTGGTCCTGTCAGTAGAGCTCAACAGCAACCGCCCACTTTTTTAACAGCTCTGGTTCCAGAAGTGTTTTTCCCCATTAAATTGTTCCATTGACGTTTAAAAAAAATTGCTTATACAAAGAGTTTTAAGTCTGGAACCAAGCCAACCAGCTACGAGAGGAATCGTGACCATAAAACGTTTGATTCGGCACAACATTTTTTTTTTTTTTTGAAAAAGGCGAAGGTACAAGACTGCGTACAAAAACGATCGTAGACTTTTAAGGGTAGAAGCTCGCTCTGGCCGTTCCCGGATTCGCTGGTAAACATTTCAATGGTAACAACGAGTTGGACCAATCAGAGACGTCGCTGTTAGGCTTAGGATTGTAGTATAGTGTAATATTTCTCCATAAGATCGCGAATAAAACGCGTTTTTCTTAAACGAAGGTCGATTTCGTGCTTCTTGCTTTTACAGGAGCAGAAACTTTCTTTGACAACCTTGTAGCTCGTGGTCAGTCTACTCCGGATAGACATTACGGCTGATAATCAAAATCCTTATGGAGAAAATAAATGTGTTTTTTACTTCCAGAACCACACTGTTGAGCGCTATACATTCTCTGCAGCCTGCATTATACAGTATATATATATATATATATATATATATATATATATATATATATATATATATATATACATATATATATAGCTTAAAGTCATTGTTTAACATTTTACACAGCACACCTTGTTCATTTCACCTCCCCCTCCCCCTTGTTTTCCCTGTCTCTCCACATAATAACACTCAAAGATCACAGCTTGCATCCCAGCAGCCCTCATGTGTGCGCGGTTGTTTCCCCATGTTAGATGATGGGCCCAGCGTAGTGCTCTAATTGACCCGCCAAGTCTGCAAATGCATTAGTGCGGCCATGCTTGGCCCACTTAATGCCCAACTACAACAAACACAGCCATCAATAGATACAGCTGCATTTATAAAAAATTTTTATGCAGCATAGAAGGGACCCACTGTGTTCAGTGGTTTGCCTAAAAAGCAGGCGGACCCGGGGGGCGGCAGAGCCTGTCAGACCAGGGCCGGTGGCTAGTCATGGTGTCTGAAACAGCTGACAGGACGGCTGACCTAAACCTACCCCACAGACAGGAAGGAAAAGGAGTGTAGTCTCTGGGCGTCTGAGCTGAGGTCTCTCAAAGACTGGTTGTTTTGTGTACTTATTAATTGGGCAAGCAGTTAGAACATTTACCGAGAACGTGCCTGGCTAAAGGGCAGCCTGTAAGCTTTACTTCCATTCATCTACCACTGGTGTTATCAGGTCTGAGACTATATTTTAGGATAGGAGCTAGTTAGAAATAACATTGTGAGTTGATCACTGTTTTCCCTAGGTTTGTGGAAGACTTAGGTGCCTGTATTTGGCGGGGGTTTTAAGGACCCTCCCTCAAGAAAACGCTATGTTTTTCAATAGTAATAATAATTTTAAAAAAAAGAAGCAATTTCACATTATTTTAGACCCATTATTATTAATATATCTGTGTCTAAAATGCTGGACAAGCTAGAGCAGATAATAACTAAGAATGAAAAAACTGAAAGACAGAGCTTGCTAAAGAAGTCCACTGGGGACCGACTACAATCGTTAGATCTGGGAAAAGTCATTTAGTTTGTTCTGATGCTCACGTTGATTTTACATTCATTCGGCTTAGGTGGTGCCCAAAACGGCCCGGTGTGCTGCGTGTCTAACCCTTATAATGCCAGGGAAAACCCCGGATTGCATTTCAAATATTAAACAATGCGAATCCAGAATTCCCTCCAGAATTGTATTGTATTGAGCGTGAAAGCAAGATTTAGACCATAAACCAGGACCTGGAAATTGAAACTCTAGCTTCATATGCAACACATAGCCTATGTTTTGACTAAATCTCACCAGCTCAGTCGTTGCTACTACGTTTAAGTGTCGAAAACATTCACAGAGAATTGATTCTGCCCAACGGGATGTGTGCAGATCTGCGAGCGGCCGCCTCTCGAACGTATTCAGGAACTGAATTTGACATTTCAAAGAAGTATAGTATCGAATATATATATATATATCGAAGTATAGTATCGAAAGCAAAGACCAGCTGATCTAAAGCTAGAAACACTCACCCTCACGGTGTCTGTCGCGAGAACCTATACCCAGTGTTTAGTCTAACTACATGTAGTTTCCCTTCTACATTACATATGTCCAAAGCTTTGACCCTGCACACATGCTTCAATGCACAGAGCAAGACCAGCCATTACTCATTTGTGTCGGTGTCTTGTCTGCGAGGAAGGTGGATCCCTGGTTTTTAATCAGGGGGATTGAGCAGAAATTGGCCCGGAGGATTTAACTATCATTGCTGACCCCTCTCTGGTGTCAAGCCCTCAAACGGCCCTAATCCCACCACATCCTGGCCCAACTGCTCGATCCCAAACCGCGTCACCGGACAGTGCTTTAGCCAAAATGCGTCCAGTACAGGGAGTTGACTCTTATGGAAACGTGTTGCCAGCTCTTGTCACCATAGCGGACACTTCGACTGTCACTCAGGCGCTGCGCAACGAATCAAATTTGAATCGCGATTACGATTTTGGCTCCTAATGATCACATAAACAGAATAATCGAGAAAAAAAAAAGAAGATTATTTTACACATTACGTTTCGCAAGAAAACTGTTTTGTGTTCTGATTTGGGGGGGGCAGGGGAGTTCATACGGGGAAAGTATGACGGGAAATATCACAGTTCGAGGTGTTTTCACTGTTTAGTTCCATACATGTTCACATTCGTGTTAAATAATCCTTTAAATTTTAATATTGACCAAAATAATTGTGATTATGGTTTATTTTCAAGCAGCACAGGGCACATGGGGGTTTGTGTGTGTGCGTGCGTCATAGCTAGAGTGCCAAAACACTACCTCTTCCTGAATTAGAAATACTACGTGTTTTCCACTAGAATGTCTGCTCCACCCCATTCGCTGTTTACAGTTGACACAAGCTGTAAACACAGAGTCGCACATTACGGCTGAGCTGGGTAATCACACGTTTATTCATTCACCGACTCCGAGCCAGTGACCTAGCTTGTTTACTACGGCTCATTACTCCTCCAGGTGCTCCTGTGGACGGGACTTGGACGTGGTTGTGAGAGGACCCTTAACAGACTCACACGTTGTTAGATTCACACCTTCCATTATCCCTCTAACGCAGCGCATCACCTTCGCTGGCTCGGAGTGCCAGAGGCTTGTTTATGTTATCAACGATTCAGTTACAGCGACTGAGTCACAGCGGACCACTCCGTCTGCGAAAATTATCATCCCCATGAGCCTTTTTATTTATATTGTAGCTGTATATGGAAGCATGAACTGAACTTGGGAGAAAAAAAAAAATCACACGAGTCCAGGCTGCTTCTCACTTGGTTGCACTACAGACCTCGTTCTTACCATGCATATTATTCAGTTTGATTTCAACCACCTTATACATACTTGATAACCTTTATTTATCCAGCTAAGTCGATTGAGAACAACTTCTCATTTGCAGTGACGACCTGTCACATTCATAGCTGGACAACCACTGTCCAGTACAACCACAGTGTGATCTGCTGGCCACTGAGCAGCTCCACTGGAGCAGGTTGGGGTTGCTCAAGGGCACCTCAGTGGTGGTAATGAAGGAGGGACAAGCGCTGCTCTTTCACTTTCCCCCCACCCAGATTTTTTCCTGTCGGTCTGGGGATTGAACCGGTGGACCCAAGCTCGCTTCTTTACCCACTAGGCTACCACTGCCTTATAAAGTTCCAGTCCTGATACCTGTTTTGGGTGGGCCTCAAATAATGACGGGTCTTCCTGAACAGGAGGTTGTGTTTTATAGTATTATTCACACATTCCAGAAAGTAGGGCTGCTCGATTATAGAAAAAAAAAATCATAATCACGATTTATTTTGGACAGTATTGAAATCCCGATTATTTAAGACGATTACTAATGGACTTTTGGAAAGATGTTGCATTCATTGAACTTAAAAAGCAGGGAAACAGTTAAACAAATCGACAGTGAAAACACCTTGAACTGTAATATCTCCCTTGAATACTTTTCCCGTATGAACTTTTGTTGACAAAATACAAGAGTTTGCTTGCAAAACGTAACGTGCAAAAAATAGTTTAGCTCTATTACATTTGTTTTTGTGAGCCGGAATCCTAATCACGATTAAAATTTGATGTATATCATATACAACGTTCTGAGTGAAACATGATCCTGAACAGTTCAGTCAACGATGGCAGCTCTTGTTAACTAGCTACACCAGCTAGTCCAGAGGGTTAATTACAGGTCAAGAAACGCAGTCAAATTGGCTCAAGACCCAGTCATGACCAGAAACACCCGAGATAACAAAAGTTCCCATTCAGTATTCTTCATAATGTTCATAGAGAGAGTCCAGTGTTTTCCCCCAGTGGCTGCCCACCGGATCTAAGCCACTAAGCCAATTCGGTTGCAAACTTTGATGTAGTCATATTTTCAAATCTCCAGTTAGCTTTTAGCCCTGACTTAACGTACGGCCCTATGGAATCTGTCCCATTGTATTTTTTTAATTCTCAATTTCGCCGTTCCGTCCGTGATTCTGTTGTCACGGAGACTGTTGGGCTGTGACTGGCCCCAGCCGAGGCCCTTGTCACGGGGCTAAACAACTTCTTTTGGGGGAAACCCTGGAGTCAACTGTGATATTCTGTATATCACTCAGTACAGTTATACAACTCTGGGAAGAGCCATCTGTACTACCCCGAGACATCCCCCGTGTAAATACACATCTTTATTCATGCGCCATTTAATACAGCTTTATGATAAAAAGTTTAAGATGTCATAATGGAATTGTCATTATTTAAGATGCATTGTAGCCACAGTATAACTGAGGCGGTGAATCACAGATGGCTCTATGTAGGGGAAATGCTGCGTCTTACTCCAAAGAAGCAGATAATGGTGCCAGCTTTCAATGTCTCCCATGAGGCAGCATCTTTATTCCCCGGCCCCCCCCACCCACTGCAGCTGTAGGTGTCAGTGAGATAGAGACAGAGAAGGCCAGCTTTGAGGTTAAGAATGTAATTGGTGGTCTGTCCCGGGCACTGGTAGCGGAGGGCTCCAGGGATGAGGCTTTAGCACGCGTAATGATGTCTGTAAGATGAGAGGGGATTTGACTGCGAGCCCCCGCCCTCCCTTAAATCCCCCCCTCATCCTCGGAGGATCCTTGCAAACTGAAACCGCAAGGACACGCGGTGCACTGACAATACAGCGAACCCATTATTAGCCATTCGCCTGTCCCATTTGAGGAAGTCTACCCGGACCTCTCAGCCTATTAAATGCAATGAACGTGAATGGGTAACGGTTGTGGACATGAGTAAGGAACACAAGTTACACTACTGCATGTCACATTCCAAACTGTAGCCTGACATCATTCCAGGGGAACGCAAACCTGTCCTAATCCTTTCAGATTAGTGAAAACTTCCTGTGTGTTTAAAGGATGTGGGTCTGGGAGCACCCAGTCATCACCCAGTCATCGGTTGTGTTTTGTGTCCATCTTAGTGCAGTTAAGAAGTGTTGAGAGTTTGTTGTAAGGTGTTGGGATGTGATTTATCATTATGGGATTTGGCCAGCCTCTGCAGCCTGGCTCTGCTGCAGCAAGCTCCTTTGATGTGGGGTCTTAGGCGGGTTCGCTTATTTTGGTGTCTTTGCATTTGTGTCTCTGTGTGTGTGTGTGTGTGTAAATAAGCATGAATTTTCAAACGATAGACTCGTGGGTGCGTGCATGCGCACGAGCGCATGCGTGTTTGCACAGAGCTCTTGGCTAGGTTGTCACATGTTAACCCTGGTGCAGCAGCCTGGACTGTACGGTACCCGAAATGCCTGCTTGTGTTCCAGTGCCCCGTCCGTAATACTTGGAAATCAAAGTGTCAGTTTGTGTATATATGTGTGTACTTGTGTGTGTGTGTGTGTGTGTGTGTGTGTGTGTGTGTGTGTGTGTGTGTGTGTGCCCGCCCGCCCTCCCCCCCAGTGCTATTTATGTATTTGCTTAGCCATGCGACTTAACCCTTTCACAAGCAACCTCAACCTTAGGGCACGTTACACGCCAAGCAGAAATATGCCCTATGCCCCACATTTCCCGATCCTGCGCACACACGCACGCACACGCACAGACGCACGCACAGACGCACTTCTCCCCTCATTACCCATGACTCACATCTGGCCTCCTTTTTAAACGGGGCAGCCTTTTGCACCAAAGCAAGGAAAAGAGCCATCAGCAAATTCCTCCGCACTTGAGCCTACAGCCGTCTTCCAACTAGAATTATGAAAATATTCGATACTATAACAGCAAGAACCATATAAACTGAACTACAGGCCTTTTTTGGATTTTCAACCACAAATAGAAACATGCGGCTGTACGGCTGAAGGAGCTGACGTTCATCAGCAACAGTTATAATTATAAAGGTTTGGGTTGCCATCTAATATTATGAACTAGTAAGCATCAAGACATCTTTATATGAGATTGGACACACAATCACAAGTGACACACACACCACACACACACACACACACACACACACACACACACACACACACACACACACACACACACAGACAGATCAATGGAATTATCCATTAGTGTATCAGCAGGGATTAGAACAACTTTAAAGATGGAGCAAATTGAATTATCCTGCTTTTAGATGGCTCGAAAACATTTGCTGCCTAAGATCATAGAAGGGACATAAAATAATGTTTCTGTATTCATTTGTCCGTTTCTAAACGGGTCTGGTCTAAAGGCAAAGCTGCAGACATAAACTTGATAAGCAATGGTTTTTTTTTGTGGATATGTCCTTTCATTAAATATGAAATGTCTGCCAATCAGTGTCATCCACCTTCAAAATGATGACGATTAAGATTGATTGAATATCCACTATAGAATTGATGAAAGCACACTTCTAAATTTCTATAAGTTAAATTCAATAACTTGTATGCTGTGTTTAAGCCAGCAGGAAAAATACACAGTGTGTGAAATGTAAACGACCAATAGGACAGGTAAAATGTACACATCTCAGCAACAATCCATGATACACTCGTTTTATGGATTATTTCACAATCATCAAAAATCCAATATCAGTTGGGCTATCCTGACAATTTTTTAAGTTAGTGATGTTGCACATTGCAGACCAAATATGTTTGGTATAGGTTCACTATGGAATTGATATTGATATTGGCATGTTCAATGCTAGCATTGGATCCCTCCTAAAAAAACAGCAAAAGCCAAGGAAGGGATGGAAAAGGGATGGAAAAGGAAAAGGGATGGAAAAGTCCAGCTGTATTTACTTACCCACCCCACCCCACCCCCCATCTCCATGTTACGCTTTTGAGCTTTCCGTCTCCTCGGTGGGCCGATCCCTGGCTCTCTCCGGCTGAGAAGAGCTGGTCCCTAACCATTCCCACGGAAAGAGTTGCCAAAACAAATTTGGCGAGAGGAAATGGAGACCCTTCTCCCTTCCCAAACCTCCCAATCGCTTCCCTTTCCTTCCCTTTATCCGTATTTGTGTGTCTGTGTGTGTCTGTGTGTGTCTGTGTGTGTGTGTGTGTGTGTGTGTGTGTGTGTGTGTGTGTGTGCGCGTGTGTGTGCAGGAAGCAGTGGGAAGGCTTGCGGCACACAAGGAGTCCTTTCGTTGCCTTCCCTCTCATTATTCTTACTCTCTGTGTTTTTTTCCATGCATATCACCGTTGTCATGTGAAAACTTATGAAACAATAACTTTGAAGATTTCCGTGTTCTAACTCCAGTTAGAACATTTATTACTGCGGTACATGTTATGTCCCGTCACAGACTTCTGGTGGTCGAGCAGAAAACATGGCTGCTTGTCTTCACGCCCCTTTTTTTCATCTGAGAAATCGTCGTGTTGGTGTGTCCGACTGTTGCTCTCTGTTCAGACTTGATCCCTTGCCACAAACTGTTTACACTTCTCTTGTTTCTGTTCTTTTTTTCCCCCACCCTCATCTTTTTTTTTCTTTTTCTTCCGTTCTTTGCCTTAGTGTCCCTCCCTCCCTCTGTTTTTACTCATGCCTTTCGTTTTGGGCCGAGGGGACTCATTTAGCCTCTGTTCCTCCCAGTTGTGATAACCCTTGCCTAGTTTAGCATTGTGTAGCGTAGCCTAGCATAGCCTGGTTTCACGCATAGAGAGTATATAATGGACCAGCAGACCCCGTTGCTCTGGACGGAGACCAGTGAAGGATATTAGAAGCACTTTTCCGGTGATGGCCAGCTTTACTGCGCAATCTCCAACTGACAGAGACAACGTAAATGTGACGTGAGCAACGTGTCTGAAAGCTGTAAGTCTTCTGGTAGCTGTGCCAAGAGAAATCTCAATCATTCCCAATCTTACAGAGACGGAGAGCGTAGGTATATGTAAGGAGATAACATGGGCCCAGGCTAATTATTGCTAACTAAAATGCTAGTTAACATTAGTAATTAATCCTAAACAGCTCATGTAAGTCGAAACTGCCTGCAAGCTTATCCTGTACTATACGGTAATTCCTCTACTGTGCGACACAATCGTTAGCCTATTTTTACAAAAACGTCTGCTACGGTAGCAACAAAATGGTGCCATAGGAGGTTCGAGTTCTGAAGCGAAGCTTACCCCCTTGGTTTCACGTAGCATAGCCTAGCATAGCTCCCTACTTAGGTGGTGATGGTGGGTGCAAAGCTAATCTAGCATCACCTCCAGCCATTGTAGCAATGTTAGTGTTGAGGGGTCATACTGTGGTTAAATTCCCCCTCTGTGTTGTGGTATTTGCAAAATGTGTAGATGATTTGTAAAATACATAGGGCTAGGCGTCCTTGGTGCTGCAGAAAAAACATTTTGGTCAGTACCAAAAAAAAAAGTTGAGGTTCACCACTGACCTGTCACCTGTACTTGGTTCTACAGCGCGGCGCTAAAAATGTAGCGCCCAAGCTAAGCACATTGTGTACAAGTTCCAGTTGAAGACACACTTCATTCATTTCATATGTAGAAGTGAATGTACAGTAAAGATATCTGTACAACCTTTTGACTTCAAAGACACCTTTCGTTCCACATTGAAAGGTTATGTTATCCGGCAGTTGTTTTTAGGTCAGTCGCCACGAGCATTTCACCTCGAGCCTAGCTAGCGACGGCAGCTTTGGGAGGCTTCTCCTCCTTTTTTATTTCTACCAGCCTCTCTGGAGACCAGTGGAACAGCCGAAAAACATCTCAAATGTAAATTTTTGAAATAAGAAATGTCAGAGCGTTGTACTGTCCCTCCAGGAAAAAAACGCTGGGAGGTGACAGTAGAGCTAGCAGGGTTTTTTTTTTGTTGTTGTACACAGCAGCAGTATCAATACAAGCTGTTTTTGGCGAGGGCTGTGGAAACTAAGTGTTTTTCCTTCGAATAGCTGGGAATGTAGGAGAAGCTTCCCTGCTAATGGGATAAATGATAGCTTATGTGGGGGAGCGGTGGTACGGGTAGGTACTGCTGGGCCTCCGCTCTATATACAGCTACCTGATAGTCTGAACATCTGCCATTTGTCTGCGCGCACACACGCGTTTGTTTCACTATCTTTGTGGGGACCTTCATTGACATAATGCATTCCCTAGCACCTTACCCTAAACTTAACCATCACAACTGAATGCCTAACCTTAACCCTTACCCTAACCATAACCATAACCTAATTTTTAACCCTAATCCTAAAACCAAGTCTTAACCCTCAAACAGCCCTTTAACCTTGTGGGGTCCAGCATTTTGGGCCCCACAAGGTTGTGCAGACCCCATACGTATACTGTATTCCCCGGTTTTTGGACCCCACGAATATAGTAAAACAAGCCCACACATACACACACACACACACACACACACACACACACACACACACACACACACACACACACACACACACACACACACTCCTGTGTTTTTGCCTGGCAGGTGTCTTTGCCTTCGAGTTCTCCGACAAGTCCAACACGTTACACTTATTATATTCCAAACTTGGAGCGAATAAACACAGTTACTTATGTGCTGAGCGCGGGAGAAATTACTCCCCGCCGTATCAAAGTGAATATTTGATGAGGTCATTTCGAGTCTAGTCAGCAAACCGGTTCATCTCGAAGTCAGAACTGCGCCTCAGCAAGACTGAGAACCCGAGAGTCTTGAATAATAAGATGAATTTGATCCTTTCGCAGGGCAGCGCTGCAGAAGTTGTGACTGTAACTATGTAAAGTGTTTTTTTTTTTGCTATTTACTCCGTCGAAGACAGAGGCCCTATTGTTCTCGGCGACTCCCCGGCCAAGGAGACGACGGTGGGGCGAGCCAGTCGCCAAAAAAATTTGAGCTCCGCGCGTGTGTGCGTAACCCACAAACACACGGTCGAGGAATCTCACCGGAGTGAGCAGCCGCGGCGCTCGCTGTATTTTTATCCTGTCCATTTCGTCTGGGTGTCGAACTGCACACACACACACACACACACACACACACACACACACAGAAAGTTACAAACAGCTCACGGTCTTAACACCACTCATAGCGGTTCCGCTTGAAGCAGACATAAAAACTGTTCAAACCCCAGGGGGAATCTAAAGCGCTGCATGCAGCCTGTTTGTTTCCTCCAAGGCCAACAGCTAATGAATTCAGCCTCTAAAGAACCTGAGTGTTCCAGGTCAGCCTTTTTTTTTTTTTTGGGAATAAATAGTGGAACACCATGTTATCCAACACCTGTTTGTTAGCCACCATATGTGGGTTTTTTTGTGGACGATGCTGTACGAGGTGAGCTAAGCTTTCATGTTGCCTCAAGCAGGGGCCCCTCCCTGGCTTCGCCCCACCACGGGCCCCTACGCGAGACACATGCAGGCAGGCCAAATACAGGTCACAGGCAGGGTGCGGCTCTGCTCGCTCTCCTGAGTGAAGAAAGAGTAAAGGAAAACAGGTTGTTTGCCCCTTTTCCTCTTTTACCCCTTTCACACCAAGGGCTCAACCAGGGTTGGCTTTCAGCGCGTTTACATGCACAGTTATCCCATTGCATCACAACGCGCCACCTCCTCAATATTATTATAGATTTCGACACACGGTTTTCATCTTCAAATTCAAGCAGTCATATATATATTTCCCCTTTTTGTTGTATCTGCTCTTAAAAAAAAGACACTTCCTGAATGTAGCGGAGTCTGACCACAGCAGACAACAGACAAAAAAAAAGCAGCGACTGAAAAATCAACAAACATCAGTTGGCGAATACTGGATTATTGTCTCTCACAGAATCGATGCAGAATCGTCTAGGACCGCATCGCGATGCATCGATGCAATGATTAATTTCAACACCCCTGGTAACCGGGGTATGGTATTGGGGCTGGGTAGCCCCATTACCATACCCATACCATTAGACTAGCCCCAATATCAATGCCTTGTTAAATTGAACAGGTGAGAGCCGCATTAACAAAACAAGTTTAACTCAAGGTCCACTTTCCAGCTTCCAACCACATTTCACAATCTTCCTCAGCAGATGGAGTTTGGTCAGTTGTCTATGCTTCTAGAAGTGAAAAATGTTAATGACAATTGAGCAAACTTCATCCGTTGAGTCAGACAATGAGATATGGTAAAAAGTAGGGCTGCACCGGATCACAGAACTCACGGTTTGGATCGGATCACAGTTTTGACTCAACCATTTATATTCATTTAACTTATTTCCAGAGTAATATGCTGTTAAACGACGAAAACGGATGAGAAGGGTATTTTACAATAACTTTGAATGCACCACGAGGTTTACCAGTTTCAAGTAAACGCACCATTCAGTCATGCTGTGTTGTTTTTCCGACAACAGCAGTGACCAAGTGCTAGTTTGTAAAGCTGCAAAGATTTATCGATTAATCGATTAGTTGTCGACTTTTAAATTAGTCGCCAACTATTTTGCTAATCGATTAGTCGGTTTGAGTAATTTTTTAAGACAAAAGTAAACATTCTTTGATTCCAACTTGTTAAATGTGAATACGTTCTAGTTTCTTCTCTCCTCCGTGACAGTAAACTGAATATCTTTGAGTTGTGGACAAAACAAGACATTTGAGGCCGTCGTCTTAAGCTTTTGGGAAACGATTAATCGAGAAAAAAAATCAACAGATTAATCAACCATGAAAATAATCATTAGTTGCAGCCCTACTAGTTTGTGTCTTTAGCTGCAGACTGTTGTAAGTCCCGGTGTTGGAATCCTCTCCAATGAAATACAGTCACCGTTTTACACCGTTTAGCTGTCGGCATTTTTAATCCAGCTGCTAGCTAAATGTACGGACCACTGATCAACTATGGTCCGTTACACCACTAGTTAAAAGCTACAGAAAAAGCTAGCAAGGTGGACCAGGATTTTGTTGTCAAATGTTAACACTGAACCATTTTTTTTCAAATATGTCACACATTCCTGAGACATCACGTGTGTTTTAGTGAAATAATTACTTCTTAGTGGATTACTGGTTTGCCAAACTAACAAAGTTACTTTTTATTTAATATTTTATACGGTACTGTATTAACTATTTGGTGTTACATTATGGCAGTAGTTGGGGGTAAGGTTTAAGACATGAGTCATCTTGGGCCATTACAAGAAATTGAGAAAGATAGTGTTATAGATCCTGCCATGAGTTTGTACTGGAAGCTCTTTTAGCCCCAGGCACTTAATTTGGCCATGCTTCTGCAAGTTTCTGTCAAACTTATTGTGCATGCTTTCTTTCTCTGCGACTGGAATCTTGCTTATTTGTAGAGGACATCCTGTAATCTATGACACAGGAAATGCACTCAGACAAATAGACGAATAGGGTGGGGGTTGCGGATAGACAGCGAGAGGAGGGAGTGCCCGAAAATGAAACCAGCAGGCGGGTATAGATGGAAATGACAGATTGTGTCAAGAAATGGATTGTGTCACATGCGGCTTTATTCAAAGCCAGTACAATTTGGTGACCTTTTTTTGGGTGACAGTCCTGTTGTCAACACCACAGACTGTCTGCTAAGGCGAGTTGAACCACAGCTGGCAGCTTATGTCCTGAGATCAAGTTTTCAGAGGACAGTCATTCCAGAAACCGTGAGCTCCCTCGCAGCCCCCTGGCATCTTTCCAGCGGAGTCAAACAACAACAACCTTTCCTCCAAATGTCTTGCTTACTTGACTGCTTGTTGCTCTAATTAGGGAGAACTTGAAACAGGAATTTAAACGTGGATACGTTGGTCAGAGGTTCTTATTGAGGGGGTGGGGCGGGGGTTTGAAATCTATACCTCCTTTTTTTTTTCTTCCACCGACTCCTTGGATGGAGTTTGATCAGCTGTACGCAACTCTTCATGAACTCTCGCCTGGCTGACTCATTTCTAGTCCAGTGTGGCTTTGCTGTGTCAGTTTACATGCGAACAGAAACAACTCTTTTGATTTATTAAAAATAAAAATAAAAAAGGTTCTAGTCCAGTGTGGCTTTGCTGTGTCAGTTTACATGCGAACAGAAACAACTCTTTTGATTTATTAAAAATAAAAATAAAAAAGGTTAAAGAACAGGATAAAGAACCTAGTGTGTCGCCCCCAAAACGCACCACTGATTTTGGAACATTTCGTGCATTCCTTCAGGGGTCTTTGGGAGCGTTTCAGAAATGTCCGCAGCTTGGCGAGGGAACGTATTATTGAACTGCCTAAAGGTCAACACAGTGAAAGTGTAACAGTCAGTTCTAGAACTTTCGCTTCCCCAGTTGTCTTTTTAACAGTTATGTAAGTTTTCTTCTAAACTGCATGTATCTGCAGATACTTATGGAAATATCTCTTGAATTGGAGCTCTGTGGTGTCCTTTAATTTAGTAATAGATTCAATTATATATAATGTTCTAGAAATCGGGTTGTTTTTACTCCATGATCGTCCGCTAAAGAGGTATTAGAGCGCTGAGACGCAGAGAAGCTTTCAAAAAAGACTGATTAAGACCAGCAAATATGGTTTTGCTTATGTACGAGCGTCAAGAAATCCTTTTACTTTATATTGCTCCAAAAAAATGCAAATGCATTTCATAGTATTTTGTCTCACTGTGACAAACATCAATGGCCTTGCAGACAGAGGAAGTGTTCTGAAACTGAGGGTTTCAGAAGGCACAGACAGTCTTCAACCGAGAAGACTGTTATCACCCCACCCATCCTGTCTCTGCCGCACACAGACACACACACGCACACACACACACACACACACACACACACGCACACACACAACCCCCACAGCCATACAAACAGACATGTACACCCACATCCACTCGCCCAGACACATGCTCACACATGAGCCCCTGCATGGGGCCCCCCTTTGGCAGCTGAGACGGGCCTGCCACTCTCACTATTTCCACATATGCTTCCCCATGACTTGAGGCTTTGTGAGTTTCTCATGCAGGGGCTATTCCTATCCGCCATGTGTGAAGTAAGGGGCTGTAAATTAGCATTTGACTGATTTAGCTTCAAAGGTCCAATATTGATTCTTGGTGCCATTGCTTGGCTAATATCGTGCCAAAAGAAAACTAGCTCTGAGAGCACGACTTTTCACTGGAAACACGGAAAACGGCAATACAATATATACATATCTGACTTTCAGTGAAAGGCCAGATCTGACTTTTAATAAAAAAAAAAGGCCATTGTCACCTCCCAGATACCGGTGTAATGCTAGAGCGTAGATATCATGCCATGTTCTCAGCGTGATGTGTTGGAGCGGAGTACATAGGCGGTGCAGTCTGGGCACGTCTAACACACAGCTCGGCTAATCGGGAAGCCTTATTTTAGAAGTGTGACATCCTGTCTATGCTGTGTAATCCACACCAGACCATAAAGGGTGCAGGCTGCAAAGTGCAACGAAAATGTACAGTATATGCACACATAACGCCTCGCGTATGGTGCGTGCACTCAGTCAGCTTTTTATTCATCAGCAACCTGCTGTAAATTCTTGCCGTAGTATGGCATATGTAAAAGTTTCCAATAAAAGTGTGTCACTCACCCAGGAGTCAGGGTCTCTTTCTTCTTTGTGTGGCTATGTGTGTGTGTGTGTGTGTTTGTGTGTATGTTTATCTTGTGTATCTGTTTTTTTGCTCTCCACATAGGAAGATCTCATGCGCTCTAATGGGATCATTCCAAGTGAATCAAATTCTAGTGAAATTACAGCACTCCTCAGTGTGGCACTGGCTCACCTGAAAACCAGCCCGAGGGCCCCCAGAGAACCAGTGCAATGACATCACCAAGCCGCTTATTTTTATTTATTTTTTAATTGGTTTCTTATCAGCTGGCAGTTTTGCCTGTTAGCCCCCATGTCCACACAGCCCACTGTTCAGTAATCTAGACATGCAGATTTCTCCATCTCTGCCAAAGCTTGACCCCCCATGAGCTCAGCTGCCAATTGTTGACCCCCGACGCTCTCCTCCATCCAAGATTACCGGCGGCCGGATCTCGCCCTGATGGAAAGCCGCGGTGTTGGCAACCGGTAATCCACGAGACGAGGGCTTGCGACGGCGGCGGGGGGTGTGTGTGTGTGGGTGTTTTTTTTTTTGTGCTTTTTTTGTGTGTGTGTGTTGTGGACTGAACGGCGGGTCAAAAAAAACTGCACTTGCCTCAAGCCCTGATTTGCTGTCCTGATATGTAGGACATATCTCTTCATCTCTAGATAACCCACAAACCTACCAGCCACAGTCAGGACTGCTTTTTTTACGATACTAAACAATTAAAATCCATCCTCTTGTTACAAAGAAAGGCTTTATAATCTCAAAATGTTTGTTTGTAGTTGGCTAGTTTGGCAGGTATTTCAGTGAATCCTACACACTGTGGAGAACACAATGACAACAATGGTTATGCATTATGCAAGTGAAATCAGATACTGAAAATGTAATTTAGCTGTCTTTTTTTGGGTGTCTTGGGTTGGGATTTCTTGAAAACCTCGCTCTAGGGGTGGCTATTAGTGCTGGGCAATATATCAATATTATTTCGACATCGATATATGAGGCTAGATATTGTCTAAATTTTGGATGTCCTAACATCGTGATATGACACGACGATAGTGTTGTCTTTTCCTGGTTAAAGGCAGCATCCCAGTAAAGAAATGTAATGTTAACGTACCAGAAGTACTAGCTGTTTTATTATTTGCCTTTACCCACTTAGTCATTGTTTCCACATTATTATCATACCAGCTGTAATGGCTATATCAGTCAGTTGGTCCAGACTGAAATATTTGACCAACTATTGGATAGATTGAGAGAAATCCATAAATGTGATTTCCACATTTGAATGGCCTCTTCAAAGAAACTGACAACAACAGTGTTCCTCTTTTAGATCCAGCGTCAAAGAAATAGTTTTCTCTTGCGTCATGAAAACTTCTCGAGGTGCGCTGCCAGACCCCGGCAGAAAAGTACGTCATGGAAGCGCTCCGGTGCCGTCACGGAAAGTTCTCGAAAGTCCTGGAGCTGTACATCAGGGCTCGCGGACGTGGTGGATTGAGGACAGCTGTCCCATCAGCAGACCTCGGCGGTATTTGTTCGTCTAGCCACGCTACTTCCCTGCGAGAGCAGCTCTGATTACACACACGTGGCATAGCATGACACACTGCCAACATGGGGGAGAGAGATAGTATCTAACCCCTTTACAAATGACCACCTGCTGACACCATAGAGAGAGAGAGAGAGAGAGAACTGTATGAGTGAGTGAATGCCTCCCCTCCAGAAATATTGTAGGTTTGACAGAGCCGGCCCAGATCTGCATCGCATGCGTGAGCTCCACTTTAACCTCATCACCTGTAAACACAGACAAAGGGTGGAAAACATTGGATCCATGACTAAACACTATCTGTTAGAATCGTGGAGCTTTCCTCTACTTGTGTTTGCTGCCGAAAATCTCTACATGCTAATTCATTTGGGTTTTTTGCATGCCCATTCAATGCAAATGTCCAATAACTTAATTTTAAATTTCACATTTATGTTATGTTCCTTTTCAAACGATGTATCTGTAACATCATAAAGTCTAAAAGTTTCCAGAATTTAAATCCCTGGAAAGAAAGTACTTTAGTGTTTTAAATCCAGATATAAGAGGTATTGTTTATTTTTATTTTACATAACATGTCAACATAAGACCCATGCAAAGTAGTAGGACTTGAAGTTGGTTAATTTCCTGATGCATACACTGTGTATAATCTATAATATATAGCAATTGCTTTTAGCATGTGTATAGGCATCTATTTGTGTGTGTGTGTGTGTGTGGCGCAGCTAGTGACAGCCACAGCTTGGAGAAGCTGAGGTCATAGCCACGAAGCCAGCCTAACAGAGGAAGAGAAACAAACCCTTAGTTGTTTGTCTGTATGGTTGTGTCTGTGTGTGATAGACAGAGGGGGAGAGAGGCGCGCGCGCACACACGCACATGCACACACACAAACACACACACACACACGCTTGGACACGCGGCCACACACTGCCCCAGTCACCTCTAGCCTTCTCTGTTGGCTGCCCATGAGCAAACACACCTAGCTGTATTGGATTGTGTGTGAATTAACAAAGTCAGCACCGCACAGCTGCATGTAAACACACTCGCACTTCCAGCTATCAGACACACACACACACACACACACACACACACACACACACACACACACACACACACACACACACACACACACACACACACACACACGTACGTTATTGGTCTGTCTGACACTATTGGGTGCATTCTCAGTTCACTGACATTATAGTGTGACAGCTCTTAGCCAGCTGCCAAGTTGACATCCTGTGCAAATCGGGGGATCGACTCAGATGTGTCGATGAAAGACATTTGGCATTTTTTGTGTCAGTCGAAAGAAAATATCAGTAGAAAACTGCAAAGTGTAACTATAATTTCTTTTTTTTGTTCAATTCAATCTTCATTTTGTTCAATCAAAGAATGTTGGAAATGATTTCCTTTCATTTGTTTTAAATTCAACAAGCAATTTAGTTGTATTTTAGCAGAACACTGAAAGCAGCAGAACTGAGAACACTTTAATATCTGCTTATTTATCGCAGGTAATATAGTTATCGCTGTATTCAACAATGGTATCGCTTTGCAGACCGAAGATGGTCCCGATCATAAGTTTATATAAGCACGCAATGTCTTTGTGAGAAGAGAAAAAAAAGAGGATTTGCTAAATTTCCCCTGAGTGAAATACAGCCAAATGTCACTGTCTTGCTTTTTTTTTTTTAACTGAAAGCAAATGTCCTTCTTTTCTTCCAGGCGTCTGATCCCATCCCGATCAAAAAGCCCAAACATGAAGACTTCCCATCGCAATTCCTGCTGGCTGACAAAGAGAAGCAGCACGACTGGCTCCAGTCCCTGGGCGCCTCCAATAAGGTTGGTGTTGCTATGCTCAGGGGGGATAGGGTTGAGGACGACGACGACGATGAGGATGATGCATGGTGCATGGGATGAGATGTCATGTAATATTAGACAGAAGTTTTCGGATGGAAGGCAGCGTTTTAAATTTAGATTTGGCGAGCCGCGCTAACGGAGGGGGTAACTGTAGACGCCACCAGCCCCCGCAGATTGACTTACTGAGATGGAGCGAAGTTTGAGAGACCAGTGTAACAAAATATAACCACAATATAATGATGGATGTCCCCTGTGAAGATCGATATTCCCTAATAAAAAAAAAAATCTGCTATGGAGATAAAGTTAGGATGGAGGTATACTTAGAACGTCTTCGACAATTAATCTTCACACGAACCCCTCTCCGGTCACATAACTCATCAATCTGTATAGCACGATTACTTACCGTGACATATTCACACCCTTTTAATCAACGGGCTGGTCGGGCTGGGTACCAAATTCGATACTTTTTGGGCACCGACCTAATTGCCTCCTTAGGATCGAGTATCGGAAAAAAAATGCCCAGACCAAATTTCAATACTTAGGGAGCAAATCTCATCGGCAACAGTGAGCCAATGAGCACGCAGCATGCTTCTGCCAAGATCTAACATGCTGGTGATTGGCTGTCTAACGTTACACGTCATAGAGGCAGGCAGGAAAAAGTCTTCGTTACACAGAGACGGGGCTCACGTATAAAACATTTGGTTCCACGTTCCTTGAAGGTATCTACATAAGAGTGACATGACACTGTCATGAACACATGACACAGTCGTGACACATGAACCCTAACCCAAACTCTAACCATAACTTGTCACGGCAAAAACCGAATGGCACTTACTAAAAGAAGCGTTATGTCATAAACGTTGTCATGACACGTTCATGACACTCTTATGTAGATACCTTCAAGTAAAGAGTAACTAAACTTTTGTGCTGTAATGTGTCATGTTGTAATTCCTTTTTGTCAAAACGGATTTCCATAAAATTGGTATTGAATAAAGTATTGTTCAGGGACCGGTATCGAAGTCCCGGTATTGGTATCAGTATTGGTACCGGTATCAAAGATTTTTGAAGGATACCCAGCCCTACGGACTGGTCTACATGAAAAGCACTTTGTAACACTAATAAGTGACTATGTATAATCACGAGTAAAGCCCCAAATGTCTAATTAGATTCATAATAATTTTTACTTGTTCTTTGATCAGATTTAAATCGAAATGGCTTTCAATATTAGACTGTATATTAATTTTAATTTGTAGAATAACGCATTTTTTGTTTATGTTTATGTCAAAGTCAGGTATCGTATCGGCATCCAAACATTTCAAACGATGTCCAGCCCCGACTGGATACAAAAATGGAACAACTGTTATTGAGCTCGCTGGCTGGGTATCATTACTAAATGTAATCTATTTATTACTTGGTAACTAGGGCTGCACGATATGAGGAAAATTTCAAATTTGCAATTATTTTGACTGATATTGCGATATGATTCACGACATTGGAGGGAATTACCATTTTTCTTTCGGTGATTTATGCCAGGATCTATACCAAAAGTAGTCTGTGGGATATTATATGATTTGTCGGTCGGGATGTCTCTGCAGCAACACAATACTTACTCAATAACAAATATTGCCATTTCAATCAAATTGCGATTAATTTTGCAGCCCTACTTGTGATTTAAAGTATTATCATTGTCTTCTTTTTCAGGGGCTTAACTGCTTGCAGCCGAGGCAGAGGCCCTCAGCTTTTAGACCCTGGTCCCCCCACATCTCGGCCGGGGAGAAGGAGCCCTCCAGTCACCCCCTGGCCCTGCTGAGAGACAGGTGAGCTCAGCACAGGGCCGGACAGCCAGCTCCACTCTCACCAAACAGCCCTTAACTGACCCCAAAAGACATAAAGGAATAATGCATTATGTTGCCTCTAAGGCTACGTCTACACTACTACATTTTGGTTTAAAAACAAATATATTTTATATTTTTTTTAACGTAGTGAATGGAATCCAGTGTAGCCGGTTAGCATGTTGTGAGTAAAAGTGAGCCAACAAAAGACAAAAAAACAACCTAATTACTTGCACTGAGACAAAAAATGCGTTGGCCCACCTATCTACAGCCAGGGGAGACCGTGATAAACCCTATTTCAACAAACGGTGGCGTATTCCTTACAGCAAAACACTTACTTTTCGCCATTGTTCTTTCTCCAAATTATTTTCTGTACTTTGAAATTACACATCCATGCTTTTCAACGTCAGACAATCTGCTTCCCGTTTACACAGGCACACACATGCCAACGGTCATGTGATATGCGTTGGCAGGCGTGTTAATATGGATGGAGATAAAACTCACTTGTGGGACGTGGGATTTTTTTTTTTTTAAATGCTTAAAAAAAAAAAAAAAAGAATATATATATATATATATATATATATATATATATATATATATATATATATATATATATATATGTACAGCAGTAGTGCGGATGTAGCCCAAGAGAAGCTTTTACTGCAAGAGACGACAGCCATTTTGTTCAGCTGGATCTGATGAGCTCCCAGCATGCTCTCTCACTTGTCTGGGTGGGCAGGTGTCAGAGGGGTCAAGTCTGACTATACCACAGCCTCCCACTCTCCACCATTCACACACATTTGACACACACTCATACCGTGGGCACCCACTTGGCATGGCGCTGCCAGTGCAGGCTGCACCATATCACAGCTGATCTTGCCCAGTTTGTCATTAAGTGGGAGGAAAGAGCTGCAGGCACTTTATTTGAACGTTTCTCTGCCCTGGTTGGCATAGGCAGTTCAAAAACACACCATACAAAATGAAACTGGCTGTGTTTACTTGCATGCAGAATTCATATCTTGTTCATAAAGTAACCTTGATGTAGAGGAAGAGTCATGACCCAAAAAGCCAAAAAAATAAATAAAAAATAGACATAACCAGGGGGCCGCCTCTAGCTCACCCAGTAAGAGCGTTCGCCCCGTGTTGGCTGAGTCCTGCAGCGGAGCAGGGTTCGATTCCGACCTGCTGCCCTTTGCTGCGTGTCATTCCCCATCTCTCTCCCCCCTTTCATGTCTATCCACTTTCAAATAAAGGGAAAAGCCCCCAAAAGATAGTCTTTAAAAAACAAAAAAAACAACATATCCAGGCACTCATGGTTGGTTACGAAAAAATAAAAGGCCTTTAATTCATTTGGCAAGGCATTTAAAAGCACACCAACGCTTGTGGGATGGAGCCTTTCTCAGGGTGTAGTGACACAAAGAGACAAACAAAGAGTCTAAATGTATGTATGTTATTGTACGTAAGCATCATGTCCCGTGTCATTTTAGCTTCTACAACTACAAGAGCCTGGAGAAAGCTGTGGCCCCTAACGTCGCCCTCACACCACTGCCCCTGGGGAATGTGGGTCCCATGTCCCCGTCGGTACCCAGCACCTCCCATCCAAGTGGAGGTGAACCCCCAGGCGAGGGCGCCAACTCCAGTTCCAACTCCAACTCCAACTCCAGGCCTCACAAGAGGAGAGCCACAGGGGAGCTCCTGCCCCCGGCGCCAGAGGACCCCTGCCCTCCGTCCTCCGCTGCCAGCAAGCTACCGGCGCCGGCGCCGCCCCCACCACCGCCGCCACCGCCACCTCAGGACGACAAGGACTCTGAGGTGGAGATCGAAGTGGAGAGCCGCGACGAATGTAAGCAAAGAGCTCAATGCCATCAGCTAGATATGTGTAGATTGTTTGTTACGGGGCTCGACCTCACAGCTAAATCGAGCCCCGGTTTGACAAGATCAACGGAGTCTTGACAACGGGAAAGGCTCCAGCTAAATTCAACCGCCAGAACATGTCCGCTTTCCCACAAACCTCACCCTCTGTCGTGTCTCTGGTCTCTCCGAACAGTCACTTCGTCCCTGTCCTCCCTGTCGTCCCCGTCTTTCACCTCGTCCAGCAGCTCGGCCAAGGACTTGAGCTCGCCGGGCGCCCAGGGGCCCGTCTGCACGGTCACGTCGGCCGAGGGCCCCGCGGCCACGCCCGCCGCAGCCCCCGTGACCCCTTCAGAGCTGGGGCTGGAGTCGGAGCTGGAGAGCCTGAGGCAGGCGCTGGACAGCGGACTGGACTCCAAAGAGTCAAAGGAGAAGTTTCTGCATGAGATTGTTAAGATGAGGGTGAAGCAGGAGGAGAAGTTGGGATCAGCCTTGCAGGCCAAACGCAGCCTCCAGCAGGTAGGGTTCAGATTATTGTAAGAATGTACGACGTGTATCGAAATATATCTTTCCCATTGTCAAATGAGAACATTCATACATGTACATGTTTTTTTTCAACCTGGTGAACTTTTGTGTCTAAGTGACTGATGTGAACAACAATCTTTGACATTGGTCCAGTATTAAGCAAGCTCGCTGCATTCGGCAGTCAGATAAACAAGCTACAATGTTATTGGGCAGTTGCTAAACCTTCAATTTCTGTCCACAAAAGTGCTTGTCTTGCCACTGACATGCTTACATTATTAGTCTGAATGTCTGACAACATTATGGAAAGGATCTCTACGGATATCGACCTTTCTGTTAAAAAGTAAGATTCTTTTTTTTAAACATAAAAACTTCCACGAAATTGCTATTGCTAAACCCACCAGTACTCCGTGTAAATAAACAGTAATTTTATCTTTGTAAAATACATATAATTTGAAGTCAGCAGACACAAAATAAAACCTTTTAAAAAGCTGTTCTGGTTCGTCTTTCCACTTTTCCGACAATCAACACTTTGGTTTGGTTGAAATAAACACATGGTTTATCGATTTTACATGTAAAAAAAATACGCTGGCTCTATACACGCTGAAAGCATTGTTTATTTAAAAGGAGTCTGGCAAATTTAGCGATAGAGATCTCGGAGCTGTTTCTGATTATACAAAGAGGATTTTACTCTTTAAAAACAAGGTCTATCTCTGTAGGGGTCTTTACCATTATGTTGTCAGACAGCTGCCTGTCACCGTGTTCTCGCTAAATACTGGACTCATTTCAAAGATTGTTGTTTCAATCAGTCACTTACACACAAAAACATAGGGAAATATATGTAAGCATAGAGAAACTGCTAGCATAGCTTCATTAGGAGTGACAACATACACCTTCCAACAACTCCAAAGCCAGAGAGCCACAAAGCTGTAGACTTTGAAACATGTACTCACATCAAACAACAAACTTGACACTTGACTTGGACTTGACCTTACTCGAGACTTGAATGTGTTTTAAGTGAAGTCATGGATTCCGCTTTTGAAAAATAAAAGCACTATAAATTTGCTATCCACTATTAAGATCAGAAAGGAAAACGTTGTCATGTTGCAATGTCATGTTAACGGTCGACCCGGAAAGAGTTACATCTTGACTTGTAATTTGTGAACTGACTTGGACTCGTCCCGACTTACTCGAGGTATGACTTGGAGTTACGTTGATTAACTTGACACTTTGCTTGGAGCTTATCTTTATTGAATTGAGACCTTGACCCATTGACTCTGACTTCTTTGATTCACTCGAGACTTGACTCGGACTAGTTTGGATTGACTGACTCGAGACTTGACTTGCAATCGCCCCAGAAGTTTTTTTTATAACAGCTCCTCCAAAGACAACTTAAAACACAATATGGAATTTTCAATTTTCATACCACATATAGGAGCAAACTGCTTTCATTCTGGGCCACCAATCAGTCAAATGTGTCAAAGTTGTGATTGTCTGTTTGGCAAATAATTAAAGATGGAGACTCATACAAACCGTGACAAAGGTTGCCCATAGCGACAGCCTAATATCACTGGATAGCTGCCAGTATTTAGATCTACAACCCTGGTGATTAGATGTCTCTATTCTCACACTGATATGCTATAAATAGCTACTATATGATTTCATTTCAGTGAATACGCCATAACGTGCATCACTGTTGGCTGAGAGAAAGGGATTTCCCGGCCCGAGCGGCCCGTGGCAACTCATAGGAACCTTAAGCTTCTCCCTACGTTCCTGAAATCAGACGTGACACAAAGTTTTCAAAGTTGGCACACTGAGGAAATTACTTGAGCTCAGGCATCAAAATGCAGAAGTGGATTAGAAGTCATTATCACTGTCAGCGAAGCTTAGCATGAGTTGGCAAGTGTTAACAAAGGGAGGGGATGTTGCCGCAAAGGGAAAGGCCAGACTTCCATTTTTATTTTTGGTCTTGGACTGAGAACAAGAAAACGCCGACGAAGGAGCCTGTGTGGGTGAGCAGCACAAAATGCATCCTGAGCAAAAAAAAAAAAAAAAAAAAAAAAAAAAAGCAATTCCAGCCTGACAGCTTTCCACTTTCACTTTCCGTCAATGTTTAGAGGACCTGTGGAGAGGCAACACACACACACACATCCAACCCAAATCTACAAGCTAAATAAGAAGTGGCGTTAGTTTAAAACAACCCACTGTATAGCATTCCTGCTGTGTTGAGTTGAACTAACCCTGATGGGTGTTGACAGAGTTCCCCCTGCAGAGTAAAGGGTGTGATGGGGATTGTTTCTTTTCACTCTTTGTGAAGGAACCAACAAAGCCTGACAACGGACATGTTTGTCTCACCTGCTAGCTTTCTCACGAGAAGGCTGCGAACGCATACACAAACACACTTTCTTCCAGTGATTCAGAGGAAGGAAACCTGTCAGCCCACACTTTGCCCTAAGCCTTACCTGGCTCAGTGTAAACAGTGACACTGCAGCCGGCTGTAACTAGGCAAGGCTCTCGGGTGTCAACTAGGTAAAACAGCTAGGGGGTGGGGGGGAAAAATTGATTCATGTATCTATCGGGATTTTTAAGAGTTTTTTTAAAATCGATTCTTTCCCCCGGAAACAATATTTTTTTTTATTACTTTTTTTTAACCAATGATTCACCCTTAATATTTTCTGTTTGTATGGTAGCGCCGACAGTGACTACATCATCTCCGTATCCAGCCAAACTGAGCGAAAGCTGACTGACTGACTGACTGACTGACTGACATGTGATGTGCATTCTTCAATCAGTTTTTTTTGGGCGCCCGGTTAGCTCAGTTGGTAGAGTGGGCACCCATATATAGAAGTTTACCTGCGGCCCTTTGCTGCGTGTCATTCCCCCTCTCTCTCCCCATTCGTTTCCTCAGCTGTCCTGTCAATAAAGGCCTAAAAATGCCCCAAAAAATATTCTTAAAAAAAATAAAAATAATTGTTTTTAGAAATGATATATTGTATTATTCAACTTTTGTTTTGGTTAAAGGAAAAGAAAATACTCAACACTATCGAATCGCAATACTTCTAGAATCGTAATACAAATTGAATCTGGCACGTATGTATCCCCGCCCTGAAATCAGCCATGTGACAGATAAACCCACTGGTCTCACCACTCGCAGACTTTTTTTTAATTTTTTTGTATCGATACATTCAAATTATGTAAAGAAAAAGTGCATAATAATCGTATATAGCCCAGAATGCTAACTTGTTCACTCTCCCGTTCCCAGGAGTTGGAGTTCTTGCGGGTGGCAAAGAAGGAGAAGCTGCGGGAGGCCACGGAGGCGAAGCGGAACCTCAGGAAGGAAATTGAGCGCCTGCGAGTCGAGAGCGAGAAGAAGATGAAGGAAGCCAACGAGTCGCGGATCCGTCTGAAGCGGGAGCTGGAGCAAGCCCGGCAGCTGAGAGTGTGCGATAAAGGCTGCGAGGCCGGTCGGCTCCGCGCAAAATACTCGGCGCAGGTCAGTTAGCCGCACGTAGACGCAGCGTCAGAAAGGGTTCGGGCTGGGTTTCAAGAATCGGTCCAAAATAATGTGAACATTGTGTTAGATGAGTTTTCCATTGTAAACAAAGAAGAAGATAAAAATAAAAGAAAATATAAAAACACACATACAGTATATACATACATATATTGTCTACATACATACATACACACACATACATAAAAAACCCTTTGCGTAAATACAAATTCCCAATATAAGTTTGAGGTATATATATTTTTTTGGAACAATGTGTTATTGAGTTTTCCATTTTAAACAAAGGAAAAAAAGAGATAAAAGAAAATGTATAAAAACACCCAGACACACATATATATATATACACACACATATTGGCTATATACATACATACACACACATACATACATAAGTTTTAGGGGCATAATAATAATACATTTAATAGCAAGATAAGTATAAAAACATCAATAACAACTAGAGATATATGTGAAAAAGGTGCAGCAAAACAGCGTAGAAACAGGATAGAATGTAACTATGTTGAAGAGTACACAAAAAACTTTATAGATACATATATGCATATAAAGTTTCAAATAAAAACTTTTAACATAGGATGAAACTTTAGATAAGATAAGATAGACACCACATTGGGGAAATTCACTCATCACAGCAGCTCAATACAGCACAAAAAATAACAAAAAGTAGTAATAACTGTAATATGAACACTTCTTGTATTTACAGGTGGGGAGAATATGCACACAGATGAATATACATACGAGTATGAAAAAAGGCATATTGTACACGTCATTATTTTCACGTGGCGAGAACATATATACTGATATACAGATGAATATACAGATGGATCTGAGATGGCACGTTGCACAGGTCACAGTAAGATGTGCAGAGTAATACATAAATAACGATTTAATAGCGCAGACTAATTTTTATTTGACCAATCTGTTGATGATACTGTTGAGAAAACGTGGGACACGGAGACAGACGCTGACAGTCCGATGAGTGCGACTGTGACGGTAGAAAGTCTAGACGCTTGTGTCAACACCCTCCGAGTAATTGCAGTGTTTCAGAGGCTCGCTGTCTCAAAACGCTGTTAAGGTCAGCAGAGGAAAAAAAACACACACACACATTTCCTCTTCCCCAGTCAAAAATAAATGGGCGTAGCCCCAAGTGCACAGACGTAGGATAAGCCCCCCTGCCGCCCCTCGAAAGGAAACAGGAAGAGACGTCGACTTCCCTCGGGCACCATGGGAAATGCAGATTAGACCAAACAAGAGGGAGGTTATGCTCTCAAGCTGCGTCTGCGCCACCTCCCCGCAGAGACTGCAGTCGGCTTTCGGGAAGGCTGTCGTTAGGACGAGATGTTTACCAGAGCTGCGAAATCCTACTGGGGCCGAATGAACACAAAATGCTCATTTGAAGTCGATTAACCCTCTCGTTGTCCTCGGGTCAGATTTGACCCATTTTCAAAAGAGTTTTTGAGGTATTTGGGGCTTCTTTCAACCACATTTTCAAAAAAAGAAGTAACTGGTTCCCTACAACCTTTACTCTTCACAAGTCAAATAAATGATCAGTTCACATTGAATTTGGGTGTTTTATTTCATAGCATCTGAAGGCAAAAAAATGATAAAAATAACTTTGAAAAAAAAAGTGACAAAAATGTCAAAAGGCTCGCCAAAATCGCCAACAAAATCAGGAAAAGTCACGAAAGAGACAACCAAAACATTGCAAAAAAAAATAGTTTTCATTTAAAATTTTGACCCAGAAAAACTAAAAGCTGCTTTTCGGTCGACAGGAAGACAACCCGGGGATGGAGGAAGACATTTGATTGGAGCGTTATCTTTGCGCTCTCAAAGATCACTTGGCTAAAAAAGTTTAACTGTCGACTGTTTCTAGACGTCAGCTTGATAGCATGTACAACTTCAACTTGATTTGTGTCCCCGAAGGGCGATTAGGTGTGCAGCAAATATAAATACATACAAGACACACACATATATAAAAATTCTACACACAGTCCAACAGTTTTTTGTCTAGAACAGGATGACATGTTTAGCGTGTCTGAATGAAAAAGCTATGTAAGCAGTGGATGTACACAGTGACAGCTCAGTTGTTCTGAGCGGGGCCAATGGTTGGAGATTACGCTCTGTCCCCTGTAGTCACATCTGCTTCCTGCCATGTGTTTCCCAGATCGAGGACCTCCAGATGAAGCTGCAGCACGCCGAGGCCGACCGCGAGCAGCTCCGAGCCGACCTGCTGCTGGAACGGGAGGCCAGGGAGCACCTGGAGAGGGTGGTGAAGGAGCTACAGCAGCAACTCTGGCCCAAATCCAACAGCGACAAGGAGGGGACGCCCAGGGACAAGCACGCTGACAACTGACCCAGCGGCCAACCTCGCCGCCGCGTCCGACCATTCCCTCCCCACCCCCCTCCCCACCCACATTGCCGCGAATAGAGACAGAGCGCAACGCTTGCCGCTCTCCGTCGACTTGTATTGGGTGACGTCGCTTCCTCGTCAATTCCATCTGCTAGCAAACGCCAGAAGAACGCCTAAACGCTGCTGTGTGGTGGGATGCACTACCAACAGTGTGTATACCCCAGAACTTAAGTTTCTATAAGCTGCCGACTAAGGATGTAACCATGCATTGAAAATCGGTTAAAAATCGATTTAAATGTGAAAAGATTCCAACTGGTTGAGATGAAAAAAACAAACATTACTACTAACATCACACAGCAGGTAACGTTAGCCGGCCGTTAGCTCGTAGCGTTAGCTGGCTTAATCACGGTTAAAACGCTGACAGCTAAACGGTTGTAAAGTGTGTCTGCAGTACAACAGTCTGCAGCTAAAGACACAGAGGGGACTACTGCAGTGACGGGACTGAAGTGTTGCATTTGAGTACGGCTCCGTAAGCTTGTGTTGCGTTTAATGTTAATGTAAAATACCCTTCTGCCATGTAGTGTGTCTTCTCTCTTTTGTGTTTCTTTCGATAAGAGGACACAACTGCTGTTTCGCACAGTTCTATATATAAATAAAGGAATATTTTTCAGTCATTTCATTCATTTTTTTTTTTTGAGAAAATCGTGTCGTGAACTTAGGATCGTGAATCGAATCGCGAGTTGAGTGTGATCGTTACATCCCTACTGCTGACCCGAAAAACATTTTGTTACCAAGTCAAATATTCAAACGTCAGTTTAGGCGAACTAGATGTCTATAGGTTAAAGGTGCTCTAAGCGATGTCACGCATTTTTAGGCTACAAAATTTTTTGTCCCATACAGCAAACATCTCCTCACTATCTGCTAGCTGCCTGTCCCCTGAACACACTGTAAAAAAAAAAAACGCGGCCTCTGTAGACAGCCCAGGCTCCACAAACGCCAACAACAACAAAGTGGCCAACCTGCACCACCAAACATAACAAACAGTGTTCCAGGGTTCCAGCCAATAACTGACAAGAAGGATTGATTTGGGGGGGGGGGGGACGGGCTGAGGAGGAGGGAGGGGCGAGCTAGTCTCGTTTTATTTGAAAATACTTTGAACGTCAACAAGAACAACGTCTCCCAACATCGCTTAGAGCGCCTTTTAAGCGAACGTATCGTTAGCTTAGTGTCAGGGTCCCCCAGTCTCCCCATTCTCTCTGCTGATTCCTGCTGATACGCCTGTATCCACTTTAGTCTTCATCAAAACTCTGGTTTTTTTTTCGAGTCGGCAGCTTATAAAAATAACGTAAGTTATGAGTTCTTCACATTGTTGGAAGGTGTAATAGCACCGCGCAGCAGCGTTTAGGAATGTTTCTGTTGTTTGCTAGCAGACGGAGTTGAGGAGGAGGAAACCTTTCCGCAATACAAGTCAACGGAGAGCGGAGAGTTCTTCTTTTCCCCTTTCGGTGGTGGTGGTGGTGGTGGTGGTTGGGGGGGGAGGTGGGGGCGGGACTGAAATGCACTCTGTCTCTATCCCCAACGTCTTCTGCCCAAATCAGACCATAAACACACCCAGATGTGCCGGAGCACCACTGTCCATCACGCCTGCCCCGCAAGAAGGCCCAGATAAGCCTGTCGCCCTCCGACCAGAGACAAAAGAAAGAGGACAACAACAAAGAACGAGGGAGCGCTGTTCTTATCCACGGCCGTGAAAAGTCAAGTGAGTGGTTTCCTTGGAAAAATGACTGGAAACGGCAAAGTACAATGCTGCAACAAGGAAACGGGTGTTTCTCTAAATCAAGCACTGACTCGCACCTTCCGAACTCACAGAACTAAAAAAAAAAGAAGAAAAACGGGATCCCGAGAATGAAAGAGAGAAACAACAACAAACCACAGACGTTATAGGACAGACTGTGGCCGTGTCTGGCTTTTCTCCCAACGAGAACACAAGTGACGGACGTCTGTGATAACGAATGCTGAAAGATGATCATATTATATCCGAGTTATACAGCCGTCGGGAGGGGTTACAGCTGTGTGCGTCGTCGTCGTCGCCGCCGCCGCCGCCCACCGTCCCTCGCCGCGACGACGACGACGACGACGGAGGACTTTGAAGACACTCGTCAGCTATTTGAGAGACTACATAGCGAAGTGTAGAAGAGACGGTTTCTTTTGTTCCCTCTGTTCTGTTTAAAAAAAAATATATATATGAAAAAAAAATTCAAATGAACTGTCCACAGTGCCACCGTGGTTTTTGTCGGTTTTTCAGGAAGCCATCGCAGTCTGGGGGGGGGGGGACATCCAGTTCAAAGTTCAAGCGAGCCGTCTTTTCCTCCCATTGTTGTGTTTTTAATGAAATCCTCTCTTTCTAATTTCTCCGGGCGGGCGGTCTTGCGTTTGGGTTGATGTGTTCTCTCTCTCTCTGGATCGAGCCCTGGATTGGGAATTGGATGTAAAAAAAATAAATAAAAGCAAAAAAAAAAAAAAAAAAACATGCAGTGTTTTAAAAAAAAAAACAAAAAAACGAGCACTTGTTTTTTGGGATGAGCGATAATATCCGACAGTGTCAGCGCCAGTCCAAGTCACACTCTTGGTTGCCAAATGTTCTTTTTAAGCATTTGGCTTAAAACCCCGAAGTCTGTATCTCGTAAAGATTAAAAAAATAAATAAATAAATAATAATTCCTCCGGATGTGAGCGTGGCCTTGTTTTCTGCTCTTGTAACACTCGGCATGTTTTGTTTTTTTTTTTATTTATTTCTTTTTAACTCCATCAGAACCATCATGTATGACATCATAGTGGGCTGGACGGGGCTCCCTTGGCAAACCCCCCACCCCCCCCCCTCCCTCCCCCACAAAATGTTCATTTTTAATTAAATTAAGGTATGTAAATATAAATATATGTTGTTGTTGGTTTTTTCTGTTTAGTTTTTTTTTCGACTTTACAATAATGAATCGCACTTTGTCGTAACAAAAATCCTGTTATAATGCATTGTACTCCCACTATTGTCTTCAAATCTTACTTTGAGAACTTCATCGTATACACGTTGACTGCTACCATATAAATCCAGTAAGCATTTTGTTTGATTATTATATGCATCTCGAATAAATACTGTTGTTCTGTTTTTCCTTAAGGCAAAGTCTTGTAAATAAACGGAAAGAAAAAAAAAATCTAAAAAAAGGCTCTCCCCGTTGCCCGCTGAGGCGCTCTCGGATTGTTGGAACGTTTTTTTTTTTTTGTATGTTGGCAAAGCACTCTTTTTTATTTTTTTTTTTTGTAATATAATTGACACAAATGTCGCTTGAGCAGCCGGTTACAACTCACGAAAAAATTTGACAAAAAAAAAAAACAGCATGCGTCAGTAAGGTGAACAAGAAGCCACATACATGTTCAAAGAATAAAATGTGATTTTATTCCCAAAAAAAATGAAAATCTGCCTTCACACAGTGGGTACAATGCAATCAGAATGTACATTGTGTTAATGCTATTTTTTTCCCCTTCCTTTTGGTTGTTGATGTTTTTAAAACGTGGAGATATTTTTTATTGCTTGTCTGTTATGTTCACTTTTTTTTTTTTTTTCTTTCAATTGAAAACTCATACTTTCTTTATGCATGAAATTTGAGTTTGCCATACATATAGTCAGTTATTGGGCATTGATACCGTACATGTAAGAGTTTTTATTGTATTATGCAATATAAAGCAATTTGTCTTATTTAGAAGAGGAATTGGTAATGAAAAATAAAAAAACAACACACAGTATATTGTTCTTAAGAAGAAGAAAAAACTTCACATTTGCAAAAAAAAAAAACGAAAAAAAAAAAAAAAAGTCAATGCAATGCTGGACAACCTCAAGTGCCTGGACGTGGGCTAAAGGTTTCCAGAGTAGGAACAGTGATGATGAAGCTGTCGGGGGGCCGCGAAATTACGAATCCCGCAATGGCCACGCCAAGACCCGCCCTACGACGCAGCCCGATTGGTTGAGGTTAGGCATTTGACCTCGAGTGGTTACGGTTAGGATAGCTGATTGGTCAGGGGACAGGACCTGAACAAATGGGGTTACGTTACCTTGCGTTAAGCATGGACGCCTGGCCAATAGTAGCTATTTAAAGGGCGGGTCTTGGCGTGGCCGCAGTGGGGGGGAAAAAAATCTCGTCGGGGGCCGGGCTTCTCATCAACTTCCTGTTTGCAGGTTTCAAATTAAAAGCCCCATCCCTCGCTCAGCAGCTCTTTTTATCAGTATTCTTAAAAAAAAACAAAAAAAAAAACAGTTTACAAACTTGTTTAATTTTTTTTCAGTGTAGAGAACAATTGAGCAAATGCTAAACGCTGAAGGCTTTTTTTTGCTGAATGAGTGCTTTTTTTTTTTTCTTCTCTCCTTCATTTGAAATCAATGATATGCATGTTCAAACAATTTTTTTTTTTATAGAAGATCTTGAAAAGCCACTGGCTTCGGTGAATTGTTACTTTGGGTTGTATATAAAGACGGTTTTATGCCCAGTTTGTTGAGGATAATAAAGAGGGCATTATGTTAAAAAAAAAAAAAAAAATGCCCTTTTTTCTTTATCGAACATTATCGATGTTGCTCAGAGAACGACACCGCGTCTGCGACTTTGGCGGACCTAAAAATTGGTACATTTTGTAGTTCGTTTTTACACTCAAACGAGTTGATAGCCTGCGCGTGGTTTACTTTACTCACGGTTTTCTACAAAAGAAAAGGGGGACGGTAACGACATTGGCTCCTCGCTCTCCCGCGCAAAAAAAAAAACAGAGGAAAAAAGCAGTTTGACAGCGTCTTGTTTTCTAAAGGAGAATCATTTTTGCTAAACAATGGACAGTAAAGCAGCAATAACAGTCCATATTAATAGACAAATACTAGCCAGTGTGAAGATTTGAATAAGAATTTACAAATGTAAATAATTTCTTTTTTTTTTCATTTTACGATATTGTATAATATATGTACATGGTGTTTCCTTTTTCAAAAAGAAATCTTTTCTTACAATAGCTGTATTGTTTTTTTTGTTTGTTTTTTTGGAATTTTGAATTTGTGTTTTAACTGAGATGTTTCAAAAACAGCAGTGCGTAAGAGAATATTCCCTACATAAACATTTTAATCCATTTCTTTTTATTTTATTTTTTTTTACTGTAGAGTCTTTATATCGAATGACTTTTTTCACCAGTTCATATATATATTTTTAACAGTATGTTCAGTATCAGATAGCAGACCTACCGTACGGGTCGCGCACACACACACACACACACACACACACACACACACACACACACACACACACACGACTACGCCACCTTGCAGATTGTGTCGTCCTCCCCCTCTCCCCCCACCCCCTCATCTTCCTCATGTATCTTTTTTAGCCCTGTGCTGCTGCTAATACTATATAAACCTTACAGTTCTAGAAATATTTTTATGTACGCTTTCCCATTTATTAACGCCACATATACAGTATGAACAAACAGAAAAAGCTTGGCTTATTCATCTATCTTCCTTGTTTCCCCATCATCTTTTCACGCCTTTTTCCCTCCATCCCTCCCTCCCAACACCCTTTCCTCTTCTCTCACGACACGGACTATATTGTAAAGTAAAGGACTTTATGAGATTATGTTTGAAAATAGCTATGCTTATATACTACAGTGACTGAATGTACAGTGTATAGATGCATTACCAGAAATAAAGTTGTTTGTCCAGATTGAATGACCCAGTTTTCCTATTTTTTTTTTTTGCTGCCTGGTTTGGTACAACAATATAAACCCTAATTATCCTGCAGATATTGCAGACTGAGTGTTTTTTCTAGTTCATCTCACCAAAGAATTCAGGGCAACTGAAATATTTGTTGTCTAAGGAGGGGATCTTCTTCAAAATCAGCGAGACGCACATCGTTTCTTCTACAAGACTGGTTCCCGACCCCGGGAGCGCTGGTAGAAGAAGTATTCAGATCCTTTACTTAAGTAAAAGTACTAATACCACACTCTGTTGCAAGTAAAAGTCCCGCACTGACCATGTTACTTAACGGTGCAGTAAGTGCAAAGATTGTTGATATGTGAACCATAGACTGTATAATATTAATGGACAGAGCATGTGTGGCGTCACCCGTTGGTTTGTGTTGATCTGCTATGAGTCGTCGCGTTTGCCGTTACGGGCGCATGCCATCCTGGTTGCGGATGTGACGATTTTAGTGAGGGAGGAGCTGCTTACACTCTACGTTAACGTTACACACTTTCACTGGCAATCACATCATAGCCACGCCCTAAAACACCCCCTGCTTTATCGCCGATTTTAAAATCAACGAGACCATAATTCAAAAAATGAACATCATTCTGTGTTGCAGAAGACTTGAAACTAGCGACTGAGACCGTAGACTCATTATGAAAATGTTTACTGAGGTAATAAATCAAGTGAGAAGTGGGTCACTTTCTCATAGACTTCTACAGAAACCAAACTCTTTTTGCAACCGCACGTGTCGCCCCCTGCTGGACTTCAGATAAAATGCATTATCCATTAATATTATACTGTACACAACCCCCCCCCCTTCAGAAGCAGCTACGCCCCCCCAGATTCACGGACAGATAACTACTGGCCGGCCACACACATTCGCATGCTGCCCCCCCCCCCCAACTCTCAGCCAAATAAAGTCTCTACATTTTGGGATTTTTCTTTGCTAGACAAAAATGTTACGTTAACCTGGTCACATAATATAGTACACATATATTACTATAGATGTACTGGTCTCGCTTTGCCAGACCTTCCTCCACAGCGCTGCGAAGGAGGGTCTGGCTAGTCCACACAGCATTCCGGGATGGGAGAAAAACGTGCTCTGGTCTATCGGCATTTCTTTAAACCAATCGCAATCGTCTTCGGACGGAGCCACGGCGCCGCTGCGAAATAGCCTCGGGAAGGAACTTGTTTTGGTGGAACGTGTGCACGTTCACAGGTTCAAAAACTCAGATTGGACAGATAGTCCAGCTAGCTGTCTGGATTTACCGTTAACCATAGTCCTCATAAATCCACCGGCGTTTAGAACATAAAGAAGGCGGGAGGTAACGGACATCCGGCCGAAAAGAGTGACATCCGGCGGGATTTCCGGCGGCCACGGAGCAATCCCGGAAGTGGAACTTTGTCGATATAGACTAATGATATACCTTTTGCCCGGCTGTTTGCGCGGCTATTCACTTTATGGAAGCCAAGGGCTACTTAACTGGTCATCTGGTACGTGGTTAATGATTAGGGGAGATTTTGAAATATGAAATATGTGCATTCATGGGCTGAAAAGACAATGGAAACACATCTCAAAGAAGTCGGTTTCAGCCTCCCAGCCTTGAATCCCTAATTACAGCATTCAGAGAACAGAAAGAGCAAATAAAAGCAGCTGCACACACTGAGACAAAACAAAAGGAAAAACTCATAAAACATGTAACGTCAGAATATATATATATATATATATATATATATATAAATGACAGAAAGGAAATCCATAAGACCCCTTTCAGCTAACAGCAAAGACGAGTTGTTTCAGTGTATAGTGCAGAGGCCACTTTTCAGCATACCAAAACAACACTAAACATTCTTCTTGTTCCACCCTCTCATCCGGTTTATGTACACAGATATGGTCTAAGGGCGGCCGCTGGAGAAACCTCCATAATTACTGTGAAAAGCTTAAAAACAAAAAAGATGAGCTGCAAACACTTAACTAGAAAGGAATGTGCGCTAGGTCTCCAGTTAACGCCCACTCAGCCTGACAGCTTTTGATGAAAACATTCATTAGTGTGTGTGTACACACACACACACACACACACACACACACACACACAGCCACGTTACACGGCCGTGCGTGCACACCTAGGTTAGCAGTTAGCTTCTCAGTTGGCTAACCAGTGCGGGGAGAAGCGGCGAGTGAAGTTGGTTTCTGGTTTGGTTAACGGCACGCGGCTCTCTGAAACACAAATTAAAGACTTAAAAAAAACCTTCAAACGCCGCTTTAAATTCGGTTCCATACCAAAATAAAGACAAAAGGAGCTGGCACAGACTGCATTTGTAAACCATGAATTATAAAAAAAAATAAATAAAAAGAGGATGCTAGAAACGGAAAGAAAACAGCAGAGACTAAACCCACATAAACATGTGCTCCGCTGAGAAGCTACTATTGTCCTTTCTACTCCAGTCACAGTCAAAAGTACCCGCGTTTGTGCGACATAATGGCCTGTAAACCCTACGCTGTGTTTAGGTCAGGTAGCAGAATCCTGCTGTACAAATGTTAGCTGTAGCTGTTAGCTAGCTAGCGTCATTTTCAATCAAAAGACGGTTGAAAGCTGTGGAAAATAAGTGGACTGTCACTTGGGATTGTTTTTGATACATACTTAAAGGTATTTCATTTTTTTTTAAATGTTTGTTTTTTATATACTTTGACTTAAAGGAGAGATTTTTCAACCTGGACCTTATTTTGACCAAGCGTGCATATTTCACGCGATGGGAGTGAGAATGTGCTAGGACTAGCCAGACCTTATTCCGCAGAGCTGCGGAGGAAGATCTGGCGATGCGAGACTACTAAGTGACTAATAAATAGTAAGTCAGACGTGGTATGAACATGGCTGGTGATGGGGATTGTCTGCAGATAACTCGGGTACAGCGATTGAGCAGACACTGGGGCTGGTTGGAGGCGGCTCTCCGGCTGCTGCTGTGGCCCACATCGTCAGCGCAGTGTGGGCCGAGATGTCAGATGGCTCTGGGCTCCTCTGAACCAGTAGCAGCAGCAGCAGCAGCAGCAGCAGCAGCAGCACACTAGGCTATTGACTGACCCAATTACAGCAGTCACATGAGGAAGAAGCCCCACAGTTAGCTCATTAGTCTCTGGAGTCTCTCTGCAGCTCTCTCAGTCTTACTCTGCCTCCATGTCTCCTGCTGTTTTATAATGTACAGTCAATTACTATGTCATGTCTAATTCATTTAGTGCATTTGGAGGATTTTTTTTTTTTTTTTAATGAACGCTGGGATAAGCGTTTTCTAGATATGCTGGCATGTCTTTCGGACCAGCATGTTTGAAGAAGCTATAAGGATACATGTTTATTATGTGTGAACGGATGGACAAAAGAAAATGAACAATATAATGTAATCCAAATACAACCATAATGTATTTACAAGCTTGTTTTTTTAGGGTGCTTTGTGTGTTACCTGTGTTCATGTTATTGTCTCCATATCGCTCTACTGTTATTGTTCATGTCCTAACGATTTTCTATTTTCATTGTTTCATTCATAAATTCTTAATATATGATATTCATTTGTCCACCATCAGAGATTTTGCCTTACTGTTTATGGTGGTTATTCTTTAATATCTCTTTTTGGATAAGACCATTGTGGATCATGTTAGAAATGATTGGTTAGGACTGCTTTATAGCATTTTACATTACGTTTTTCTAACAGTATGATGAAATACTTTGTCAGCCATTACTTTTTTTGCATTAGGCAAAAACAGAATTTGCAGTCAGTTTTTTTTCATTAACAATTTCTCTTTAGATTTCCCAGAAAATTCATGGTGCTCAGAGAATGAAGCCTAATGAATATGATGATTCCTTAAAGGTGCCCTGCCATATGTATTTCATGACTTTGTGGTAATGTCTGAAGTTCTACCATGGACTCTGTAACATTTTTTGTGGAAATAATGACTTGGTTACCTTGTTTCAAGCCATTCTAGCGTGGTATAGAAAGCCTGCAGGAAGACTCAGTTCGATTTGTGCCAGTTCTCATTAATATTCAACGAGCTAAGCTGCTTGACTCTGATTGGCTGACAGCTAGCCAATGAGAGCCTGGCTATCAGCATCCTTTACCCAGCCCAACCAAGCCCCCAGGAGGAGCGCTAAGTCTATATGCCAACATGGGCTTAGCGGATAACGGTGGTACTGCACCCCATGGCCCAGAAAGACTTTTCACATAGACATTACATGGCGAAAGAAACATCTATATTTCAGCGGATAATTAGTTTCGGGGTATATCAACCTACCAGCCCGAACACTGAAAGGGTCCTTGTATAAAACGTTACGTTTTTAACATTTTTAACATTCACTAGAAGCGAATACAGAATTATTAAATTTGAAATGATGAACGCGATAATGGACGCGAGCAGACCCACGGGACTGCGCACGTCCGCTCACATGACTGTTTTCCCGAGCTCATGTAGCTAGCTGTAATAATGGATATAGCTAATGGTTGTAATTCACCATGTGTTCTATTAATACGTCCATGGTATTATCTTATGAAGTATAAGATACATCCGAGGGATGTATGTATGTTGTAAAGCCTGTTACGTGGATGTAACGTCCTTAGCGTTTCCCAAACTGGCGGGGCTATCGGCTAGCTAGCTAGTTGCTAACATCAGGGTTAGCTAGCATGGCTGTATTAAGATCATGCCTACATAACGTTACTACAGACATAGTGATTACATGGCCTTGGTTCTCTCTTATGATACATCCGAGGGCTGTATGCTGTAAAGCTTGTAACGTGGATGAGAGATGAAGCCATGGATGAGCTCTGTTCACAAAACTGCAGGCTAACTGCTAGCGCTAGCTAGTAGCTAGCTAGCTAGTAGCACGACATAATGATTAAATCTCCTTGGTTGTCTAGCTAAATACATCTATCGTTTATTTAGCTAAGCATGTAAATGATCGGGAACAACGAAAACACAATGTTTAACGTTAGTGAATATTTCAGACAATGAAAACGGCGAGTTCATGAGTTCGCCACTTGTAAGAGCCACGAGAGATAAGGTCATGAACGAGCATGTTGCTACCGGTTGCTACGACAACACAAACAAATTGTTGCTAGTGCGCGTGTCCACCGTGACGTCATGGGCCAAGAATGCGGAAAAGCCGAGCTCCATGTTGTCTTAATGCGCTTTTGAGCACTCTCATTGAAACGTACGGGGCTTCCCGCCGAACACTGTCTCCAGTTCTCTTAATACATCCATGAGCCCAACTGGGCGAACTCATGAATATTAATGAGCTCAGGCAACATGATGTCAGATTGACCAGCTTTTGTAATTGGCCTGATTTCTCTGCTTATTTCTGTTCAGTGGCTAGAGCTGACAGAGGAGGTAGCAGTTCATTTTCACATTCACAACATAACACAAACACATATGGACCTAACACATTTCAAAAAATGCAAGTAAAAACGGTTTTGTGTGGCAGGGCACCTTTAACTTTTTCTTCAGTGCAGTCACGAGGTGGATGTTTTTAATTGGTCATGGTTTAAACCAGCCCAGGAATGTTTATTCACACAATCTATCTATGAGTCTATGACTCCCTGGGGAGGGAGTCCAAATACAATGTCATTTAGCTGACGCTTTTATCCAGAGCGACTTACAATTGCTACATATGTCAGAGGTCGCACGCCTCTGGTGCAACTAGGGGTTAAGTGTCTTGCACAGGGACACATTGGTTGATGTATCACAGTGGGAATCGAACCCTGGTCTCCCACACCAAAGGCATGTGTCATATCTACTGCGCCATCACCACCCCAATATACAATACAATATCCCAATACAATTTATAGGCTTTCATCCTATGAATGGGTTTTATCAGCAGGGTCAGCACCTAGGATCTTTGAGTTATTAAAATGAAACATTTGCATTTTAAACTGTAGTGCATGGTAAAATCACACAAAAAAAATAAGGGTAACTACCCTTTCAAAAACAGTAACTAATCATTAACTACCTATTTTTTTGTGTACCTTATTGTAAAGTGTTACCAAAATAAATAATAAAAACTTTAGGATTACATGTTATTAGAGTGCAAACTTTTACATTCAATATTCTAATAGATAGGTGTTTAATCCATAAATAAATGATACGCATTGATTGAATCTGAATGTGTTGCTGACATGATAGACACTGATTGCTGATAATGGTATGCTATCAGTAGTTTTGCACTTTTTACAATTTGATTCGTATCATATAAGCCAAATGTGAAGGCTGTGTTGATGCTGTTTGTAATTACATTATTCCACCTAGAAAACAACTCACCAAATACAGCAGACTTGATCTTTCCCCCCTTTCTCCTCTAAATAGACACTTCCCTGCAGCTTAATGGACTTATCTAACATTCCCACACAAAAACTCACACACATCCACTTGCCTTTGCCAGAAAGGTCACAGTTAGCCAGTGCAGGTCATTGGCCCCTAGGCAGGTTCAATATTTATGGGTCGCTGCAGCATTTTACTGTCTCAGCTTGACAAAAATGATCAGCATCTCAGGCACTTTGCCTGTCAATCCAGCAGCTTGGCACATCCCATCAACCACAGTCAGCCCTTCAGGATGTCACTGAGAGATGGCCAATAAGCTGGGCTTTCCCAGCCAAGGATACATCACTCTGGATCCAATACCAAAGTTGTTCCAGCCTGACATCTGCAGCAGGGAAGAAAGGATGCATGAATGGATGGATGGATGGATAAATGGATAAATGGATGAATGGATGAATGGGATGGATGGATGGATGGATGGATGGATGGATGGATGGATGGATGGATAGATGGATGGATAGATAGATGGATGGATAAATGGGTGAATGGATGGATGGATAGATGGATGGATAGATAAAAGGATGGATGGATGGATGGATGGATGGATGGATGGATGATGGTTTGATGCATGGATGAATGGATGGATGGATGGATGATGGATGGCTAGATGGTTGGATGAATGGATGACGGATGGATGGATGGATGATGGTTTGATGAATGGATGGATGTGGATGGATGGATGGATGGATGGATGAAAGGATGGATGGATGGATGTTGTAGATGTAACAGAACGAACTGAGGAAGAAAAGGTAGACCACTAATGTAAATCTGCACTAAGCATTGAATCTACAGGAGCGTTTATTACAAGCTACAAATCCTTTATGTCAGTAAATTCTACACCATTCTAAGTAGAAGTTGATTTAATATGTGAGTTTTGCGAACATTATAGCTTTACTAAGTTAAGCTGAAGCCATCTTTAAGTTACTTTATTTTAAATACAAAAAAAGGAGTGCAGCTCCATTATCTAGGCAAATACAAGTATCGGACTCGGCATTAGTCTTGTATAAAGTACCCGAAAGCAATACTTGAGTAAAAGTACAAGTATCTTACCAGAAAAGGACTGGTAGAAGTTAAAGTCTCCTTTTAGAATATTACTTGAGGAAAAAGTATCTGATATTTACTGTAGTTAAGTATCAAAAGTAATTTTCTGATATTAAATGTATTTAAGTATGAAGTAAAAGTAAAAAAAAACTTTGATTATGAACTTTTGGGCCAAAGGTGTATGATGTTATCTTCATCACCACTGTCGTCGGGGTGGTCATCGTCTGTTACCATGGCGGCACCAGGTGCTTCCATGAGACTATCAGTCATTATGCTTCCTCCTCTTCTTCTTTAGTTTTGGCCTATGGTTGTTGTTTTTTTTGCATTAGGTCACCAACTGGAATGGAGCGTGCATTATCTTGGCAATTTAGGAGCAATGATTCGCCAAACCTGCTTTTTTTCCAATACATTTCTTCTGATTTTATTTTGTAGTAACGAGTAGCTAAGATGCTTAGGGGAGATGTAGTGGAGTAACAGTATACATTTTATTTAGGAAATGGAGCGGAGTAAAAGTCAAAGTTTCCGGAAATATAAATAACGAAGTAAAGTACAGATATGTGAAAATTCTACTTAAGTACAGTAGCGAAGCATTTGTGAATCGTTCCATTACAACACTGCTCGGTATCGGCAGATTATCAATATTTAAAAAATCGGATCGTAGGCCAAAAAAGCTGATTGTTACTACTTGTAATTACTTGCTTTGTAGCCACACACTGGTGTAGACAGCCGCGTAGCGTCCATTGCTGCACAACCGACGGACCAAACGGAAGCAGGATACGCCAGGCAGCCGCCATGCGTTTGAGTAGTCAAAAGCGAGTATATCTCTGGCTTCAGAGTTGGTATGTAGTATATAAAATTGAGACACAGCTGCACTGGATTCATCTACAGCAAAGTAATCTCAGTAAATATTGATCATTTGCGTTGGGAGTTCAGGAGGTCAACTACTGTAGCCTGAGATGTGTGGGAGGTTTGTAGAGGAAGAATAAATCCTGATAAAAACAGTCGGGTCAATGAGCTGAGTGGACTTCTAATAATAAAACACATGGCAGCTCCTTATACATGTGCATGTTTGGATAGTGAAGTGATTCACGCAGGTGTAGGACTGATCCAAATCGCAATTAAATCTCTCAAATCGCAAATCTGCGAATCAACGGCTGGATCATATCAAGGCCATTATCACTTTGCCAGACTTACATCCAGTGTAAACTTGTGGTACGTCTTCATTACATTACATTACATGTCATTTAGCTGATGCTTTTATCCAAAGCGACTTCCAATTAAGTGCTTTCAACCCTGAAGGTGCCAACTCCAGACAACAAGTAGTAAGTGCAAGTACATAAGCTTTAAATAAGCAAAGCTACTAAGAGCCATATGAAAGTGCAGCTTCAAGAAATATATAATATTATACGTCCATTTATGCAGCACTACAGGAAAACTCCTTCAGGTGAACTGAGCTGTCAGTTTAACACAGACGACAACAACTCTTGGCCGGCGACTTGAAGCAGTGACTCACACATTTACTCATGGGTGGCATTGGCAGTGTGCTCACAAGGTCAAATAAAAGTGCTTCGCTAATTTGGTGATTTCAGTGCCCACCCCCCTCCCCCCCCAAATAGAGCAAGCCAGCAAGAGAAACAGTGCCTGTGTAAACATATTGTCAAAAGTGTTCCTTGAATATAGCCTTGATGGATCGTTCTCAGATGAATGGACCAAATGAAGCTTAGCGTAAATTCAGTTAGGAAGGCTTCCATACGTTAGTCACTCATTCCCCTCTCTCTCCCTCTTGTCCTGCTTCCCCTTATCACAGGGGTCAGCAACCTTAGGGAGCTCAACCAGTGGCCTAGCAGTAAGTGCTCTTTTTGTAAATGTTCCAATCCGCATGCCACGTGACCTCTTTCACAGCCATTGGCAGGAGCACAGCCTGTTGTTTACAGTAGTTTGATTGATTTTTCCCCCCATCCGCATTCCGCAAAGTACTAGTACTCGTTGCTAATTGGGAAGGAAAACATAGCCTGGAAATCCAGACCCAAATCCGAAAGATTAGGGTCTGGCATTGACTAATGAAAATGGCCCAACTCGAGGGGCGGCACCAAGAATGCATTTGAAAATCTCACTGCATGTAATTGGATAACACTACGACTGTGACTTTTCCAGAGCCCCATACGCTTAGCTACCAACGGAGCTAACTGGTAGATTAAACTGTTGTCATCTGTTCAGCTTGCCTCTGGCCCGCCTATATCAGATACACCGATGTGATTGGTGCAGCTCGGCTACAAGGGCATAGTTAATGAGCATCATTACTGAATGCCAGAGTGACTTTCTGAGCAAATTCAAATTGGGCACTTGCGAGAACTCTGGATTTCCAGGGTAAAGGAAACAAGCAATTCTATTTAAATCAGACATTCAGCATGCATATAGCCCGCATGGAATGATACTTTGTTACAAAACCACATTTTCAGACACTGCAGAGATACGACTGTGAGATTGGTAGTCGAATCAGGCTCCTTAGATCGCATCATCGAATAGTCGACTATTAATATATTTGATTATATTAATGAATGTCTTATATAGTCTTTGTCACATACAATTTGGTCCACATAAAGTCCTAATAACGTCAGGAAAAACAGTTCCTTTGTCATCATAGAATTGAGCAAAAACATGCATTCTGATTACATTTTCAAAAGTAGGCCTGAATATGCAAACTCGTTGGTTGTGCGGGAATCTCAAAGTCGGCAAATCTGCCAAATTCGGCTTTGAGTGACTCGTGATTGCAGTTTGCAAACTTTTTCCCGTCTTTTAGATTTGGCGCAGAACAAGGCGGGCCAACATTTATTATGAACCTAAATTGATTTGCGGGCCGGGTTAAAAATTTGCAAGGGGCCGGATTTGGCCCGCGGGCCTTGAGTTTGACATATGTGCTCTATAGCCTACTATAAACCGTCTCTGGCTATACCTGTAAAAGATGTCGTATCTGTGATCTGTTAAGTTTAATCTCTTTAAGAAAACTGATCCATGATTGATTATTTATGTCTGCAAGGTCGGAAGCGGGAGCTCTCAGCGTGCGGTGGAGTCTCACAGACATGAGACTGATATCCATCTTCTTATCTCTCTCAGAAAGACACTAACACATAGGGTTGGGTACCAAAACCTGGTGCTAATACGGCACCGGTTCCATAAACGACCGGTATCTACCGGACCGAATAGCAACGCGGATTCCGGTGCCACTTAAATGCCTGCGCTGCTCTCAGATGCTCCAAAACGGAAGTTAGAGGCAACAGAAGCATCGCTGCATGGGACGGTAGTTAACACTACACTAAGGCCCTATCTTGCAGCGCAAAGCCCGACACAAGTGTCTTTGCCAGTTTAAGACCGACGTAGTTGTCAATTTCCTGTCCAGCGCCCGCGTCGTTTAAAGGGATATGCCACCGTTTGTTGAAATAGGGCTTATCACGGTCTCCCCTACCTGTAGATAGGTGGGCCAACGCATTTTTTGTGGATGCATTATTTTAGTCCGGTGTAACACTGGCAGCGCCGCCATTAGTTAGCTTAGCGTAGTGAATGGAATCCAATGTAGCCGGTTAGCATGTTGTGAGTAAAAGTGAGCCAACAAAAGACAAAAAAACAACCTAATTACTTGCACTGAGACAAAAAAATGCGTTGGCCCACCTATCTACAGCCAGGGTAAACGGTGAACCCTATAGCCTATTTCAACAAACGGTGTATCGTTTAAATACCAATGCACCTCATTCTGCATGCACCCCATGTGGCTGTTGCTGTCTTACAGGTGTGGATGTGTGAGGTGAATCTTCTTGGCGTATTGCTATCGTGAGAAAGTGGGAAGTGATCGCCGCCAACCAACAAAACCTGGTCTAAAGTCAATAAGCGTTATTACGTAAAACGCTGGGCAGCGCAGCACACAAACATGCAAAAGATTACAAAAAATTAATTACGTTGCAAATCCTCTAAAATAGAAAATAGCAATGCGCGCGCCCGGCTTTTTTAACGCGTCGGGAATGAGAGATGACGCTACTGGTTTATTGCATGTTACTCCCCAAAACACACTATAATAATAGAAGAACGAAGTACAACCCTTTTTGAACCATACCGCGGCGAACGCATTTCGGGCGTCGAACTAGAAAAGTGGATTTTGGACATGCGCCGGCGCAACCCCGCGCGTTCGTTGAATGGTTAAATAAGCCCCTAAGGTTTCCCCGGTTGCTTTTTACTGTTTGACCAAACGCAAAAGACGCTAAAAAAACGGCGGAGTTTGTATGAACTCCTCAGGACGTGCCTGCTGTGAAGGCGTCTTGGGTCTCTGGCTCGTGAGTCATTACCACAACAGCTCAAAAGCAGTCAAGGATGCGAACGCGAGTGTTTGAAGAGTTCCACAGCTGAAGCTTTTGTGGATGGTGGTAGGGGTGTGCCCTCGCAGAAACATGACAAAGTGAACAGGATGCCTCTGGCAGTGGGCAGCTTTCATCGAGGCCTGTGTGGGCATGATTTCAGAAAGACTGTGGGCACCTGTGGGTGACTCACGAAGGCCTTTCTGCTGCTCTGAGATAGAGTGGCAACAACAAAAAAAAAAATCCTAACTGTAGGGATGAGAAGAATATGGCCACAGTTTCTCGCCGCGGCTAGTCAACTTCCTCCTTTTCAAGCCGGGGTTAGCGTATGGAGGATTTCTCTTGAGACACGGTGGACGCAGTGTATCCAGGTAAACCCTGTAAACGGCATCCGGGACAGGGAAGAAAGAGAAAAAAAATAGAGAGAAGTAAGAAAGGAAAGAAAAAAAAAGAGCTTCAGCTCACTTTCAACACGTTACTCCTAAACAAAGGTTAGAGCATCTCGCAGTCTCCCCCGGGAAAAAGCTGGCTGAGGCAGGGGGCTCTGCCAAGGCAATGTGACTACACAGCGCCCAGCAAGGCAGGGGAAGGGTGGGGGGGGGGGGCTGCCACATCGCCTGCAGTGGGTGCAGGGTGGGGGTCGTAACTGACAGTAGTTAAGGGAGGCGCTGGGACATCAGTGTCACAGTGATGAGGCAGCGGTGGCGTGACGTGCCCGTCAGCAGCCCGCTGCACAGCGTGAACATACAGCACAGCTCCTGTAATGCACTTTGGATGTGTGCGTTTGTTTACACGCAGAGAAGACAGCGCAGAGCTCGTGCAGGAAAGAGACGGCACGCTAGAGCGTAGGCGTAAGACGACGGGAGGGGAACAAAAAAAAACAGAAGGATGAGAGGACGGGCGACGAAAGAAGTAGGACGAGTGGGACACGACGGGCTGGCTGCCTCCCTCCTCCTACTCCGTCTCTGCTGTCTCAGAGGAGATGGAGGAATACGAACGCAGGCCGCCGCCGCCGCCGCCGCCGCCTTCGTCTTGCCTGCAAATGAAGCCGCTGTGAGTGCGGCTACTCCTGCCAATACCTTACTGAGCTCTTGTCATTTACATACCGCGTCTCTTGCGGGGGTGTACGAGCTCCGAGAGCGAGACTGAGAGGACCTCACTATTCAGTTTGAAATGAACGCCTCTCACACGGGGCACAAAGCACTTCCCGGGCTACCCCAAGAGTACACGTCGGTTTAGTTAGCAGAAACAAGGAAGAGGAGGAGGGAAGGAGTGGTAAATGTGTTGACTTTGATAAAAAAAGAGGAGAGGCAGAAAAGAGCGAGAGGGGGAAAAAAGACAGGCAGAGAAACAGGCAGCATAGTGCTCGAGCTGCAGGGGCATATTCAAAAATGAATCAAAGGCTTTAGAACAGATAGACAGAGAGCCCAGCTCACAGCCTTCCTACTTGAACGTCAACAGTAACGTTACCTAGGCTGAGTGAAAACAGCGCGTAGTTCCTTTTTAGCAACAGTTCGCTTTATTTGCACTCGTTTCTCAAAAGCAACGAATGTCTTACAATTACATGCCAGGATATGGTGTTAGTGTCCCTTCTCTGTCCTTTCTCACAGAAAGAGTCTTTGCATCGAAATAAAATCAGTTTTTAGCCTAATGTTACTACTGTGAGTCTGTTCAGCTTTACAGATATCACACTGCACCATGTGACAGTCCTTCCAGTAAAATGCGGAGTTTTTTTGTGATTGTTGCGGGCAAAAATCCTTGATTATGCGGCATGTTTTCTTAAAGAAATGCGATGGAATATGCGGGATATTTATGCAATTTTATGCAATCATATTGCGGGAACTTGCAAAAACTGCGGTTTGATGAAAAAGAGAAAAAAAAGTGATTCCCCCCAACACCCTGCTTTTCGATGATGTTCACATCGCGTAATTACATCACTTCATAACGTTCCCATGGCAACATGGACACGTGGCTGCTCTTGTGTGAAGTAAACGCAACATTTTTCAACTTCCTGCTAAGATATATGTGACTTTTTTACGGTGGCCGGGAAGTGCAATGCAACATTACAAAGAATGAAACACTTTTACATTTTGGAAAACAAAATAACATTTTGGAAAACAAATTTACATTTTGGAAAACAAAATAAATTTTGAAAAAAATTAATTTTGGAAAAAAAATAAATTTTAGAAAACAATTTACATTTTAGAAAAAATTAATTTTGGAAAAAATTTACATTTTGAAAACAAAAAATTTAGACAAATTTACATTTTGAAAACAAATTAATTTTGAAAAAAAATAAATTTTAAAAAATTTAATTTTAGAACAAATTAACAAGATCAAAACACTTTTACAGTCGAAAAATTTACAAATGAAGATTTTCACGGAAAGGGAATGTACCACATACCGGAGTGATGAGGTTTTGTATACATGTCGCCTTGACTACGGCAGTTATGGATCGAATGCGTCAATAGAGCCGCATCTTGGAACAGGGGAGGCACTGCCTTATATACGTCTATGGGCCGTCCTTAATGCATAGCGTGTAGGCAAAGGTCTAACGAAATAAAATCACTATAAATCGTCAAAATCTCATGCGATGTTCTAGTTTTTAAACAAAAGACAAAGAGACTAATTAATGTGTTAATACAAAGAATATTTATTATAATCAGTTCACAGATATGGTACAAACGGAAACTTCACCCTTCTGAACTAAGAGGTTCTGCTTCAAAGTGAAGTTTAAACAGACTGAAATGTCAGGCTCACTCCCCACTAATGATTCATTTATTTCTGCATGTATTTATTTATTTAACGAGACTTTAAGTGTTTGGTGTCCACAGTCCGAGTCCGCCAGACTCCTTTAGGAAACCTGTGATTTAAACTTCAGCAGCTGTGACAGTCCCTCCGTTCAGTCCTGGATCTGATTCTCCGGGCTTCCCTTCCTCCAGCGGGCCAGCAATACGGCCTGGGTCTCAGCTGCGTGGTGTCGTTTTGGCTCCCAGGAATGGGCAGTGAGCTCCAGGTCTGCAGCTGCAGACGGACTCAGCTGCCCCCTGCTGTAGCCCCGATCCGGCGCTGGCTGTCGATCGTTCCTGTGTTTCCGTCAGGTCCGCGTCATATAAAAACTCCAAACACCGACCACCGTAAAGTCACCATAAACTTCATTCCGCCATATACTCACTCACAACAACACAAATTGACTGCGCTCACCAACAACACCTCATCACTTCCGGTATGTGGTAATTCCCTTTCCGTGAAGAATCTGTCATTTGTAAATTTGTTTGGGACTGGTAAAAGTGTTTTGCATCTTGTTAATTTGTTTTCTAAAATGTAAATTTGTTTCTAAAATGTAAATTTGTTTTCTAAAATGTTATTTTGTTTTCCAAAATGTAAATTTGTTTTTGAAAATGTAAATTTGTTTTCAAAATGTTATTTTGTTTTCAAAATGTAAATTTGTTTTTCTAAAATGTTATTTTGTTTTCCAAAATGTAAATTTGTTTTCCAAAATGTAAATTTGTTTTCTAAAATGTTATTTTGTTTTCCAAAATGTAAATTTGTTTTCTAAAATGTTATTTTGTTTTCCAAAATGTAAATTTGTTTTCCAAAATGTTATTTTGTTTTCCAAAATGTAAATTTGTTTTCCAAAATGTAAATTTGTTTTCCAAAATGTAAAAGTGTTTCATTCTTTGTAATGTTGCATTGCACTTCCCGGCCACCGTACTTTTTTGCAAAATGTGGAGATTATGAAATCATGCAAGCCCCGCATTTTTTTTTACAGAAATCGGCAATTTATGCGGCAATTTATGCGGCAAAAGTGCGGCGTATTTGAAAAAATGCGGCCCCTGCATAAATATGCGGACTTTGGCTGATTATGCTTTGAATTATGCGATCGCATAATTGCGTTTTTCTGGAGGGACTGATATGAGGAACGTGTCAAATTGACTGATGTTGCGATTGCGATATTATTGATGATATTGGAGGGAATGATAAATTTTTTGGGATCATCATTCTCATTTTCATTGAAACACAAATAAAAATGTATTATAGTCATGTAGTGTGATTTTTGCAAGAATCTGTACCAAACAAAGATGTTTTCCTTTAGTCTGTAAGGTGGGATTTGTAGGCCCAGGACGTCTCTCTGCAGCCCCATAATACTTCATTCAGAAAAGTTAGACGCATATTTATGCCTTAAACAAATATTGCGCCCCACCCCTGCGATTTGGATATTGCACTAGTCCATATTGCGATTTCGATAACATTGAGATTAATTGTGCAGCCCTATATCACTACAATACAGTACCAATACAACGTCTCCTGCACTGGGGAGTCAAAGGCAGAGGGACCGCAGGGTTCGCTAACGTCAGCTTCTTGTCTCATCTGGGGTCTGATAAAGAGTAAATTCATCAAATTCAGTGTCCATAACGCTATTTTCCAATAAACTGTTGCTGTCATATTTCACGGGACCCGCGTGAGTGCGGCTTTCATGTCGCGGCTTTTGTCGCTGTTTGTCACTCTGCCTGAGGAGAAACTACCATACTTGCACGGTTGTTCATTTGGTTGCCATGACTTTGCGAGTGATGACGACCTGTTCTCACCACTAACGGACCGTCCCGAAACGTACCCGAGATTGTTTGTAACCGGACCTACTCGAGGTGGTCTTGGTCCGGTTGTTTTGGTCTGCACCCAAGTGCGATTGCTGTGTTCACACAGCCTGGTCTCATGGAAGTTCGTGTAAATGTGACGTTATTTGAATCTATTGATACGTGTTCACGGAGACGTTTTTGTCGGTTTTTACGCGGTGGACAACACGAAAATGTAAAGTAATTTATTTCAATGGGAAGCATATTTTGTGGCCACAGCACGAAATGGTAGGGAGTGATGTAAAAAGCCGAAAATCCGCGTAGGGAGGTTGGTTGGGGTGGTGGATGGGTCAAACAACACAGGACTTTCACCCGGGCGAGCGGGGATCGCGTCCCGCGTGCGGCGCTTTGTTTCCCGGGGATGGCGTCCGGGCGAGCGGGGATCGCGTCCCGCGTGCGGCGCTTTGTTTCCCGGGGATGGCGTCCCTGCGTGTGGCGTTTTGTCCCGCGTGTTACTGTGGCGCGTCTCCCGGCGTTTAAGGCGCCCTTTCCCTGGCATTTAAGGCGCCCTTTCCCCGGCGTTTAAGGCGCCCTTTCCCCGTAAGTTTTTTCCTAAACCCAACCTCCGCCATCCCGTTATTGTGGGGCGTCCCCAGCGGGCCGCCTCGCGGGCCGTCTCGCGGGCGCCTCCCGGCTTATGGAGCGTCCTTTTCGGACGCCTCCCGACCGCCTCATCCAGCGGGTCCCCAGCGGGGCGCTTGCGGGCGCCTCCCGGCTTATGGAGCGACCTCTTCCCCGAGAAAATAACGTGACATTTACACGTAAAAAACAAGAAAAAAAACGTCTCTGTGAACACGTATCAATAGATTAAGAATAACGTGGACATTTACACGAACTGCCGTGAGACCGGGTTGGTTCACACCTGCCCAGACGAACCGCATCATGGGGGTAAACGCTCCAGGGTCTGATTCCACCGAACTTGGTCTATATCGAAAACGTTTCATTTACGGGATAGTTCTGCTGGATGTCCTGCCGGATGTCCCTCATTTTCAGTCGGATGTCCCTCATTTTTAGCCGGATTTCTATCACCTTCCTCTTTCTTTGTGTTGGCATTCTAAACTCCGGTGGATTTGTGAGGACTATGGTTAACTGCTCCTCAGATCTCCGCAGGGTAAATCCAGACAGCTAGCTAGACTATCTGTCCAATCCAGAGTTTTCTGTTGGACAACTGAAACAACTTTTGAACGTTCCTTCCCGAGACTATTTTGCAGAGGCGCCTTTGCTCCGTGTGGCGCTAAGCACTGCCCAAGACGATTGTGGTTGTTGCCAGACCTTCCTCCGCAGCGCTGTGGAGGTAGGTCTGGCAATGCGAGACTATGTAAAAGGAGAAAACTGCAGCAGCTATATCCAACACCACGTGGAAGACCGAGCCTTCACCTGGACCTGCTGAGGTCTCAGCTTCAACAGGAACACATGCAAGGAGACATATAGTTATAAGTTCCACCAAAACAAGTTCCTTCCCGACCAAGACGATTGTGATTGGTTTAAAGAAATGCCAATAAACCAGAGCACATTTTTTCTCCTATTCCAGAATGCTGTGTGGACTAGCCAGATCCTCCTCCGCAGCAGCAATGTAGAGAGAGGTCTGGCAATGCGGGACTACACACAAACTAAACAATACAGGTGTAAAAACGCCCTTAAAGTGGCACTGAACCAATCCTTTCTTCAGTCAGATGTTACAGCTGTGTGACACTGTGCGCAGATCCTGGGATTGAAGTTTTACACTTTTCTGCATGTGTTGTCCAAGTTCAGCCCATGGCCCGCGGGTGCTTCAGCTTTCTGAATCAATATTTCAGTGCCGAGGCGTCGCTCAGCCTCCATCCACCTGGAGCGCTGCCAACATCCAGTTTCAGTGCTACCATCAACCCGCAGTGCATGGCTTCTGCCCACACACACACACACACACACACACACACACAGACACATCCACGGGAGCATTAGCAGTCAGAAACAGAGCTATCACAGCTCGTTCTTTTGTCTTGCCAGGTGGAATAATACATAATAATGAGCCATGTGAAATGATTTAGCATCGATTGTTTGAACAATCGGTAGAAATGTACATTCTTCTAAAATGAAAACTAACATTTGACTTATGCCCTGTTGACCACCAGTCAGTTTTGCTGATAGGCAAGCGAGGTAAGTGCTTTCAATATACATTAAAGGTCCAAAGTAATATAATCTAGGAAAATAATCTTTGAAGTGGGGGTGTATCATAACAATAACATAATGATTTAACCCTGCTGAGTATGTAAATCTCTTCTGAAGATGTAGAATTTATATAAATTACATTTATGAGTTGACAGGGACATAATGAAATTAGACATTTCACAAAGCCTGTTCTGCCTTGTCGTTCTGTATAAAAGGTACGAACACGGAATAGGGGGTGGGGGGGTGGGGGTGCAGAATTGTTCCTCCATTAAGACGGGAGTGGAGGTAGTCTCAGAGCTGAATGGATGTCTGTGTAAAAGGCACAGCCGGCATGACGGGACCACTTGCACACACACTATACGCCGACACTGTGTTGCTCGTGGAATGTCGGCATGCTGTCCGAAGTCACACGGCGTTGTTTGGTTCAGTGTAAAAAAAAAGTGAAGCCAGCGTAACGGCAGATCTTCTTTACCGCAGTATTGCAGAATCTCTGTGTGATGGAAGCTATTGATAATGAAAATGTGTAATGTAATGTTTCTGAGTTGCAGGATCTAACTATACAAACTATTAAAGGGATACTCCACCGTGTGTTGAAATAGGGCTCATCACGTTCTCCCCTAGCTGTAGATAGGTGGGCCAACGCATTTTTTGTGCATGCATTGTTTTAGTCCGATGCAACACCAGCAGCGCCGCCGCTAGTTAGCTTAGCATAGTGAATGGAATCCTATGTTGCCAGTTAGTATGTTGTGAGTAAAAGTGAACCAACAAAAGACAAAAAAACAACCTAATTAAATGCGTTGGCCCACCTATCTACAGCTAGGGAAGACCGTGATAAGCCCTATTTCAACAAACGGTGGCGTATCCCTTTAAACCCTGATTTAATATTGCTGTTTTTCAATCACCTAATCACTGATTTTGCTTTACCCAGACTTTAAAACCGCGTCTGTTATGTTTAGGTATGAGGACGGAAAACGCTCCTGTGGTTCTTATTTTCAGCTACCGCTAGGAGCGCTAATTTATTAATGTTGCTATGGCTCGGATTAAAGGGTAGGACCAAACAACGTAACGTATTCTTCGGAGGACTATGTCAATAAACTAATAAACATCCAATATCAGTTTTATGCATTGGTAATCATATGAAAGTAACCATAACCATGACTGATTACATTTGCCTTGCGATGTTACGCCCAGCATGTTTCCTTGGATTAGCGTGGCCCCTAAATCATGGTTGCAGCCTGTCGCCGTGGTCCTGCTGCACGCCCTGCTATGCCCTGTTACACCTGCTACGCTCTGCAGTGCCCTGCTACATCCTGCTGCATCCTACTACGCCCTGCTACGTCCTGCTACTCCCTGCAGTGCTCTGCTATGTCCTGTGACACCCTGCAGTGCCCTGCTATGCCATGAACTACTACAACTACTATTTCTAGTCACTGATGGATTATCTTTATTGTGACTGTTATTGCCACTGTTCATCACACCCCCAACCGGCACCGTCAGACACTGCTTACCAAGAACCTGGGTCTGTCTGAGGTTTCTCCCTAAAAGAAGGTTTTTCCTCACCACTGTCGCACTGATTGCTAGCTCTTGGGGAATTTCTGGAATTGTTGGGTCTCTGTAGAGTGTGGTCTAGACCTACTCTATCTGTAAAGTGTCTTGAGATAACTCTTGTTATGAATTGATACTATAAATAAAATTGAATTGAATTGAATTGAAATGGAATTACGCTCATGTTTATGTTTTCTCAGTGCAGTCATCCGACTGTGAACCCTGGACACACTGAGCGAGTCGCTGAGTGAATGGCTGCATAATTAAAGCGACAGGAGAATTCGTCCTATAGTCCCTGATCATTGGCTGTGACAGCGGGGCTGCAGATTGGCCCCGGCCTATCATGGAACATTTGAAGGACAGGGACCAGCAGCCTCTGGGGCAGCGCAGGAGAAATCAATGAGTCTCTGGCAGCCAGAGTCGTTAGTTGTTGCTGCTGAGATGGAGAATGACTGGAGTCACAGACCAGGGGCGAGTACACAATATCATGACCAACCTGTAGCGTTGAATGCTATTTATTAGAAAAGCCTCGCAGACATATAACATTATTATGAAGCTTAGAATTTTTGTTTTTGTTGACATGGTATCTGAGAGAATATGATTTCGCTATATATCAATTTTGTTGATTTATCGTTTCCTGGTGTTGGGCAGTACTACTGCACAGACCCAGCAGCAGACATAAATCCGTGGGCGGGCATTTGATTTCCGTGAGCTGGCCCAATATAAAAATAGTATGCGGCACCGGCATGTAAGTGTATTGCTCAGGCTAAGTACTATATATAATTATTAGCACATCCTCGCCATCTAAGCTCTTTGTAGCAGTATATGTGCGTCACATGAAGTCATATGCTGTTTTCCATTTCTTGGACTGAATTTTCACTGATCTAAAGTCAGTGCAGTTAATATATTTAGCAGGTCAGTGGAAATGCAGCTATTTTCTGGGGGCGCTGCCAAGATGCAATGCAATTTTGGACTAGCAGAGTGATACGAGTAAACATGGCATAAGGCTTATGTAGGGTGGTCCAGGGGGGGGTCCTCCTCTGGGAATTTTTGTGGATTAATAAGCTTTATTTTTATGTTTTTTTTGTGCACTCAAAACGTTCAGGGTTAAGCCCTGAAAAAAATGCCCTGGCGACACTGCTGCCCAGCGTGCGCACTGCGAGAGATGAAATGGAGAGAGAGAGACACGCTGTGCTGCTGCCAGAGGAGCCGCAGCCGCCGACTGATATTACTCTGAGGAGCAAGTCGCAAAAACGGGTCTGAAAAGCCGCTAAGTCTAGTGAGAAAGTCGCCAAGTTGGCAACACTGTGTGTGCGTGTAATATCCATTAGGCTACATTTAGCTAATCCGAGTTCGGGGAGAGAGACTCGTCCAGGGAGGGCACAGTTGAGATGGGGGAGGTTTGGGGGGGGGTGCTCTAGACTGTGTGTGCTACTTTTTTAGTATATGTGCTAGCGATTGCACATACGCAACAAGAGTCTGTCGATGCACAGTGACTCATGGTGGCGGCTCGTTCTTCAGCTCAGAGCGTTCAGCGGACCTGCCTGATTTTTAAACCTAATTTAAAGGACAAATCTGGCGCAAAATGAACCTAGGGGTTATTAACACGTGTACCGAGCTGACCGTTCTCTGGGATTTGTTTTCATGCTAATCGAATGTGACCAGTTTTATCGCAAACCGCTAATTAGCTTGTAAATGACATATTTTAGAAAGACTGTACCGTCATGTATATACAGAGCTTTGTTAGTGGTATAGAAATAGAGATTTCTTTTTACTTTACCCGTGCCCTGATGACTAGCTTTATAAGCTAATTAGCGGTTTGCGATAAAACTGGTCACATTCGATTAGCATGAAAACATATCCCAGAGAACGGTCGACTCGGTACACATGTGTTATTAACCCCTAGGTTCATTTTGCGCCGGATTTGTCCTTTAAGCCAACTAGCGAACTATCACAACTGCAACAAGAGTCTATCGATGCACAGCGGCCCATGGCGGCGACACATTCTTTGGCTCAGTGCCTTCAGGTGACACGCCCCAGCGTCTCAGAGCAGAGAATACTGAATAATCACCACAGATCTGCTTCATTGAAATCATAACACTTATTCAACAATGCTAATTTCCCCGCAGTGTTACGAGCCACTAAGTAAGTCCTCTCAGGAACAGTGACAGGTCACACACCTGACTCATTAATTGATTTAATAATTAAGAGATACATATGCGATGAGGCCATTTTTTCTTCTTCTTCTCATAATGGGAATTCCTGTAAATGGCAGAAACATGTATGAAGGTCCCAGTCCATTAAGCTAAAATGACCTAAATATGAGAAGGATGAATAGTTGGCTCATATTTTCCACATTCTACTTCCTGTATGTTTGCGCTGATGATTCACACTGAAACAAATGGGATTAAATTCAATTTATAGATGTGCTCCCTCTGCTCACTTTGGCTCCACTCGAAGGACTCTCATTGTCTCCGTGGCTGCTTTTAGAGCCAACAGGATGAAGCTAATTTGCAGATTGCATTGATTTTGTTTTCTGTTTGAGAAAGCATCTTCCTGCACAGCAGCAGCCGCCTTAATACACCTGCGCAGCAAACTGCAGCCATGGTTCCTCTGAATGTCGCCCTGAATGGTTTCTCTAAAGCCCCAATTCTTTTAGGGGTTTTAAAATAACATTCAACTTTGTGTAATTTCTCCTCAGTCTCTCTCTTACTGGACCTGCAAATCAATGGAGCAACCCTACATACAGTATGTTATGGATCTTAAATGTGCTCTAAGTGATGTCACGGGTTTTTTAGGCTACAACAGTTTTTGTCGCATACAGCAAACATCTCCTCACTATCTGCTAGATGCCTGTCCCCCGAACACACTGTAAAAAAACATTTCCTCACTATCTGCTAGCTGCATGTCCCCTGAACACACTGTAAAAAAACATTTCCTCACTATCTGCTAGATGCCTGTCCCCTGAACACACTGTAAAAAAACATTTCCTCACTATCTGCTAGCTGCATGTCCCCTGAACACACTGTAAAAAAACAGGGTCTCTGTAGACAGCCCAGGCGCCACAAACGCCAACTAAAACAAACCGCGCCAACCTGCACCACGAAGATAAACAGTCTTCCCGCGTTCCAGCCAATAACCGACAAGAAGGATTTAGGGGTGGGGTTTGGGGGGAGATTTAGTGGGCGGAAGCACGGAAGGGTGGGAGAGGGGACAGGATGAGGGAGGGGCGAGCTAGCCTTGTTTTGTTTGAAAATACTTCGAACGTCAACAAAAAGTGACATCACCCAACATCGGTTAGAGCACCTTTAAAAATGGTAACACTGGACAGTTTTTGCCTCTCTTTAGGTGGCGAAGGGAAAATGAGTCATCAATTTGTCACCTTCCTAAAATAATTGCCTAAGTCATTTTTTCAGGTTTTTCAGAAAACACAAAAAATAAAACTGCCTAAGTCACATGCTTGACATAGGCAATTATACTAAAGGTGTAGAATCACATGACCTGTTCAACTGAGGATTTAGGCAATTTTACCAGAGGTGGCCAGCACCATGAGGAGATGATTTAGGCAACAAAATCATTTTTGTTAAAAGTCATTTTTTCAGGTTTTTAAAAAAAAAATAAAAAATAAAACGGCCTAAGTCACATGCTTGACATAGGCAATTATACTAAAGGTGTAGAATCACTGACCTGTTCAACTGAGGATTTAGGCAATTTTACCAGAGGTGGCCAGCACCATGAGGAGATGATTTAGGCAACAAAATCATTTTTGTTAAAAGTCATTTTTTCAGGTTTTTAAAAAAAAAATAAAAAATAAAACGGCCTAAGTCACATGCTTGACATAGGCAATTATACTAAAGGTGTAGAATCACTGACCTGTTCAACTGAGGATTTAGGCAATTTTACCAGAGGTGGCCAGCACCATGAGGAGATGATTTAGGCAACAAAATAATTTTTGTTAAAAAATGACTTATTTAGAATTATTTTAGGAAGGTGCAAAACAGGATGAAAAAAAGCAACAAAAATGTTGAAAAAGCGAGACAAACATCAGAAAGAAATAGGATGTTTTTCCCAAATTATGTAAATATTTTTAGGTGTTCTTTTATCAAATATCTTGAAAAATTAAAGGGAGCATGGCCCTACCCCCCCCCCCATAGTGTTGAGCTGAGCCCTGAATGTATAACATCTGCCTGTTCCAGCCTGTTCCTCCGTAGCTGGTAGCTGGCAGCGATTGTCCTCTGTAGCCTACCTGCAGGGTTAGTTTGTGGGGACATTGATTTTAGCGCTTGCTTGCAAACAGTGGCGGACTAAGGCTGTCTGAAAAGCAGGGGCAAAAATAATGAAAAGGGCACCAGCTGCATGCAGTGGGGCACCAGCGCGCAGAACGAAAAAACAAAACAAAGAACAAAACAACCCTGAAGAATCATTATTTTATGTTAGCTGATAAGAAAGATAGATAGATAGATAGATAGATAGATAGATAGATAGATAGATAGATAGATAGATAGATAGATAGATAGAAATTGTAGGCATCCAGTAGCTTAGACAACCATGACACAACAAACACACATACACACATATATCTCACATACATAAAAATCACTCACAGAAATTTAAAGAGTTAACAAGTTGTGAAGTGATTACCAAGGTGTCTGGTATGGACTGACCATGTGATGCGATAACCTTGATAAGGTGCTATATGGTAGAGTGTGTGCTATGGTGGTAGTGCAAAAGTGAACAGTGCAGGGATTGAACAGTGCAATAGCTTATTATTAAATATTAACTATGACTATGAAAAGACAAGAATGTAAACATAATAGAATTGCTTGACAAACAAGAAAAGAAATAATATATTTAATTCTTTATATGATAATGCAAATTGATTGATAATTGAAATTGTATTCAAATTCATTTTATAATATTTCAATTAATTCCACTGTAATTATTACATTATACTCTTCACACATTTTCATTATTAAGTAAAAAAAACAACTGCTGTTACACTCATCTTCCTCTCAACAGTATATGGAGGTAGTACATATAGGCTATACAATCTATATACTGTATATATAATCAGCCATATGTGCTTTAGACTACTCGGCAACCGTATCACACAGTGAAACACATGACTGCATGCAATACTACACCAGGACTTTTCACTTTATGATCAATAATGTGGTTCAGAAGGACAGTCAAACTCACGACCCTGTCTTCTCATTGATAAGTAGCTCACGTGTGTGTGTGTGTGTGTGTGTGTGTGTGTGTGTGTGTGTGTGTGTGCAGATACAAATCCTGCATGGATGTACAGAGGGACAGAGCACATAAACCGGGTAGCATACAGCAAACGCATTCCTACACACACACACACACACACACACACGCACACACAAACACACACACACACACACACACAAAGACTGGACTCTGATCTCGGGGTCTGTTATAGGGGCCCCTCTGGCTTTGTTGCATGGAGAATTATTAATGTACAAACCTTTGTAGTCTCCTGGATAACCCATTAATGTGCGCTACCTGTTCTTCATAGATGAGGCCTGTGTTTGTGTGTGTGTGTTTGTGTGTGTGTGTACACAATATAAAACTGTGTTTTTGCAGTTTGTTAAGGGAGCAGGCAGTTTCTCTGTGTGTAGGCTTTTGTAGTGCAGTATCAGTGTTGGAGAGAGCGAGCAGTAAGTAGGCTTGAAGAGTGGCTGTGGTGAGTTGACCGGCTCTAACGATGGTGAACACGTGTTGGCTCACCCACTCACTGCTCCTCTGATGGCGTTCAACAGACACTGAGTGTGACATGAGTTCAACGTTAAACGGACAGACGGACTGGCTCGCTACGCCCACGCTGAGGCTCCCGTACGCACATGTCACAGTGGTGAGAACAACAGGGACTTTTCTGATGGAAGACGTTGTGAAGCGTCGTTAGGCTGAGGTACCTGAGGCTACGCTGGAGGGCCAGGAACAATAACATGTTGTATGTGTGAGAAAATGAAGCAAATGCACCTTTTTTTCAAAATGCACAGCACATTTTACTGGCTGTGGATGAGCCAACTGACAGCTTGGTGTTTTCCTTCAGATATTACAGTTGTGCTTCCACAGCATTAGTGGTCAAATAACCCTGTTTTTTTTTCCTGCCATCATGTCATGTGTTTTAGCCAAGCGCTCAAGTTTTCTGATTACGTGAAGACAATTGTGATTGGTTTAAAGAAAAGCCAATAAACCAGAGCATGTTTTTCTCCTATCCCGTAATGCTGTGTGGTCTAGCCAGACCCTCCTCCGCGGCGCTGTGGAGATATATTAGCATATTAGAATATTAGCATAGCTGCAGGCTAGTATGACTGGTTTGAACTTGGAAGGTCAGTTAAGCTAGCAGACTAGCCACTGGCTAGCCAACATTGCGCCTTGCATTTTTTCCTGTCAGTGTTCTTGGCCCTTGTCTTTTTTTTATTCATTTCATCAGTTTCATCATTTCATTCACCCACAGCAGTACACAGGTGTGCTGAGCTGCTCCAGAAAGAGGCCCCTCTGTCAGAGTCTGTTTAGTGGCCAACATCCACGGGGTGGGGGTGGATGGGGTGCGACTATCGCATTGCACATGATTAATGCAGGGCCACTGTCTGCTAGAAGCGGTGGTGAAGGAGACTCGATGCCTCGGGGCATCAACAGACCCGCTTCCCAAACTGGGACTTGGCCCCCTCTCTGCACGCTTCACCGGAGGAGTTGTGAGTGTTTGGAACCTGTGCAAACCTACTGCAGTGGCTCGATACAGAGATGAAAGGAGCTGGCCTTGGAAGGTTCAAAGGCAGAGTTTCCCCTCTCTGTGAACCCCTACCTCCTTTTTTTTTTTTCTTCATCTCCTTTGTCTTCCTGTCAACCTCTCCTTATCTTTCACCTGATTTTCCCCACTCCTTCTCCATGCTTTCCCTCTTTGTGTCCATCTTTCACGCCAGCCCTCACTGGCAATTTGTCTCGTTTATTCCTTTTCTCTGCTGCTGTCTCTGCCATGGGTCAGTTCCAGGTTAACTGGCTCAACAGCACTACAGGCTAAGAGGCCCTGCAACATGCCAGGCCCCTGCCTTCACATGCTGCAACTAGGTGGGGAGGAGTTTAAATACAACCGGTTAGCCTGGGTAAACCCTGACGAACTTCCGGGCAAATTTGAAATTTGCTCTGCAAGTCAGTCTGGCAAAGAGCCCATTCAAACCCATTTCCAATGTCCCCAAAATCGAGGCACCAATCACGGGCTTTAAACCAATCACAACCAATGAGGCGGGCTTTACGCGACGACGATAGCACAGCGACGGCGAGCAGCTTTTTGTTTACATTCAACATGACGGCTACCGAAGCGCAGCGTTCCGGGTCTGATTGGTTGAAGGACTATCCAATGCGCCCAGAGGCGTTTGAGTGGCGTCCGTTGGTGACACACCTTTTGGAAATGAACTGTCAATGAACCTTTTCCAAAACCCACTCTCAGTTACAACTGACAAGGGTCTGGTGTCAACCAGGCTAACAACCGGTATGACATAAGAGGAAATCATGCTAAAAGCTCTGATTGCTGCTCGCGTCTGGGTCTGCTGATTCTCTGGGTTCTAAAACATATTTTTCCGCATCCTTGTGTACATAATAGTCCTTTCTATTCTATATAAAATACAACTAATCCAATTAATCAAAAGCCGTTTTGGTTTGTCTTTTCACTGTTCCAACTATCACCACTCTGGTTTGGTTGAAATAAACCCTTTATTCACCCTTTTACTGTTAATTTAAATGGAGTTTGGTGTGTTTGGTGATGGCGATTTTGGAGCCGTTTCTGGTTAAACAAAAATGATTTTACTCTTTAAAAAAAAAGGTCTATCTCTCTAGGGATCCTTTCCATTATGATGTCATACACTTAGAATAATAATCTGTACTACTGAGCCTGTCAGTGGCAAAAACAACACTTTGTGGATGTACATTGACGGTGCACATTTGCCCTTTATGATTACATCGCAGCCCGGTTCACGGCTGCCGGTTACAGTGTTCTCGCTCAATACTGGACCAAATTCAAATTCAAACACTTCGATACAAATGCAATGGAAAATATCCAGGTTGAAAAATAACGAAATTACCCTTTAACTGTTAACTTATTTCAAATGTGTAGAACTTGCTGCTGATTGGCCTAAAGTGTAACTCTATAATTTGTTGGCAGCACTATGTTTACTGTTGCCTTGTGTTTCTTTTCAAAATTCATCGCATTGTTACATGACCTCCATGCATTTATGCACACCTCATCTTGGATTGAATTTAAGCGCGCCTCGGCACAGCAGTGTAATTAGATGGAGCACTGCAGCATATGGAATCACTGGTTGTCTGGTGATGAGTGTGCTCTCCAGTGAATGCTATTCCCTTTAATTTCCTTCAAAAAAAGATTAAATCAAACATATGGGGTCAGCCAAAAAGAGGAGTTTAATTTGATATTCCAAAATATGATTATTCTGGGGCCTCTTCTGTTCCTCGCTGGCTCCTCAAGCTGTCATTGGTTCACAAATCAGACACTTCCTCCACGCACAATGTTTGTGGATTAGAATGTGTTAAAGTAAAAAAAAAAAAAATCTCATGCAGAGAGGACAAGTATCTGTGTTATTGCTCATACAGTTTGTATTTTCCATTCATCCATACTTCTCTTGTTCTCTCTGTTATGTATGAAAGGCTGCACTCCCCTTCCCTTTGATAAAAGTGACACAATGACATGATTCTGGATCTTTGTTTTATTGAAAGCATGCCAAAGACAAGTTGTAGTACAAGTAGGTATGAGCTTTTATAGGCTTTTGTGACACGAAGCTGAGATATGCACCATGTCTGCAGTTCAGGAACAATACCTCAGGGCCAGGTACCCAGACAGTGTTCCTAGAAGGAGGAGTGTATGGAGGAGTGTATGAAGACCATGATGTAAAGTATTACCCATCCTACAAAAGTATTACGTTCATTTTGGACAATTCATACCATCTGAATTTCATTTGGAATTTTTTTAAATATTCGATTAATATTCAAATATTTAATGCTCAAATGTAGCCTGTTATAAATATGTACTACACTACTCAGGCTTATGCATTGTCAATGCCACTACAATCATGTGGTTGTTGTTACACATTCTGTCCACTAGAGGGACTTCCAACATCAGCTTGGTCTTGAAGGGGACCTACGTCATGGCGCATTGCATTTCTGGCACGCTGCTCTCTGTTTACATTATATTCCACCACGCACACAGCGACAAACACAAATCAACAGAGAACTCTGTAATGAAACATTATCTAATAAGTGTAGTGAAGCGGCTCTGTTGTAAAGGCTAACGTTGCTCGGTTAGCACAATGACATCATGTTAGAAAGCACAGCTGAAACGATTTGTCATAAACTAAGTAACAATAGTGTTAGCCACGATGCTAACAACATTGATAACTAAGCCAAACGGTGCTGCCACTACTATTTAAGTGATTTAAACGCAACCTGTTTATTGCAGATTGTCTCGTTACTGAGAATACAGCTATTAGAAGGTAATGTATGAAGTCAAAGCTAACTCTGACAGCTGTAGGCCAGCTAACGTTAACTTTAGGTGTCTCCATGAAGCTCCCAGCTAAGCTCCTATAACTCAGGGAAACCAGAACAAGCTAACTAATGATAACATCAGCATTTTGGCTCGGTGGATGTTGATTTTAAAGTCATGTTAAAACTATTTCCCATCCTTCTTCCGATTTCCAGCCGCAGCCTGTCACTCCCCCCTGTACTAACATTACTCGGTACGTAACGTTAGATCACAATGCCTTGTGTCTCTCACTCCCGTAAGTTATTGTTCATCAGACGTAACATGAGAAGAGGGAGATTAGCTAACTTTAGCCAAAAATCACATTTGAATAGTAATTTCAGCATAGTATTGATTTCTTTACTATTCAAATTATATTCGACTTTCGGAATTCGTTGCAGCAAGGCAAGGCAAGTCAGCTTTATTTGTATAGCACATTTCAGCAACAGGTCAATTCAAAGTGCTTTAAATAAAAAAGATTTAAAAACTGAAAATACAAGAATAAAAGTTACAGTGCAGTATAAGAAATTAAACATTAAAGAGCAGTTAAAAACAGTAAAAAATATTAAAGCAGATAAAATACGAGATTTTAGGCTGCACGTAATTCACCCGCAATCCTTGCCGTTCCCAGAATGGGCTTGTCCCACCGGTCTTACTTTTTAATTCTCTTTATATGCTTATATAGACTGTAATACAGTTTCAACAATGCAACTTCAGTATAAGAAATGAACAATTATTTAAATAAAGGCAACATAAAAAGAATGGTCTTCAGCCTTGATTTAAAAGAACTGAGAGTTGCGGCGGACCTGCAGTTTTCTGGGAGTTTGTTCCAGATATGTGGTGCATAAAAACTGAACGCTGCTTCCCCCTGTTTGGTTCTGACTCTGGGGGACAGAGTTCATAGTGTAGTAGCAGATCAGCAGCCCTAATGGGCATGTTGCAAGTCTCACTTTCACAAGGGAGATGGTAGGATGCATCCCACCACACAAACTTGCAAATAATGTTCTCTGTTTGAGTTTCTTAACCACAACCATACCATCGTTGTCACAGGCAGATATTGTATGAAGAAAGAATAAAAAAAAAGTTGTGACAGTTGAATCCAGGATTTTACAGAATATAATATCAATGTTCTGGTCTGGTGATAGGTTTGCTACAGAGCAGGTAGATGCCACAACCCATATTGGAATGTAAATGTAAATTTTTTAACTCACCATCCTCTCTGATATTTTCTGACATTCTTGAGATTTCTTTTTTGAATCCATATCCAGAATTCAGAGCCGGACAAAATTGACATCTCCATTCTTCCCTACAGTGACATTGGTGCTTTTATGACAAGTTCTTTATGTCTATGCCGCATTGCCTCTGGACAAGTTCAGTTTCTTTGAACTTTAGCTGCAAAATCAGGCGATAAATCACATTGTGTCGCTACAGCTCATGCAGCTGCAATTTTCTTTGAAAACAGCAATGTTGCTTTGTTCAGTGTTGCCTTTGCATGTTGGTGTGAAAGCATTGTTACAGTCTCTGAATTAAGCCCACCCAGGGTTCTTAGATTTCATCAGAGTAGAGAGGCTAGAGCTAGGGTTAAGGTCTCAGCTGGCTTCAAACGAACTAAATGGCATGCTTAAAGGCAAAAATGTTTAATACTTGTTTAAAACGGCCACATTCAAAGACCGGGGGGAAAGCCTGCTGTCATAGAGAGGGATGAGACAATGAAATAGACTGGGATGATGGCACACTTTCAGACAGTCTCTCCTCAAAAGGCATTCATGGTGTTGATTGTGCACAAAAAAAGTTATGTGACGAATGTAAACATTTTAAACCCTGCCTGAATTCATACCCAATACGTAGTAAAAACGCTCTGGCAGATAGAAAGGTCTCCAGGACACCACAAGATATTCCAGTTTAGCCGAGCAATGCCTCTCGATTGTAGCAGTGTCAGTGCGCCAAGTTTTGTTTAACATATTTGTTTGACATATGCTTGGTCAGGTGCCTTTGACGTTTGTTACCGACGCAGAAAGTCTCCTTTGACATCTTTCTTTAGACGCGCTTAGTTCGGGACGTACCTTTAACTGACATGCGGCCAGGGCATGAAATTAACACCCGCCCACCCGCTAAATGCGGGTGAATTTTGCAATTGGCGGGTAACACTGTCAATCTACCTAGCCAATGAGAATTGAGTGATTCAGATGCGTAACTATCGGTAAGCAGGGTACGCGGTTGCTTACGGGCCTGGTCCAATCAGGGGCCCGCATCACTGGAAGACATTGATTGACAGCCGGGGCTCCCTATCGCGCAGCCACTGACCAAGCGGGAGTGAGAACGGGTCAAATTCATTTCCTTGTTTCTGTTATGAAGACGAGACGTGTGTGTGACTCGAACATCTCACATTACCAACAAAACGTACAGCGAAAGACCGTCAAAACACTTCAGACCGTCCTGCCAACATGTAGACATTGTAACATCAATGTACGCTGGAACGATTTTTCACTCTTAAGTCTCTGAAAGTTGCTGCTGTTTCATCTTGTCAGCTGTCGGGCTGACCACATGGGGTGACCACATGCAGGGCATGAAGTTAACTTTTTTGACCACCTGCCAAAGTGGCTGGTGATCAAAAAAGTTAACTTCATGCCCTGCATGCGGCACAAGAACGGGACAGTTAGGTTTAGGGAAAGATCGTGGGTGGGGTTACAAAATTTACGTTTCAGTGACACGCGGGACAAGATTGGGACACGGACACCGGTCTCCTGGGTGAATGTCCTTATTTTCGGTCTCTAATACTACCAGCTACCTTCGCCACTGACCGAGCGTCAGTATTTGATGAGTTTGGAATGAGAACGGGTTGCTTTGTTGACATAAAGGCACAGTCCCCTACCTCTGCTTGTACCCAATGGCGTAGGGCTCTGTTAGCGTAAAGGCGCTATCGCGAATACCGCGGTTAAACCGTGTTTCTGTGTAAATGATGATGTTGGGGTCCATAAGCCTTTTGAGAGAGGTGATCCACCGCCGCAGCTCATCTATTTTCTTTGATGACCGTATATTGGCGTGGAAAATGCTGGGTAGAGATAGCCGATAAGGGGTTAGCTTTAGCCTAGCCCTTAGCCCTCCTCTCTTCCCTCGCCTTTATTTACGGTCTCAATGCCACCTGCGAGCACTTCTGGTCGGCGGAGCCCGGTTGGTAGCCTGTGATGTCTTGGCGATCTTTGGGATCAGCCAGGGTATTATGTGTGGGGGTTGTTAAGGTTATCCATGTATGACAGCCCGAGTTAATTCATGGCTCTCTGTAATAACCTGGCACCGCCTTTTGACCCTTCTGCAACCCTCTCCCCATCCATCTCTCTGCCTGCTACACCTCCCTGGCACTTCACAAATCAGCTGACTCCCCACTCAGAACTCCTGTGGGTATGTGACATGTTTAAAGTCTTCCCCTCTCTCTTTTGTTTATGTCTTTTTTTTTTTTTCTTTTCGTTTGGTATCTTTTTCTCTGTCTTTGATGACAAAGATCCTCCTTCCATCCACGACCCCTCCTCCTGTCTACCTCCAACTCCCCGCCCCCAGCGGCGCTCAGCCCTTCTGCCAGAGCCTGATAGACGCTCTCCAATATGCAGCCGGCATTAAATCTTTCCCCAAGTTGGCCACAAATATCTCAGCCATGCTGATTTATAGGAGGTGGCCTTCCCATCTGTCTCAAAGAGAGGCTGCTGTGGTGCTTGCAGGCTGCATGTAGATGGGATAGATTTCTTAATAGCAAGTCTCTTCAAAATGAGAAGGCCACCTTCACGAGGTACTAGTACAGAGAGAGAGAGAGAGAGAGAGAGAGAGAGAGAGAGAGAGAGAGAGAGAGAGATCATTGAGTGTGTGGCTGAGCAGCGCTGATAGAAAGCAAAAGGGACTCACCTGTAAAAAAAGGTCAGGGAGGCAGTAAACAGGCAAATGGGCATGGGATGAGAGCTGAGCAGGCTGACAGATATGTGAACCACACAATGTCAAAAGCACTATCATCTCCCTTTGATAAAATGGAGACAAGACAACGACAGCATTTGATGATTGCTCAAATGCCTACACTAACTGATGTAGCCATATTTCGTCTTTTTTTTTTAAGATTATTTTTGTTGGGCTTTTCTGCCTTTAATCGACAGGATGGTGATGAAGGGGAGAGAGAGAGGCAAGACATGCAGGAAATCATCACAGGTCAATTTAGAACGCTGGACCTCTGCGTCAGGGGATAAACCTCTCAGTATATGTGCGCCTGTTCTACCCACTGAGCCAACCCGGCCACATGTAGCCATATACAGTATCTCACAAAAGTGAGTACACCCCTCACATTTTAGCAACTATTTCATTATATATTTTAATGGGACAACATTGAAGAAAATACACTTTGCATAAATACCCTTCACCATACCTAGAGATTGGCATGGTTTTATGTCGGTTAGCCTAATAGCTGGTTTGATTTGCATTGAGAGATATTTTGAGGGGACAGCACATTTACACGGTTATACAAGCTGTACACTTAATACTTTACATTGTAGCAAAGTGTAATTTCTTCAGTGTTGTCCCATTAAAAGATATAATGATATATCTACTAAATATGTACTAAAATCACTTTTTTGAGATACTGTATTTTTTAACAAGGCTAGACTATGAACAGAATATGAAGGGATTGTTGTCGCTGTTGGAAAAACAAAGTTTCAATTGAAAATTGAATCAAATCAAATCGAACTGTGGATTTGGAGAATCAAGACACCCCGAACAAGAAGCCATTTTTTTTTTTTTTCGGTCCCTTGTTCCAAAAATATAGCAGGGGAAATACAAATTCCATGGAGCAGTGTAGTATGATGCATCCATTATTTAACATCACTGAGCTTAAAATTCTGCTGAAGAGATTGAACTGAAATGCTAGAATGATATGCTAAAAATCTCGAATTATGCTTCTTACTGGTGTCTTAGAGTTGAGATATTTACAACTAATGATATCAATCATAACGCTACCGTATTATTAAACCACGCAGTAGACTTCTGTTTTCAGTGTTAGTTTGGGTTTTACGATTGAGAATTGAGGTTGACTAAATATATTTCTGGAGCTAGCAGCTTTGTAACTCGGCTGCCTTTCAGAAATTATTAGTGATTACTGATGAGCGCTGCTGTTTAGGGGAACATGTGCACAGTGCAGCTCCAGCCTACATCCATGATACCTTTTAGCATTTCATCCAGCTTTAGAGATGCATTCATTGATTTTTGGCCACTTGGAACAAGCGGAGTAAGCTGTAGACAACAGTTACATAAAAAGTTGTTAATGCCTACACATCCAGTATATACATAGCAACATTGTCATTCATTTGGACTGATGTTTGTGTCCACCTCATGTTGGCAGTTGCATGGTGCTGGTGTCTTTTTAAGCTTTTACGTTTTTGGTCTCTACCAACTTCTGAGGGAAATATCTGTCTCTCTAGCTGTTAAATGCTCTACTATGCTCGCAACACACAACTGTATCATTTAGTAGGCACGGGAAAGTACAGTGGGTTAATCTGAGCTTTTTCACTGAATACAGCTGTCTGCAGCTGGAAACAGGGTTGATGAGGCTAAAAAGAGGCTAAAAGAGGCTAAAAAGCTCTGTAGATCCGAGGGATCAGAGATTGTCACTATGAGTCACAACTTTCACATTACACATGGGAAAGCTGTAAATTGCACTCAGAGACTCATATGTTTTAATTCTTATCTTAGAACAAATAAAAACCTGCCTATTTTAAACTTGCATGGGTTGTGGCTCTGAACATTCATTTGCGTTTAACAGTCTGTACTGTTTGTGCCGAGTTAGCAGAGTCCTTCGCGTTTACACTGAAGTGGCGATAAGCATCCCTTTGTCCTTAGCCTGGGCTGCAGCAGATAAACACGGGAAAACTCTGTGTTATCTGAGCTTCCACAAGGCCAGGCTAGACCAGGGGCAGTCCATAGAGAGAGAGAGAGGGAGACAGGGAGAGGGAGAGGGAGAAGGAGAGGGAGAGGGAGAGGAAGAGAGAGGGAGGGAGAGGGAGAGAGAGATTTGTAAAAGGGGAGGGAACAAGTAGGTAGTCAAGTAATTTTGATGACAATTTTTTATGAATTTCTTTGAAAACCATAACTTGTGTGCTTGCCTTCAATTGCCCCCTGAGGGGTGAATAAAGACATATGAATTGAATATTCCACCTGTGAAGACGGCTATTTGTGCCCTGATGATGTCATTGTGAAGTCAACAGGGTTATCTTGCTTAAACCGCCAGGCTCTTTGGGGGTATTCCATCAGCCAAACCCGACGCCTCAGAGCGTCTGTATACTTTTGTCCTTGTTGATGGGCCATTAAAGCAACACTATGTAACTTTTCCCGATTCGGACCGCCTACAGGTTGTCTCATTGGAACTACAGCTCGCGCTACCCGCCACTTCGGTCCCCCTACAGCAGGGGTCACCAACCTTTTCTAAACTGAGAGCTACTTCATGGGTATTGGTCATACGAAGGGCTACCAGTTTAATACACTCTTCTTAAATAACAAATTTGCTCAGTTTGCCTTTAGTTATATATGATTATTAATGATTAATGATACTCATCTATGTGAAGACACTGATCATGTTAATGATTTCTCACAATAATTATCAACAATGACTTAACAAGGTGGGAAACAGATAATATCAATATTCAATTTTCATTTTTAGAACAGGCCTGAGGGCTACTCATGTGGTCCTTGGGGGCTACCTGGTGCCCGTGGGCACTGTGTTGGTGACCCCTGCCCTACAGGTTGTCTCATTGGAACTACAGCTCACGCTACCCGCCACTTCGGTCCCCCTACAGGTTGTCTCATTGGAACTACAGCTGCAGCTATAAGTTACATAGTGTTGCTTTAACGCGTTATCACTCTCCATCTCTATGGCCCTGTTTTCACTTGGTTTTAACATCTGTCCTGAGTGATCCGATCACAAGTGGACCTCTCTAAGTACGTGTGTCTACACCTGGCAGTAGAATGCGTCTCCACGTGTGTTCTTTAGTGACAGCCCATTCTCACGCCCAACTCGTAAACTACTGACACTTGGTCAGCGGCTCTCAGCGATGGATACCGACGCGAAAATCACCCTTTAGCGTCTGTATGGAACGCACCGGGCGGAGCAGCAGCTTGATCACGGCGGTGTCAGATGACATCAAAGGTAACGAGACGGAAAATTTGCGTAAGGAGGTTGGTTGGGGTGGGGGACAGGACTTTCATCGAGGAGAACGGAGTTCATGTCCGTTGTTCTCCCTGTGTGTCACTGAAAGGTACATTTTGTAATCCCACCCACGGCCTTTCCTTAAACCTAACTGTCCCGTTCTTGTGCCGCATGTCACAGAAACGTAGCCTGGTCCTACCAGACTCTGGTACATTTCATTTGTACAGAGTCTGGCCTCTCTCCATTAACAAGTGTTAACTTCCTTGAAGGCGGGTACTCTGTTGAAGTTGGATCTGCCCAGAGCCACTCTGGATCTGCCATAACCAATCGCTAACGTTCGGTCGTGACGTCGGCTTAGCATCGCTAGTGTCCACCTTAGCCAACTCCACTACCACTAACGGAGCGAGCTGGAAAATGAAACTTTTCCCGAACCCCGTGGGGAGGAGGGCCACGACATCATGGCCACCAACACAACTCAGCCATGATTGTTCTTGCTCGGGCTTTAACTTCTGGACATTCGGCAGCGTTGCCACAACGGACCGAATGGCTTCGCTCACATCTTTCTCCGCCGCCATTACAGAACTACAACTCAAACTAGCGCACAACCTCAACGTCATTGTTCTCAGCCACTCCCTCTTTTGATTGGACCGCCAAAGATTTGGCCGAAGAAACCCGAGAATATACCGCAAACCCAGACTGTGTACTGAAGGAAAATGAAAATTGAGCGGAAGTACATAGGAGGGCGGAGCCAGGCTAACTGAAACGTACATCTCGACCCAGAGCGTCCAAAAGCCACGGCAAGAGTCCCGACCAAGCGCGCCTAAAAATGACACCAAAGATGTAGACGATAAAGGAGACTTTTTGCATCAGTAACAAACGGCAAAGGCACCTGACCAAGCATCGCTCTTTGTCGCGCTGGGAGTGAGAATGTGTTGTAAGTGTCCGCTTGTGAACGGATCTCATTGCCCCGCTCTATATACAAATAAACACGTACATCATTTCAGTTTGCATATAGATAGCCTACATCTTTCAATGAAAAATCTTTTCAAAACGGCACTGCCACAATTCAGATTAGAAGCAGAATATGTTGGGCCACATATGAGAAACCCACGGACTACAACCTGAATATTATTGTCCTGTTGTTGGCAAGCTGATATATCAACCTGAGGTGAGAGCGGCAGAATATTATTATATTTACTCTTTTGTCTTACAACTCTCTCCTCAATTTTGTCAGAGCTTCCATTTCACCGGACTGAGCATTGGTGGATCAGCAGTGATAGTTTTCTTTATACTCATTCATGTTCACATCCAAATACTCTCGGGAGTTTTCTAAATGAGTAGAGGGGTGAATTTATTGTGCATACATACGAACACCTTCTCTGTACAAGAATATTTATGAATCATTCATTCCTATCTCATAATTGAAACAAATGAAAATGACATTCCTGATTACATATGACATAAATCTATAAACAAACGAGACGTATTTGTCAGTATAATGATGTGAGGTGTCTGTAAACGGGGAATTGAGACGTTTGACATAAGCTGAGATGTGTGTTTTCCTGCTGTGGCCTTCGTATAGACCTTGAGGTCTCAGTGTTTCCTCAGCCTGAGCTCCTCCTTCACACACACACACACACACACACACACACACACACACACACACACACACACACACACACACACACACACACACACACACACACACACACACACACACACACACACACACACACACACACACACACACACACACACACACACACACACACACACAGGTTTGTAGCACTATCTTTGTGGGGACATGTCATTGACATAATGAGCCCCTTACCCTAACCTTAACCATCACAACTAAATGCCTAACCTTAACCCTTACCCTCACCCTAACCATAACCTAATTCTATCCCTAATCCTAAAACCAAGTCTTAACCCTCAAACAGCCCTTTCAACTTGTGGGGTCCAGCATTTTGGCCCCACAAAGCTGTCAGGACCCCACAAGCAGTGCTGGGAAAGTTCACTTTCTACATGAACTAGTTCAAAGTTCAGTTCACAAATTTTAAAATGAACTAGTTCAGTTCATACTTCAAAATTTTGAACTAAGTTCACAGTTCCAAAAATGAAGTAGTTCATAGATCTTTTTTCCATAAGTTGCTGCGAGCCAGGGGCATCGGACTGGGGGTAAAACCGGCCCAAGGGGAGAGAGGGCCCTTGAAAAGTCTGGAATATATTTTATTTCATCTGGATATTTTCATTTCCTAATTAAATTTCATAATGCATGTCAGATGAAATGTAAAGTTAGTGTATTGGCTGAATAACTTGGTTGATTGACTGACTACATTTTGTATACAAAAAAGACTCACCCACCCCTTGCTAATGCGCCAAATGGTTTAGTCCATCTGCACGCATTTTGTTTACGTTAGTTCAGTTGAGCTTCTGGTGGAGCGCAAACTTCTGTAGTAGGAATGTCTTTCTCAAAGAAAGCCAAATCAGGCTACCAAAAAGAAAGGAAAGACAGGAGGAGGAGAGAAAACAGAATGAGGGGAAACAATTGGTAACTGACTTCTTTTCAAAGAGAGGTGAGCACAAACTAGAAAACGAAATCCATGGTGCTAAACTGCTTGAATATCTCCGTGACTGTTAGTGCTAAAAACGGACTGAGACAACCCATATAAAGAGCAGAACATACACTTTCAAATGATAATTTGGTTATACATGTAATCTAAGGTAAAGGCTAAATAAATAAACTACACTAACAATGCTGTTTGCATACAACACACCATTGTAATAGCCTAATTTAAAACATGTTTAATTTTAAATGAATAGGCTATAATGTCTATAATTAGCAATAATAGGCTAATCAGTGTCATAGGTAGCTTGGTAGCTCATTGGTAGATACATATCATGTCAACATTATAGTTATGTCAGATTCAGTAGATGTTAACATTGTGAAACACATGGCCCTCAGTTTCAAAAACTGTCCCACCAGGGAGCAACAGACCCCTCAGCCTCCTCTTTGGATTTGAGACAAGGTGAGCTTATATCAAAATTAAAGCAAACCATGTTTAGCCATTTTGACTTAAAGGTGTTAAGTGACACTAACATTTTAGTGTGTTGTATTATATTAGGTTACAATTAGGGTAAGAAGTTAATATCAAATGTATCCTTCATAGAGAAGGATGATAGAGAAGATGTGATTGAGGATGATGGGAGTGAAGACAGCAGGGAGCATGAGTGTTGCTCTGAGCACACTGTGGAAATGAGAGATGAGGAACTGGAAAGTAGGCAGAGCAGCGCAGACCAGGACTAGGATCCAGGACTATGGCCAGATACATTAGCAGATGATCAGAGAGACACCATAGTACGCAGGCTGGCAAGTAAAGGTACAGAGAAAACCAACAAAATGTAGTAGTAACCACAGTAGGCTAGAGAATGTTGAGAAAGGAGGTTTGAAATGTGTGTCATCAGGCTACTCTAAGCATTACAGTTAATAGTTATTACCCTATAAACATCTAGGCCTACTGATTCATGTGTACAGAGGCCCGATTATTTATTTATTTTTTTGGGAGGGGGGTGAGTTGAGGAACATGGGGGCCCATCAGGACTGCCTATGCATAGGGCCCAGGGTCTTGTGCTACGCCCCTGCTGCGAGCTATTATTTTTCAAAATGATTGCCACCGCTCATATAGAACCACAGACCGCAATTATTTTATCAGTTTTAACACTGAAACTATGCGTCAGATTTCATCTTCATATCCAATCAGTTCAATGTGCCGTTTCAGGTTTGCTGTGGATGGGACTGAAGTGCGGATTTTCTTTTTGAAAGCCGGCGGGCAAAGTTTGCACAGAAATGTAAGATTTTTCGCATCCTCACCGACCTCGTCATAAAACTGGTTTAAATGATCATACGAAGCCTCCACGCTGCTTTCTGTTTTGATGATGCATGCGGTGGGGAGACACTGGTGGCTGGTGTTGCCAGATTGGGCGTTTTCTCTGCTACATATTAACGTCTGTTTACGGTGTGTTTTAGCCGGATTTTGGCCTAGAAGGCTCTATAGAAATCTGGAACCCTGTTGAACGAAGTTAAACTGAGAGAGCGTGCCGTTCACAGACACCAGAATGAACGAGTTCACAGTAACGTTCATACGGTACGTTCAGTTCACGCTCGCCCAAAATATGAACGAGTTCATGAACTATCGTTCAATGAACGCGTTCAGGCACAACACTGCCCACAAGTATACTGGACTCCCGGTTTTTGGACCCCGCGAATATAGTTAAACAAGACAACACACACACACACACACACACACACACACACACACACACACACACACACACACAAAACACAATACACACAGACATGTTGGAAGAGAAAATTCAAGTTAAAACAGTTTCAGGGTTTCTCAATGTTGAGTTCTCTTTCATTACATTTTTAATGTAATACGAAAACATTGTTTGACCAAGGTGTTTTCATTTCATTTAGTTCCATAAGAAATGTGTTTTCTAGAATCTCCTCTTTTACAAAAGCCCACTATTCCTACAGCATAAAGGACGATTTATGTCCAATGCCAACATTTAGCACCAATGCAAGAAATATTTTGCCGTTTATGTGCAGAAGGATGTAAAAGTCGGGGAGATGAATGGCCGCGTGGCACATCGAACGATTCTCTCTTCTCTTTTCTTTCTTTCTTTCTTTTCATTTTAAAACACAATCTTTCCTTAACCTTAACCATAGCTGCCATGCACAGATATTGTAGAAAATGAAAAGAAAAATTGACAAAACAATCCCAACTCAATGTCCATTAACTAGCTTGTTCCAGAATTTTAACCATGTCCCATGGTCTTCATCATATAGATGGATAGCCTACATAGATAGATAGATAGATAGATAGATAGATAGATAGATAGATAGATAGATAGATAGATAGATAGATAGATAGATAGATAGATTATAATACATTTCTTTCCACAGAGCATGCATTATGCGGGCCTCCAGAACATAGATACAATTACATACAACATAAATACATTTGTACAGAATACATAATGTTTTATTGTGATTTGCGAGCTGTGGTCTGCACTGCTATGGCAAAAACATTTTTTGTGTGGCATTTTAGGCCTTTATTTGTGACCAGACAGCTTAGACATGAAAGGGGAGAGAGAGGGGGAATGACATGCAGCAAAGGGCCTCAGGTCGTAACCGAACCCGCGGCTCGTGCGTTGAGGACTTGAGCCTCTGTAGGCTATATGGGCGCACTACCACGTGAGAAACCCAGGCGCCCAAGATCCTTTTTAAAGTGCTCATATTATGCTTTATTGTGTTATATGCACGTTAAGATGCCTCACTATGTAGCTAAAACAGGGTGAAAAGAGGAGCGCAGCAATGCAGTACAACAAAAATATGGTGTTTTTTGAAAATTAAACCATGTAAACCTATTCTGGTACAACCTCTAAATACAATTATGAACCTGAAAATGAGCATAATATGAGCACTTTAAATTCTAAATACAATTACTGCAGAACAGATTTCAGTATTTTACTTTAACCACATGCTGCAGTAATGTGGATGTTTTTCCCAATCCCAACTCAGGGTCCACTTTCTAGATTTTTGAAAAACGTGAGCAGCACATGTAATCCGGGTTAATATTCTGTCAGGTGATAGAGTTGTTCAGAATGCCCTACAAGCTGACACGATAAGATAAAAAATAAAGTTGTAATACACAATTCAATTACTACTTTTACCTCTTGCTACAGTAATGTGTTCACTTTTGAGGAAAAAACTGAACAAAATGAATGTATATTTAAAATCTCCGAACTATAAAAGAGTACCACTTCCATGTTAAATTCATTCAGCACTTATGTAAAAGTAATATGAACATATGCGGCAGTGATTTCTAGCTGTGATTAATGTATGATACATGATATTTTCATACCAATGGTACTTTAAAACATCACTTCACCCACATACTGTAGTGTGGTAGTCATTAGTGGCAGAATTTCTTTTCATAGTATGCACATGAAACACACGCTTACACAAGCGTGTACAAGTAGCTGATATTTGCAGAAGAGTCATGCAGAAGGCCAAATACACCACACAATAATGTAGTCATATCGGTTGTGACTTTCAACAGAATTAATATATCTAAATAAGCCACTGAGGGACGGCTGAACTTGTTTTGGGCCCATTTTTCATTGCATTTTTCTGGGCTAAAAATGTTGCTCTGTTTTGTCCACTGCTCGCTAATCTTTAATTTCAATTTTATTTATAGTATTAAATCATAACAAGAGTTCTCTCGAGACACTTTGCAGATGGTGGTGAGGAAAAATTTCCTTTTAGGCAGACACCTGGGACAGACCCAGGCTCTTTGAAGGCGGTGTCTGCCGGTGCCGGTTGGGGTTACGATGAACAGTGGCAATTATAGTCACAATAAAGATACTGGAACTATGACTAGAAATAGTAATTGTTGTAACAGTTCATGACGTAGCAGGGCACTGCAGGGCGTAGCAGGGTGTAGCATGACGTAGCAGGGCGTAGCCGGGCACTGCAGGGCGTAGCAGGGCACTGCAGGGCTGAAAAGCAGAAGATTATTTTCCCCACAGGCATATTCGTTAACTTCATAATTACTAATGACCACAAACCTTTCCCCTTGGCTTCATCATCAGGCCAAATTTCCACTTGTGCACAAAAAAAAAAATAATAATATGAAAGAACTGCTTGAGGTTTCTTGCCCCATTGCACCTATTTCAAATTTTTTCAGATTCAGATTTTTGTGAGTAGGCTACCATGTTATTTTTGCTGACAGAACCAATGGCCATCGCAATGGAAATAATTAATTAGGTCCAGCTTTGCTCGTTCACTTGCTGTCCTTAATTATTTAAAGTTATTGTGCGTGTGCTTTCGTTTGCCTCGTTTTTCGACCCAAACTGAGAATTTTCACAGACTCAAATCTAAAATGGGAAACCATCTCTCCATCACTGTTTGCAGCAGATAAAGAACAGCGCAGTGTGCACGTCTCATTGTGCATATTTAGAAACCAGCAGTCATGCCCTTACAAAAGCCGCAGTTAAATTGTTTGAAGAAGGTTCTCATGGATGAAATGCTTTTGTGATATAAAAAAGATTGTGTGTGAATGTGGGGGTGAGAGAACAAGTTATCATTGTGTGTACATGTGCATGCATTTGCCTGCATGTGTGTGTGTGTGTGTGTGTGTGAGTAGTTAAGCATGCTGGCATGCCTTAGTGTATTCATGCACGTGAGTTTACACAGCTGTCAGATACTGGGCAACAGCATAGACATGTATTGTTTGTGCTGCTGTACCTGCCTTTGGCAACAAAAGACGCTGTGATATAAAGCCAATTGTGCAGTTAGATTACTGCAGCAAGAAAAGATTTCCTCTTAGTCAAACATTCACATTATCATTACGGATTTGGCTGCTAAATGCAAAAGACAAATTGCTTCTTGAAGTGTGGACATGTTAAAAACAAAGATGGCTGTTCCCTTTGATGAGAAGGACTACAAAATAAAAGATGTTAACCACAAACCATGGTGGTGTAATCACTCCCGGGTCTAATTTTAGAGGATAGAGGATTTTTTGAACGAAGACATTTCTCAGTGGATTTGGTTTGAGCCACAGACGAAGCTTGATGGTCTCTTGAGACAGGGTGGATAGGGAAAAGATGAAGCAGAATAAGAAGAAAAAGAGGGAGTGAGTGAACTCAAGGCCTGAAAAGACAGGCTAATTAGACAATACCATGCCGCATAGAGAGAAGGACATTGTTTTTAAGATAATCTAGAGCGAAAGCTAAATAAATAAAGGAAAACCAGCGATACAAGAACGTCTAAAATGTCACAGCTTCCCAATAAGACACACATATGGGCAACTCTAGAGACCAGTGAACATTTAGTTGTTGAATTAGCACTGAATTATAGATCCAATATCCATCTACCAGCACCTCTAAAAGGTCACAAATGAACATGTTGTATCTTCTTTGTTTAATTGTGTACAAAAACTTAAGTGACAGCTTGCCATTATACGTGGGGTTTTGTGCCGGACTATTTCTTGTCAACGAGCGGTTGCCAGGCAATCGGCAGAGTCACCGGGAGGCGACAGGATGATGGAAGCTGATATTGCTTCACTAGCATTTTATGACAGCCTAAAATCTGCAAATTTGACCCATTCTTTGGTCCGTTTGGGATTCTTTGACGTGAAAAAGAATTCCTGTCCAGACCAAAACCCTGGCCAGCCACAACACGTTCAGATTAAGGGGAGGAAAAAACACAAACAAGTGGAAATATATATGTTTCTAGGCTCCACCTTCTCTCCGACACCTCCCTCTGACACATGAACCAGCTAATGAGCAACCAGCGCTGTCTAATTGATGTGACTTTGCTCCGACTTCCCTGGGAGGGGAGTTGGGTTTGTGAAGGGTGAGGCTTTATACAGAGGTGACTGACTCAAATGCTTCCAGCCTCTGGATGTGAGACTCAGCATACTAAACTGAAATATGACAGCACAGAGGGTCACTAGTAGAGTTTGACAGTAATGGATCATGACAGATTTGGACAGAAGACTTAAATAGTAAGGATAAAGCCACTTGATACCTAAATCTGTAGGGTTGCACTGACTATGGATTGTAGCAGTATGGAGAGGAGGCGAAGCAGAGTCAGAGCAGTTCGGAAGTAAAGAATAAAGGCAACGATAGAAGGAAACGAAGAGAAAGGATAAAAGAGGAATACTGGATATAAGAGAGGCATATTAGACTGAAAATGTTGGAGAGGTCAGGTAGCATGTGAGGAAAACAGTAATTGTCAACGGTCACACAAGCATAACGGGCATAGATAACAATAAGTGAAGTGAAATTACTGACCAGCTGTGCAGCATCCAAACCCCATCCTCCCTTCCACCCAGTGAATTTACTACTTACTTTTACTACTAAGCCCCCTTCCCATAGGCTTTATGAAGCGGTGGGTCCTAATGATGGTAATGTTAGTCAGTCAACGCATTCATCTGTCCAAAACACTGGTCCACACAATGATAACCACTGCGATTAGAGCCATACAATTTCATGTAGATATTTTTGTACACATAGGATGGATTTCTAGCCTTGGGGATTGTGTTTTTGGAGACCTGAATGTGTTAGAGAAAAGCTCATGGAATGTTCAAAATGGGTCGGGAGGGTTGGGAGGGTCACCAAAATCATTAGGTATCATGATCCTGGGGCCATGAATGTCCAGAGCAAATTTAAAGTCAATAGCCAGAAGTGGATCAAAGTTGGATAGATAGGCAGGCAGGCAGGCAGGCAGGCAGGCAGGCGCAGGCAGGCACGCAGGCAGCGCAGGCAGGCAGGCAGGCAGACAGACAGACAGACAGACAGACAGACAGACAGACAAAGCCATCATGTAGGTGTTTTTAGACATGGTGCAGTCACAGAATCGATGGAAAGATGCTTTTGGACATGAGCAGATGTGTGCTCTAGGCAGCGAAAATTAAAGTCAAGATGTGTGTTAGTTAAAAATGACTCAAGCAAAAAATCCATGCTTATCCTAGATGTTTATGACTTATGGTACGTGTCCACCATGAAGCGCCATTTCCCCGCTTCCCATTCATCATCTATGTGAGCAGCCGCGCAATTCACTCTGCTAGCTTCGCAGCGACTTTGGAGAAGTGGGGCATCCAGTCGCCCGCTCCTCATTTGCATAAAGTTGAATCCAGGCTACTTTATGCAAATCAGGGGCGTCCAGCTCGACTCACCGCCTCTCAAAAAAAAAATCACGAAAATCTTGACCATTGTCAATCTGAAATGAAGACCGATTCAATAACTGCATATCCTATTTCTCGCATAAAATGTTTTCAAAAACACAATTCGGTGAACTATTTTCGTAAAATAGGAGAACGTTTTTCCAAATGAGCCGCCATGTTGGTCCGTTTAGAAATCCTGGAGCGGACAGCCCTACGTGAAGCGTTCGTCCAATCAGGTGCAGCCATCGCGGCTGTTGGAGGGTGTAGCCTGTTATCTTTGCTTGTCAGTGGTCAGTGAAGAGAAACTGATAACTGCTAGTGGCAAGCCCACTAGTGTGCAATGCTGGGAAGCGGGGCGATCACAGTGGACACAAACCATCAGATCAGTCAGACTGAGCAACAGTCAGACACAGGCATACAGAAGCACAGGCAAGCTGTAGCCAGCTAACAGCTACAGTTAATGTTCAGTACAAACATAAGATCAATGTGTTTTGTGTGTCCTTATTTTATATTTTCCTCTAAAGCGACATACAAAGCCGTGTAATACAGCAGCTGATGGCCATACAAACAACTGGCACCTTTTACATACAGACAGATATTACAGGGAGTTTGAGCTGGGCAAATATTTGACAGACCAACACTATCACACTGTGTATTGGTAAAATGGAATTCCATTCGAATTTACTGTATGAACCCTGAGCCTTCAAACACATAATAGGCATTTGCAGGAAACATGTATTAACAAGCTGTGTTACAGAAGTTGCAAAACGAGCTGTTCACCTACACAGCAAATATGTAACAAAGAGTAAGATATTGGTGGAAGTACATATACAATATATATATAATAAAAAATATTGTGGTAAATTATTGAAATGTTACATTGTATTCCATCAAGAGCAGAGAGATTTCGAGAACATTTCGAGGCATCCTTTTTTTCTCAGGACCGTTCAGCGATATAGCCGTGTGTGTGCGTGTGTGGGTGGGTGTGTGCGTGTGTGTGTGTGTGTGTGTGTGGACAGGTCTCTGAGCTGCAGTGGATTTCCCATTGAGAGCCAGAGGAGCTGGATTAAGGACAACAGTAGATTAGTGTGGGAGAGGGAATAGGTTTGGATGGTGGGGTCGCAGATGACGAGCCAGTCATGTAGCAATACAATGAAAAAAACCACCTACAAATTCACACCAATTACATACTCAGTTCTGCAAATATAAAGGTGGCTTTACACACTGCAGTGAATGCACTCAGCACAGGAGAAAGAGCCATAAGATGAGAGACAGAGAGAGGCAGGCGTTCAGTGAAGAGCAGATTAGAGGACATAAACAGACGAGTGATGGGCAGACAGACAGGAATACAGAAACAGATGAGCCTGTGTGCGAGAGACAGACTGACGTCAAAGCTGAAATGACTGTTTCCTTCTGAACAAAATCTACAGCTGCACTGTACTGACGTAGCCTGATCATCGGAGTGAGGCTAAATTTACATTGCTACGTTTTGGTTTTTAAAGGTTCCCTGCCATATGTATTTCATGACTTTGTGGTAATGTCTGAAGTTCTACCATGGACTCTGTAACATCTTTTGTGGGAAAAATGCCTTGGTTACCTTGTTTCAAGCCATTCTAAGCATGGTATAGAAAAGCCTGCAGGAAGACTCAGCTCAATTTGTGCCAGTTCTCATTAATATTCAACAAGCTAAGCTGTTTGAATCTGATTGGCTAACAGCTAGCCAATGAGAGCCTGGCTATCAGCATCCTTTACCCAGCGCAACTGGGCGAACTCATGAATAGTAATGAGCTCAGGCAACACCATGTCAGACTGACCAGCTTTTGTAATTGGCCTGATTTCTCTGCTTATTTCTTTTCAGTGGCTAGAGCTGACAGAGGAGGTAGCAGTTCATTTTCACATTCACAACATAACACAAACACATATGGACCTAACATATTTAAAAAAAAATACAAGTAAAAATGGTTTCCTGTGGCAGGGCACCTTTAAGCTGAGTTTTGAGCCGAAAGTGATACCCGTGCACACAAGTGTTTTTTAGCTCCAGCAGAAGAACTAATCTCTGTTTAAACTAACACGCCCAAACCCAAATATCTCATCAACATTCTTGTATACTGGGCATGCGTGTGCCAGGGTATACGCAAAATATTGTCAAAAAATGATCTGGAAATGATAATTCACGCTTTCATATCAACAAGACTTGACTACTGCAATTCTGTTTTTACTTGTTTGAATAAGTCTGCCCTGAACAAATTGCAAATTGTTCAAAATTCTGCTGCTAGGCTTTTAACAGGTGCTCCTCGAAGGTCTCATATCACTCCAGTCTTGTCGGCTCTCCATTGGCTCCCTGTAAAATTCAGAATTGATTTTAAGATTTTAGTACTGACTTTCAGAGCCTTAAACGGTCAGGCCCCACAGTACATTCTGGACCTTTTGAAGCCGTATTCCTCTGGCCGGACCCTTCGGTCCACTGGCCAGAACCTGCTTTTAGTCCCAAAGACTCGTTATAAGACTCGAGGGGACCTGTCTTTTGAGTCTGTTGCCCCCAGACTGTGGAACGCCTTGCCCCTGTCCATGCGTCTGGCAGACTCTGTTGTCTCTTTTAAAAAGGATCTGAAAACATGTTTATTTAGGAAAGTTTTTGGTTGATGGGTTTTCACTAGTGTCACTTTAATTTTACATATGTATATACATTTTATATTGTTTGTGTTACCTATTCTTTTGTACAGCACTTTGTGATTTTATCTGTGAAAAGCGCTTATACAATACATTTTACTTACTTACTTACTTACTAAACAGGAGGCAGCGTGTATACTCAGACCGTTGCTGGTAGTTGCCATGGTAACGTTAGTAGTTTAGTCTCAGAGAACGAGACGTCATGACCCAATCAGGCGGCGAAACATTGGCGCCAGTGTCGGTGTTGCCAAAGGTCTCCGTTTGCGGCTGTTGAGGCGCCAACACAAACCCTGCAGACTTCAAACCAAAACAAGTCAGAAGTTGTCGTGGAATTTTTCTGCTTGAAGCAGCAATGTTTAGTAATATCAATGATCAAAATGAAAACGAATAACAACTGTTTGAGAATTAAACCAAAGTTTGGTCTTTGAGTATTTATTTACATTTGCAAATGGAGAAATACAGTTTCACAAGTACCGCAGCACGTCTGAAATAGTCATCTAACCTAAAGTCTAAACATCCACACATCATATAGTGAAAACCTCTGTTAAGCCACCCCTCTAAATGTATCTTCTAGCATGGCCATAGTTGATCACCTTCCCCTCTGCTCCTGTTCTTTTCATTAGCCTAAACAACAGTTTTATCTCAGGAGACAGAAGGAGACACGGTTCAGACAGTTCTATGGCCTTCTTCACTTTATGTAAACTGTAGGTCGGCTCCTAATCTCAGCTCTTTTAAATCAAGGCTGAAGACCTTTCTTTTTAACACTGCCTTTTCTTAATTCATTTTTGTATTTAAATTTTATTTTTTTTATTCATTTATTTTATTATATAACTGTTTCTTCATCTGTTACCAATTTGTATGATATTTTTAACTGTTTTTATGTCTTGTGTAAAGCACTTTGAATCGCATTGCTGCTGAATTGTGCTATAGAAATAAAGTTGCCTTGCCTTGCCTTGCCTTTATCTGCTAAAAGTTAAAACAAATGAGTAGCTGGAGTTCCTCAATAAAAACTCTACTAGGCTGAAAGTTCACAGTTGCCAACTATTTCACTTGGAGCCTTTTGAATCTACACATGAAGAAGCTAAATCTTGTGGTGTTATAAAACAATCATTAAACGAAATGGTTAAAATAAAATTTGCCACCACAAAGTGTTTTTCAAATGTGGGTGGTGATGGCGCATTGGATATGACACATGCCTTTGGTGTGGGAGACCCGGGTTCAAATCCGACTGTGATACCTCAACCAATGTGTTCCTGAGCAAGACACTTAACCCCTAGTTGCTCTAGAGGCGTGCGACCTCTGACATATATAGCTGTTGTCAGTTGCTTTGGATAAAAGCGTCAGCTAAATGACATGTAATGTAAAAAAAATGTCTCCGGTTTCAAGTTTTCAAATGTAAACACAGAGGACAAGGTGGACTGGGTTAGCAGCTACTACCTATGGCTATGATCCCTACTACGTGGACAAGCAAGGCAGTCTTGGTGTCCATTTTCATCTCTACATCAGAGGGGGCACCGAGGCAAGCATGGAGGTGCCAACTTTACTACCAACTTTAGTAGTAGTGCCCTTTGAGTATTCATGTTCTGTCACAAACCTGCAATTTACATTTGTTTTTTTTAATAACCGAAAGCATGATCTTTCCTTATGCTGTTGTCATGTAAATATATTGTACTGCAAAAAGTGAGAACTTTAAAAATGTTGGCATTTGAACTTTATTGGGTTAGGGGCTGAGGATACATAGGGCTGAGGATACATAGGGCTGAGGGAACATAGGGCTGAGGGAACATAGACACTCTTATGGGTCAACACCAATGAATACGACACAGACGTTGCCAAACTAGGAGAGAAAAGACAAAAACCTTTCTGATTCTGTAGTGTTTTTGGCAGGATGTTGTGATGTTGTTTTTTCCGAAAAAGAAATTGTTGTAGCCAGGACTCATTTTAATTTGGTGCCACCCACCTGTCCATGTCTGGTCAGGGCATTATCAGGATCATATTGTGTAAACTGACTCTAGCATTAGCCATTTTCTGTTTAGGAGGGGGGGATTATTTTGTCCCAGCCAATTGGTAGCGAGTGTCATGTCAGTCCTGCTGACGTCATTTTAGATCAACACGGATGCTGCAGTAGCAGTTGCTAGGAGGAGCAGTTGACATTTGTCATTTAGTTAGAATATGTTGATCTAAGAGTTGTTACACACTGTCAGTTGTCGTCATTTGTGAGTTTTCTGGCTTTCATGAAAGGGAAGATGTTGGGTTGTTTTTCCAACCAGGGGAAAAGGAGGTCTAGATGCTGATGAGCAAAAAGAAATCTGATTTGAATTCAGTAATGAGCAACACCGGTGCGGTATCTTTAAGTCAATTGTACTCAAAATTAACCAAATTATGGGGACCTTATTACTAACAGGCACACCTCTAAACAAATCCTCCATCTTTCTGCGTATTGTTGAAATAAACTTAATGAGCATGTTATTTCCTCGGGGAGCTGGCAGTATTTGGAGTGTATTAAGGATGGGTGAGTGGAGGCCGTCACTGGTGCCTTTGTGTGGAAGTGGTTCAGATGTCTATTCCTTTTAAGACGTCTATTCTAAGATGCATTTGTGTGGTTTTAGCTTTTTTTTTTTATTTGCACTGGAGTCCATGTTCCCTTGATACAGTTCCTTGTCTCCTTTATGTGGTGCACTTGGTTTAGCATGGCGGTTTTTTTCATGCTCTCTGGCAGGGATATTCACTGTCTCTGGGGCCGTTCTAGTGAATTGTGGGTCAGACAAAACAGGACTGGGCCACGTCTGTTACAAAGCCCCGCTGGGTAAGGCCCAGTGCCATCGGATGGCTCGACATTCAGTTTCTATCGCAGTGCTCGAGGGGCCAGATGGACACACTGCAAAAAGATTGCAAACCTAGCAAGTGATTATATTTTGTGCTCAGATTCATTTAAGGTGTATTACTGTAAGTAAAGAGTTTCACCACCTAAAATGACCACAGTTTATCTGCAGGAATGTAAAGGTTTCATCCGAAAATGCATCATATGCACTACATACTCAACATGTATGTTATTGTTCAACATACTTTTGTGTAAATAAAGAGTAGCGTGTGTCTTTTCGGATGCACTAAGCTGTCATCTTCAACGTCACTTCCTGAAAGCGTCATTGCCGGTTGGAGACACGTCACCATGGTAACCCACTGCCGACCTCTGCTTTTGCGGCATTGCCAGATAATGCTTAAATACTGAAAAACGTAAGCAACTAGACAAAGGTCAAAGGTGACGAAATCAATTTGAATTTAGAGCGTTATTGACATTACTGAGCTGCCTTGCTTGCTGTCCATTTGTCTGTTATGAATGTTGTCGTGACTACCGCATTGCATTTTGGGATACTTATGCTGGCGTAGTGTCCAGTGTTTGCATACTGTAGTATTTCAATGGAAATAGTATGCAGTACACGTATTATTGGTATCATACTAAGGGTTCGGTCATAGAAAAAAAACTACTGTACATGCTGTTTTAGCCTACTTAATAGCAGTAGTATGTTAATAGTTAGTATGCAATTTCAGATGCAATAGGCTTCGTCATTAATATTGATGACTCTGTTTAGGCTGTTCCACTCACAATGTTCAGATGCTTGAGCTGTTTCCAGTACCAAATCTCAAGCCATTTCATGAATTTCCACTCTCCTACTCATAGTTTGTAGCTGGCTCCAGCCCATTCAAATCCCTCATACTCGCTGGTCTTGAATTAAGAAACCTGTGATTTAAACAACAATGCTGTCATCACACAAACCTAGCAATTCAAGTTTTCTATCAAAGGGATGTTGCATTATTGGCAAAACAGTTACACAGACTTAATTAGAGATTGAAAAGAAGATGGATAGATCTATACAAGTTGGGGAAAAAAAATTCAAACAACAGTAAAATGTACTTTTAAATGTAAACGGAGTTAACGCTGAAGAAAAGAAGACGTGAGGAATCAGCAGAGAGAATGGGGAGACTGTGGGATCCTGATTCTAAGCTAACAATATATCCCACTTTCTGTGTATTAAAAATTGAAATGATGGCTCGTTCAGAATACGATCTCATATTGTACTAAAGTAGTTGTACTAAAACATTTTAAGCGAAAAAAATAGGCCGTGCAGTTGCTGAGTCTTCATTTCAGATCGACAAAGGTCAGTTTACAAGATTTTCGTCAGATTTTGAGAGACTCTAGTCACGCTCATTCCTTTCCCTGTTTCCGGGTTAGCACTCTACCAATCAGATGGGTCATTTGAGTCTGAATGCCGGCAGTGCCCGCCCCCGCCCATTATACATGTCAAATCGGCCAAAATGAAGGCCGACGGCACGGAACACACCGAACAGACTCGAGTCACCAACCTCGCCAGACTGTCCGACGGCCGATTATCGGCTTGGTGTGTCTCGGGCTTAAGGGGCCAAGGTTACAGTACTCTGGTTACATAGTCTAGCTCTAAAACCCAAGAAAATGTGGGCTAGTCCATAAAAAGGCCTTCACCCCCATGCCAGTGGAAAAACCCTGAATGATTAGTTAACCCACTAATTGGGGATTTTGGTGATATGGTGTATATGATATAACTATCTATATATCCTATAAATATCCTTTGCTTGAAAGATTTTTAAATAGGCATACTGTAGGATACAGTTTACTAAGGTAACCTTCATTTTTTTCTGGATCCGTAAGTTTAATTTGTTCATCTGTTAGGCCACAAACACACCGTTGCCTGGCGCTGCCTTAAGGCAGGTTTTATTTCCTTGTCTGATAAAGATTTGTCAAAAGAATTCGATTAACATAAACTAAGTGAAATATATGAAAATGTACAATATGATCTGCCAGCACAGTAAGGTTCTCTGAGTGAATACATCAAGAAGAAAGGTTAAGTCATTTGCATTTTTTGCAGTGCATGAAGCGATGGCCTACACATTTCCTCCCCCCCCCCCTTGGGGGTTTACCGGGGGCTGCCCTGGAAGTATGTCTTCTCCCTACAAAACTTTTGGGGCATCTGTGTCTGGACGTCACGAACAGAGCCATCAGTGAGCCAACAGTCCCTCAGGCTTTGGGGCGGCTGAGGGTCATTCATTCTGCCCCGCAAAGCTCAGAGCTTCTGCTCCTCTTTGTCGCAAGCGACCACCCCCCCTCTCTCCCCACCTTTCTGCCGCTTCTTGGAGCGCTTCCAGCCTCCAGGCAAGGAGCCTGTGATGAGAGAAGGGAAGAAAGGGGGGAGGAGGATGAGGGGGCTGGATGGATAGCCTGGCTCTGATCCAGACGTTAGCACTGGAGGAGGAGGAGGAGGAGGAGGAGGGGGAGGAGGAGGAGTAATGCTGTGTTTGTTTCTAACTCTCTGTTCAGAGAGAGACAGCAGCACTGTGAATGGATGGAAGTCAATGGAGTGCGGTCAGCGATGGAGATGGACACGACTTTACTGCAGGCAGCAGGAATTCAGGCAACTTTAAAAGTTTGATCACATTTTGTATAAAGTACATGTGCATGTAGCTACAAGTTACTGCATTTTTCCATTATCTTAAAAGCAGTGAGTCTTATGTATAGTATGGTTGTCACGATTTCGATTTTAAATCGAAATCAAAAGCAGGGATGACGATTCGGTATTTAAAAAATCGAATAGAACTATATATTCTTATTATTACCACTATGATATTATATATCATTACTAAGGCTGTCAAAATGAACGCGATTATAACAAGTTAACGCAAATTCCTTTTGACGGCACTAATTCTTTTGACGCGTGATTAACGCACACGCGTTCAGTGATTTGGGCCTTGGGTCGCGCCCTAGTTCGTGAAATCAGGAAGCCATGCAGCAGTGACGTTAGCAGGAACCGTAAAGTGCACCATGATACCATCCAGGGGATCACCAAACCCGCCATCTGTGAAACAAACCTCCTTGAGCAGAAATGGATAAAGAAAAGGGTCTTTTGAATGGCAAGCTGAGTTTCAAAGCCCTTCCAGATGGTTCTCTCAACACGACTGAAGTTATTTGCATGTACTGTTGATGTGAACTGAGTTACCACTGGAGTACGTCGTGTCTCAAATACCACTTCAGCATTAAAAACTTGAAAAATATCCCTTTTAAAGTACATTTAGATCAGATAAAAAAATTTGCCATTAATCGCGAGTAAACTATGGACAATCGTATGCGATTAATCGCAATAAAATATTTTAATATAATACAATTACAATACATTTTTTAAATTTTTATACAATCCCCACTCAAGGTCTGTTTTCCCAGAGCTTTCTATCGTATTTCATGTGATATGTGAGACATCACTTGTGTCACTATTACATGCACTTTGTTTGTTTTCATATTTGGAATATAATATAGAGATGCATTTCTCTTCTGCCTGGCAACAGAGTAGGAAAAGTATGCCTACTTGTTTATTACTGGGGAAAGATGGTTAAATGAACACTGATTATTAGTGTGAAACCAGCCTTCATAATTTCTCGGCCATGCGCCCGACTTTAAACTGCGCGAAGTTTGAACAACTCACTGTTCCTGTGGCGGCACTGTTCACATTAGCAATGGTCGTACAGTGCTAATGTCTAATATTAGAGCAGGATGTTGCTGCAGAATTTTTCAAATCCAGCTATACATGCAAAACACCGCATTGTAGTGAGAACTTTAGCGACACTATGAAACCACCATTTATCAGTGTTCTAATACTCTGATAAAAAGCTTCCTTTCGTATTCTCAGTGCGAGATCCAGCATTATTACGCCTCTGACAATGTGCAGTGAAGGCACGAAAAACTCCCAACTAGAGGTGTTCACGTTTTCTCAAGGCTGTATTCCAAACAAATGGTTGTGAATCTCTTTTCAGTAGACGTCATATGGTATTTGCGTTGTTTTATGAAAGAAGCAGAAGTATTCAGCAGGCAGACACAGATCTCTGAAGGGCCATCACTACAGAGGATGAGAGGCAGCACAAACGGAGAAGACAATTTCTGTAGGTGCTTGAGAAACAACAACAAATCTCCATGGTCTTAAAAAGGAGAATAAATCAACATGATGGCATCTCATTTTTTTGTATTATTCACCCTCTGTGTGTCTCTGTTGGTGAGCTCCACCTACGTACTGCAGAGACAAATGAATGGAAGAAACGGAGTGAGAAAAAGGCTCCTTTTGCGTTTCAGATGAATTGCCCGAACTGGCAGAGAATAAGGGCACTGCTGCACTTCTCTGTGCACTATTTACACAGACTCTCCTGGGGTCACACTCCCGTAAGAAGTAGCAGAACCAAAGCCGGCAAAACAAAATAATAAATGCCTGTTTGTAGCAGTCTTGCTATTTACTGCTATGGAATTTCCGCAATTAGTCAACGCATTCTCATGAACGGGTTCATATGATATTGTATGCACAACAATTCGTCAATAAGTTAAGTTCAATAAGTTAAATTCAGCAACTTAACTTAAGTTTTGTAAATGTGACTGTAATGCGGCGACCACTGAAAGTTTTGGCACCAAAACAACAAGTTAAGACCACAAAAAAGATTGTGCTTTGGGTTAAAACAGCAGCCCCCCTAAGTAGTACTCCCGAGACACGAACACTCGTTTTCTGGGTGAAAGTCTAGTATTTTCACCTTACCTTGTGGATAAGTCCCACTCAAGGGAATGAAGAGTCGAGGGCATTAGAAGCAGAGGAAGCTATATTATACATATATACATATTAGCCATCCAATTTTATCGATATAAGTGATGTGTAACATACAGTCCCTATACTGTTCGTAACCATGCGCACATAGGCTGAGTAAAGTTGGATAGCAGTTGTATTTAGGGCAGACTATGTGAGGTTCAAGGCTGATTTGAAAAGATATGTTTTTAGTTTACTTTTGTATGAATCGACTGAGCTAGCCTCTCGAATTTGGGTTGGAGGACAATTCCAACAAAGAGGGGCTTGGTAAGAGAAGGCCCTACCACCTACTGATGCTTTGGTTGATAGGTGGATTGGTGGAAGTCTGTAATATTTTACAAGTTAAAAGTAGAACCTTGAAATCAGGTCTAGCTCGTACAGGGACCCAATGTAAAGAAATAAGAACAGGGGGTAATATGATCAAATGTTTCTAGTTTTGGTGAATGTCCTACCAGCAATATTTTGTACAAGTTGTAGCTTGCTTATAGTTGATTTGCTGCAGGTTAGCCAGAGGAACGTGTATTACAGTTGTCGAGCCTTGATGAGGCAAATGCATGAACAAGTGTTTCAGCCTCAGCCACGGAAAGAGTGGGACGGATTTTGGCAATGTTTCGAATGTGGAAATATGCAGTCTTGGTAATATTGTTGACATGTTCTTCAAAGGAGAGATTAGGATCAAATAGGACACCGAGATGTATAATACTTTGTGGAATAGTGGAACCTGCTGTGTTGAGAGTTGGATCACAGAACTTCTTTCTAACCTTCTTTGGACTAAGAATTTCAGTTTTCTCAGCAGTTAAAAGGTGGAAGTTCTTTCGGTTTCACCAGCTGATGACAGGCGATCACTGAGTAATTACCATAGACAGTATATAATGGACCAACAGACCCCGTTGCTCTGGACGGAGACCATTGAAGGATATTAGAAGCACTTTTCCGGGGATGGCCAGCTTTACTGCGCAGCCTCCAACTGAGAGAGACAGCGTAAATGTGACGTGAGCAGCGTGTCTGAAAGTTGTAAGTCTTCTGGTAGCTGTGCCAAGAGAAATCTCAATCATTCCCAATCTTACAGAGACGGAGAGTGTAGGTATATGTAAGGAGATAACATGGGCACAGGCTAATTATTGCTAACTAAAACGCTAGTTAACATTAGTAATTAATCCTAAACAGCTCATGTAAGTCGAAACTGCCTACAAGCTTATCCTGTACTATACGGTAATTCCTCTACTATGTGACACAATCGTTAGCCTATTTTTACAAAAACGTCTGCTACGGAGCCATAACGTGAGGTACAAGGTAATGGAGCCTTTTATACATTGTCGTGTTTTTTTAGAACTAAACAACGGACAAATAGAGTCTTTAAACACTTCAGATGTAGTTATTCACTGTCAAGTGGCGCCAAAATGAATGCTAGTCAGTGGAATGCTAACGGGAGGTGATGGCCAGGTAGCAACAAAATGGCGCCATAGGAGGTTCGAGTTCTGAAGCGAAGCTTACCCCCTTGGTTATTACGCTGTGCTCCTGGGCAACAAACAGGCTGACATTTGCCTCTCTGTGCCATATATTGGCAGTAGCACTGATCAAGGCCACATATACTGGCACCGGCCCCGTCCCTGCGGCACTGCCTCTGCCTGCTTGAGCATCATTTGTGTAGTTGTGGCGACTGTACACTCTGCAGACCAGAAACTATCAGATAGATCCTGACATCATGTATTTCACACTCCATTGAATTGAACATCCCCTCTTTGAAATCTCTGAATTCAATCTTATCTTAACAAGGCAGGGGTCCAGGCTGACAGTGGTTGCAAATTCTGTGCAATGTAGTGTTTGAGAGATATGCAGCCGTTTTAAGGGGAAAAAATGTATTGGTGTAAAATCCGTTTCTGCTTTTAATACCAAGTATACTGTAAATGTTTAACTCATCACGTAGTGAGAGATTCTGGCCTGGTTTTTATTTTTTTTATTTTTTACAATACATAATAAATTATTATGAAAATAATTGATCTTGGGGGATGTTTCATACATCCGGTCGCTTCTAAAATGGTGTTTTTGTGGCTGACTCGAGGTGTGTGTTCGGGAAGGGCAGTAAACTTCACTTTTTGCTCACAGCAGCAGGATGTGGTGGTGGGGAAGAGCGGGAAGTCGGACAATATTTTTGTGGACTATATCCAACACTGCACAGAGCACTGCAGCCAGGGCACTGATAATCACCGATCTATACAGCAAATCCACACACAATTTTAGATAGGCACACGAAAAAATGTCCAAATCCATCATGTTACATGTTAAAGTCAGCTGCACCGACCCGGGTGGAGTCACACAAATACATTGACAACCACAGATGATAATTATCTGTGGTTTTTTTACTGTGAGCGACGCTTTCCACTTTAAATATCCAGTGGTTCCCTAACTGGGGGGCACACCCCCTAAACGTGAAGCAGATGATGAATTTACACAAAACACCACAACTACGAAAACAAAAAAAGAAAGATATTGGTGACCACAGCACCGCAGTTTAAAAAAAAAACCTTTTTGTTCTCTTTGGTTTAGTGTATGTTTTTTTCCCCCCAGTTTTAATTTCATGATACCTGAAAAATGTCATGAATTCCCCCGTTACAACTATTTCTATTTTCTACCACACTGACCCTTATCTCCCCATATTTAACGTGGAACCTTCCACGAGAATGCCCTGTACATAAAAAGCCTTCCCACACATTACATGCAATGCAAATGCTTCTGTGTGCCAAGCTGAAAACTTTTGGGATTTCTTGGCCTGTAGGAATATTTCCTAACACAGAGCCATATTTTACACGGAGAACAAAGTGTACTCACATGGTCTCTCCGGCAAACAGACCCGAGCACAGAGAGACAAAAGGAAACCCCAGCCTAGTTGGAAAAAGAGGCGTGAAAATGAGCATGCTGGCTGGCTTAGCAGCGACTTACATGCATCGCTCTCAGGGTCGAACTAGCTTGGCTTATCATAAAAGGCTTCCTCTGAGACATCCTTTTGCAGAATATCAAAGACCTTCTGTGGTGGAGATCCAACTTGAGAGAGATCAAATGGAAATAAAGAACCTTCACCTTCCTTCAGTCCTTCAGTATTTGGCATAGCCAGTCTGGATGATGAATACTACAGTACGCTGTTGGCAAAAGAAGACTTTTCCCATGAAAGGTGGAGATAGATTTGGAGGGTAGTCTTTTACGTCATTTTTTTTTTCCACTAAAAGCTGCAAGACCTCACCTATAGCCCCAGCATTTCTGTGTAGAGCTGTGCAACAGCTACCATATGGACCATCACTATTCCTTCACAAATATCGGTGCACTTGTAGGGTACTCTGTTCACGCAGCACACAGTTTTCCTATAAGATGGGGATAATTATGTGTATGTATATATGTATGTATGTATGTATGTATATATACATACACATATATATGTATATTTACATACACTGAAATGTTAACCAAACAAAATACTGTATGTAACTGTCTTTAAGCAACAGAGAGCTGAGGAGAGCAGGCAAGTGTTCATAAACTTCTGGTGTACTTACAAACTTTTCAATCCATCGTTTTATGAGAGCATAACCTATTTGTACTACTTGTAGACGTTTGGTATCATTTTGGGCATTATTAGTGGGGTAACTTACAAGATACAAACGTGGGTCCATTAGCCCCTGCGCTAAGCTATTCAGCTGATAACGCTACTCTACGCTAACTCTCCCAATGTTAGACCCAGGTGAAAAAAGCTTCTGGGGGGGTGTTTGGCTCGAGGTCATGGTGCAAAGGACCCTAGGGTGAATTACTCCGAACCATCACTTTAATAGCTCCTTATTAGAGCAATGATTGTGTGCAATGACAGTGGAAGACTAGGAATTTAATCAAATTTTATGCTAAATTAGCTATTACCGTGTACTGTAGTGAAGAAAACTAAAAAACACGATGATTCTCAGGCAAGTTCTGGAGTTACAAGGAGCATCTTGATTCTGTGATTATTATATCCTCTGGAAGAATAAGTCATGCTTACCTTAGCTAACGTTACGAAGCAACCCATGCCAGATCCATGCAGTGGAGTTGCAGCTAGCTGGCTAATCTTAGCTTGCTAGATTGATAACTGGTCAGCTACACACCACAAATACAGTCTGATTCTATGGGATGCCCAGGATGTTTGGACGTTTTTTACACCCACCAGAGCAGCATGAGGTCACCACTGAAGGGGCGCTGTTTTCCACTATTTTCCAAGAAATTTAAATTAATTTTTTTGTAAACATAACAATAGTTTGATGAATGCTAAAATCAAGTAAAGAAATATTTAATGTAACCCAGTCCCTCCAGGAATTCGCCATGTCACGATCGCAACAATTCACGCAAATTCAACCAATCACCGTGAATTCAGTGCGACTCGCAATTTTGACCAATCACCGCAACTTTATTGCAAATTTGACCAATAATCAGAGTTTCCTGCGACTTCAACCAATCCCAGCAGTCCCACGTGCCAGAATTTACGTCACTATGTGACGCTGAGAGCCACTGACCAAGCGGGAGTAAGAACGGGTTGACGTCACACGTATGTCGCCAAATTCATTTCCTTGTTTCTGATATGAAGACGAGGCGTGTGTGACTCGTACATCTCACATTTACCAACAAAACGTACGGATTTTTCACTCTAAAGTCGCTGAAGCTGCTGCTGTTTCCATATTATACCAACATTTGCAGCATCCTGAGCCTTTTTGATAAGGTTACTAGGAAATCTCAGCCCAGAGTAGTTTTATTCTCCCCGAAACAAGTTTCCTTTTATTTTTAAAGAAGTATACAAAAAAAAAGAGCAATTTTCACTGTCTCTCGCAACTTCACTGCAACAAAAATACAAAAGACATCACAACTTTTTTTGCAATTCTTTACAAAAGCTGCCGCAAATAATAAATAAAAAAAACAATCTAAAAAAAAAAAGGCTGCAAAATCCTGGAGGGACTGGTAACCGTTATGAAGATGTTTACTCTATGCTGTCTGGCTGTGTGTAGTACACAACTTTACAAAGTCATGCAGAAAAAGGTAAATGTTGTTAGATCATCAAAATGAAAATGAAAACAAATAAAAAGCTTCAAGTCATACTTCCAAATAGACGCCCACACACACACACACAAACATAAGCATTAATACGCTGGTATTGGGAAAGGCAGCAGTGACATGGCGTGCTAGGAGCCATGTGGGGATTGTGTATGGCCTCCACAGTCTTAACCAGACAGGGGCCGAAGCAGCATATGGTCAGAATCTGTGGCGAATCCATTCTGGACTTCTCTCTGCGGAGCTCTGCCATTTAGCTGCCTCTGCCTTCCCTTTCATTTAATTTCCCACCGTCTGATGTGGACTGAGCAGCAGACCGTATGCATTAGGACACACTCGTAGACACACAAGAGACAGGAAATGTACTACAAATACATACACACAGACGCACGGTTGACATGTAAAAGCTCAAAGCATACACACTAAAACACACTGTTTGTTTCGCCTGTGCATTAAAGTAGCTGCGAGGCATTTTTAAATGTTTCTGAAACTGTTTAATTTTCCATCTGATGATCATACATGACCTGTAACAGCAAACGAGACATACAGTGAAAAGAACTCTATTTTTATATAGTTTTTATTAATGCCTTTGCCCGGGTCTGATTTTTCCCACGCAGTCACAAAATGATTTGTGGCAGGTAGACAGCACTACAGTAACAAATTGTGATGGGTCACAGATTTCGGTGTAACACCGAAAAAGCCTTGTTTGAGTATCCAGCCAGGTCAAATGTAGCAGGAGATTTCTTTATATAAGCTTTATTGTGTTTTCAATTTATTGTAGAAGTGATTTGTTGTAGTTATGGCTGATACTGGGGCAGGGCCATCACAGAAAAAAAGGAAAATACACAAAGAAGAACTAAAAGCTAAAAGGGAGAGTGACAGGCGAAAACCAGAGTCAACCGATTGAGACAATTACGGGATTGTAAATGATTCAAAACCGACCCTCAATTGGCTCTCTTCCTCCTAGACAGGTATGTAATATTTATACCTCGTTCAAAAATGAACCTTAAAATGCGAGACGTGGACGCTTTACGACAGCAGGTGTGGTAAAAACAGTACGGCTTTTGTCCAAAGGGGCCGGATATTGTCTTAAATTTGATATCTTGTAGGGCTGTCAGTTTAACGCGTTATTAACGGCGTTAACGCAAACCCATTTTAACGCCGACAATTTTTTTTATCGCGCGATTAAAGCATAGACAGTTAAAGAAGGATTAACGTTCTTTCGGATCTAGCTAGACCGGAAGCAAAATTACGAATCCCACTATGGCCACGCCAAGACCCGCCCTACGAAGCAGCTCGATTGGTTGGAGTTAGGCATTTCACCTCGAGTGGTTAGGATAGCGGATTTGTCAGGGGGATAGGACCTGAACAAATGGGGTTCCGTTACCTTGGACGCCTGGCCAATAATAGTGAGTAGTGGGATTCGTAATTTCACAGACCGGAAACAAAACAGACATACGCTGCGGCCGCACACACTTGTTTGGGCTTGCGAGCCGCGTAGCTAGTAGGCTCGTCACGGCGATTAGCTTCGGAGTGAGTATGGCTCTACAGTCAGTCAGAGTAACAAAGTGTCTCCTCTGTTCTTTCTGACCACGGTGGGAAACCTGTAGCAGGAAAAGTTAACCCTCTCCTTGATTTTACGTTGGTTATGGAGAAGGAGAACCAGGAAATGAGTTGGGGGAAACCATAGTCGCTATGACGACCAGCCACGCTCGCCTCAGGCATGAGGCAGTAGTATCTGCAGTGAAAAATGGAGGTAACAGTGTTACATTATGTGATAGATTATTAGTTCCAAGTGAGAATGTTAGTGTGAAATTGAACACTACGTGTATGCCAATGTTGTTTTCAAAAAAAAAAAAACATTTGCACAAAGCAAGCCAATACACTTTTCCATGTTGATAAGAGCATTAAAACGAAAAAATATAATGGGACAAAAAGAAATCAAGGGACATTTAGAATAGATAAAAATGTGTGATTAATTGCCATTAATCGTGAGTTAACTATGACATTGTGATTAATCGCGATTAAATATTTTAATCGTTTGACAGCAATAATATCTTGTAATATCGTGATAGTGTTCTTTTTCATGGTTTTACAGTTAAAAGTAAAGTCATTTTCTGAATTCAACAGACTGTTCTAGCTGTTTTGCAGCATTATATCCATTTTATTGATTATTTATCTAAAATCACTTTGTGTACATTTTTTTGTGAAAGCACCAAAAGTCAACCTTACAATATTGCTGCAATATCGACATTGATGTACAGTATTTGGTCAAAAATATCGTGATATTTGATTTTCTCCGTATCGCCCAGCTCTAACACAGACACACACACACACACACACACGCAGAGCCATTAACTTCAGTCCGCTGTGCTGAGCCACAGCAGGCGGCCTCTCTGCGAGGAGTGGAGTAGAATTCAAATGACATCAGTGTGTATTGAACAAACACTCGTCTGTCTGCTAATGCTAAGGAGCCCTGGCACTAGAGGAGGTGAGGCTACTTATGAGGACCCTGCAGACATGTGGGCTACCAATAGAAGCTAGCATCTACACGCAAACAGCCACCCACAGACGGGGGGACTTCTGATACCACAGGACAGCTTGTTGTAGGCCTTGCTGTGGGCGGAGGAGAGAAAAGTGTGATGTGGCAATCAACACTCATCTCAGAATTATAGTTATAATTAGTTTTGCATATTGCAAATGACTCATTTCATCGAAACCAAATGTACACGGGCTCTTTTAAATATCTTGGAACATTGGCAGCATCGACAGCGAAGCAGCTGACATGCATTGTAGCTCTGATACCATGAAGAACCCACAAAAGCGGCCCTCATACATAATTCCATACAATGATTAAGTGGCAACATCCTCCCCAAAATCCCCTCACAGCATGAGCAGGATAAGAGGTTTTCCTACAATGACATCTTAATTGTTTGCTTCCCATAGCACTTAACATAAATTATGCTTGCCTAACTTAGAGGATGAGTTATTAGCAGAGTCCTTACTAAGAACTTACTAGACAATTTCAAACCATTTTATCATTAGCGGTTTATAAGTATTTAGCAAAACAATAGCTACTAAAATAACACGTTAGCAGAGCTATTTGGGTACATTAGGTACATTAACATCTATTTATTTTCATGTGCAATTTCAATTTGTGCATAAAGTGGGAGCCGCCAGGTTTTTTTTTTTAACGCTTTAAGGTGAAAAGATGGCATATCGTAAAAAAAAAAAAACATAACAAAAAACAGTGTCTGTTTCTGGTTTTACCTAAAAATACTGACTAAAAAGGCAAAAACTCCTTGGCAGCCTATGGCTTTATTATTATTACTAACAGCTGTCTGTGCGGGTTATCAGGGTCGAAGTGCAAACTATTTTGTGTTAAGCAAAGTTGCCAAAATACTGTCAAGATTTCAAATAATGGTAGTTTATGTATCAAGTAAATGAGAGCAGCGTTCCAGGTATCCTAAAGTAACACAGTGATAAACAAGGTTCTGTCATTGTCTGTCTGGAGGTCACAGACGGTGACTGCAGTCACCCGATGAAGTCATTTTTCCCCCTAGGAACTAGAATGTTGTCATTGTCAAATACAGGCAGAGGTGTCAAAAGTATTCACATTCATTACTCAGGTAGAAGTACAGATACTAGGGTTTGAAAAGACTTCTGTAGAAGTTGAAGTATCAACTCAAGCTTTTTACTCAAGTAAAAGTGTAAAAGTACTGGTTTTAATTCAATTCAATTCAATTCAATTTTATTTATAGTATCAAATCATAACATAAGTTATCTCGAGACACTTTACAGATAGAGTAGGTCTAGACCACACTCTATAATTTACAAAGCCCCAACAATTCCAACAATTCCAGTAATTCCCTCAAGAGCAAGCAGTGCGACAGTGGCGAGGAAAAACTCCCTCTTGGGAAGAAACCTCGGACAGACCCAGGCTCTTGGTAGGCGGTGTCTGACGAGAGCGGTTAGGGTGTGATGAACAGTGGCTAGTAGTCACATTAATAATGGAACAGTGACTGGATGTAGCGGGAAGCTGCAGGGTTCAGCAGGACGCAGCATGACATTGCAGGGCATCGCTGAGCTCAGCAGGGAGTGCAGCAGGACCACGGCGACAGCTGCAAACAGGGTCTTGGTGCCAACGCTCTCCAAGGAAATACGCTGGGGGAAAAAGCATAAGGACTCGGGAGTAAACTCCCCAGAAGCTAGGATTAGTAACAAGCATTTCTGGGACGGGCTGCACACAAATAGTAATAGTAATAGTAACAGTAATAGAAACAGTAATAGAAAGGGAGAGGAGAGAGCAGCTCAGTGTGTCAAAGGAAGGAAGTCCCCGGCAGTCTAGGACTATAACAGCGTAACTATAACAGGTAACTAAGAGAGACAGGTCATAAGGAGAGGTAGCTTTTTCGGGCTTAGAACTCTCCCCGTCGGATCTGGCTTGGCTGGCCTGCCTCCCTTTACTTTGTTATGTATTATTAATCTAACAATTATGAAGAGAAGCAGTTGGGCCAGTTAGGTGAACACTGCAACTCCTCACCCCTAACTATAAGCTTTATCAAATAGGAGAGTTTTAAGTTCATTCTTGAATGAGGTGACAGTTTCTGCCCCCGAACCCAGATCGGGAGCTGGTTCCATAGGAGAGGAGCCTGATAACTGAAGGCTCTAGCTCCCATTCTACTTTTAGAGACTCTAGGTACCACCAGTAACTCTGCATTCTGGGACCGCAGTGTTTTAGTGGGACAATAGGGTATTAGGAGCTCTTCTAGATATGATGGTGCTAGACCATTTAGAGCTTTGTAGGTCAAGAGAAGGACTTTAAACTCAATCCTGGATTCAACAGGAAGCCAATGCAGAGAAGCTAATACAGGAGAAATATGATCTCTTTTCTTAGTTCTTGTGAGAACACGGCTGCAGCATTCTGGATCAGCTGGAGAGTCTTAAGAGACTTATTTGAGCAACCTGACAGTAGGGAATTACAATAGTCTAGCCTGGAAGTAACAAATGCATGGACTAGTTTTTCAGCCGCTTTTGAGACAGGATATTCCTAATTTTGGCAATGTTACGAAGATGAAAAAAGGCTGTTCTTGAGGTTTGTTTTAGATTGGCATTAAAGGATATATCCTGATCAAAGATAACTCCTAAATTTCTAACAGTGGTGCTGGAGGCCAGGGCAACACCATCCAGAGTAGCTATATCTCTAGATAATGAAGTTCGGAGGTGTTTAGGGCCCAGCACAATAACTTCAGTTTTGTTAGGGTTTAACATCAGAAAATTATAGGTCATCCGGATTTTATATCCTTAATGCACTCTTGAAATTTTGCTAGCTGACTGGTTTCGCCTTGGTTTGATTGACAAGTATAATTGGGTGTCATCCGCATAACAGTGAAAGTTAATTGAGTGTTTTCTAATAATATTGCCTAGAGGAAGCATATATATAGGAGAATAGAATTGGTCCAAGCACTGAGCCTTGAGGAACCCCATGGCTAACTTTAGCGTACTTGGAGGATTTATCATTAACATTCACAAATTGAGATCGATCAGAGAAATAGGACCTAAAACCAACTCAGAGCAATTCCTTTAATGCCAACCAAGTGTTCCAATCTCTGTAACAGGATTGAATGGTCAATTGTGTCAAATGCAGCACTAAGATCTAGTAAAACAAGAATGGAGACAAGACCTTTGTCTGCAGCAGTTAAAAGGTCGTTAGTAATTTTCACCAGTGCCGTCTCTGTGCTATGATTCTTTCTAAATCCTGATTGAAAGTCATCAAATAAACTGTTGCTATGTAGAAAATCGCATAACTGATTAGCAACCACCTTCTCAAGGATCTTGGATAGAAAAGGAAGGTTAGATATAGGTCTATAGTTTGCTAAGACCTCAGGATCCAGGGTGGGTTTTTTCAGAAGAGGTTTTATCACAGCTACTTTAAATGACTGTGGTACATAACCTGTTAATAGAGACATATTGATCATATCTAGTAATGAGGTGTTAACCACAGGTAATGCTTTTTGAGTAGTCTCGTTGGGATGGGGTCCAAGAGACAGGTAGATGGCTTAGCTGAGGATATCTTTAACATTAATTGTTGAAGATCTATAGGATAAAAGCAGTCTAAGTATATGTCGAGACTAGTCTTTATTTCTAACGACTCTGCGTTTAAAGGTGAACCGTTAGAAGTTGAGTGTAAAAGGTGATGAATTTTATCTCTAATTGTTGTAATTTTATCATTGAAGAAGCTCATGAAGTCATCACTACTCAGAGCTAGAGGAATAGATGGCTCAGTAGAGCTGTGGCTATCTGTCAGCCTGGCGACAGTGCTGAAAAGAAACCTTGGGTTGTTCTTGTTTTCTTCTATTAGTGATGAGTAATAGTCTGATCTGGCCTTCTTAGGGCCTTCCTATAGGTTTTGAGACTTTCTTGCCAATCCAAACGAGATTCTTCCACCTTGGTGGAACGCCACTTTACATCTCGAGGTTTCGCGAGATTTGTTTTAATTTGCGAGTTTGGGAGTTATACCAAGGTGCTAGTTTCCTTTGCTTCATCATCTTCTTTTTCAGGGGAGCGACGGAGTCTAAGGTCGTCCGTAGGCATGTCGTAATACCGTCTACAAATGCATCAATTTGAGAGGGACTGAGGTTAACATACAGGTCCTCTGTTATGTTAAGGCATGACATAGAGTCGAATGCTGTTGGAATATCTTCTTTAAATTTAGCTATAGCACTGTCAGATAAGCATCTGGTGTAGGAGCTTTTATCTAATTTAATATAATCAGGTAGTAAGAATTCGAAAGTGATTAAAGAATGATCTGATAATACCGAATTCTGCGAAAAATATTATTAAATCCTCAATTTCAATACCATATGCCAGCACAAGGTCGAGGGTGTGGTTAAAACAGGCGTCAGCCTTTGTGCACACTCTGACTGAAACCGATTGAATCCAGTAATGAGTTGAAAGCAGTACTAAGGCTGTCATTGTCAACGTCCACATGGATATTAAAATCACCTACAAGAAGTACTTGGTCTGATTTAAGGACTAAACATGATAAAAACTCTGAGAATTCAGATAAAAATTCAGAATACGGACCTGGAGCCCTGTAAATAACAACGAATATAATTGGCTGTAATGTTTTCCATTTTGGATGTTGAAGATTAAGAACAAGACTTTCAAATGAGTTATAATGTAATTTAGGTTTAGGAGTAATTAGCAGGCTTGCATCAAAGATGGCTGCAACTCCCCCTCCTCCGCCTGAGCCTCTAGGAATTTGAGTATTAATATGGCTGGGAGGAGTGGCTTCCATTTAGACTAACATAGTCTTCATGGCCCAGCCAGGTTTCAGTAAGACAAAATAAATCAATTTTATTGTCTGATATCAACTCGTTTACCAGTACTGCTTTAGAAGACAGAGATCTAATATTTAATAGTCCACATCTAATTTTCCTATTTTGTTCTATTGCAGTAGTTTTAATTCCAATTAGGTTGTTAAGTATAGCGCATCTTTTGTTTACCTTTGATTTAACCGATCTGAGCCGGGGACAGACACCGCTCTTATTAGACCATGAGTGGGCGCCGCTCTAACGGAAGCACAGAGGGGCGTAGCACTGCACCTCTGATTACTAATATCAAACTTGGGTTGTCATGGTTTATGTCTGATAAACTCGTTCAGATTTTTGATATGAGAGCGCACCGTCCCAGGTGGGATGAATGCCGTTCTCTCAATCAGACCAGGCTTTCCCCAGAACGCCTCCAGTTATTCACATAGCCCACATCATTAGGTGGGCACCACCCCGAACAACCAGCGGTGGAAGGATGACGCACGGCTGTACATTTCATCATTGGTCAGGTTTGGCAGGGGTCCAGAGAAAACTACTGAGTCCGACATTGTCTTTGCGCGGATGCACAAAGTGACTCAACATTCATTTTAGTGATCCCGATTTACGCCATTACCACCTACGTGAAGTATGATCTTACTGTATTTACGGTTCTTTTTGCCAGCAGTTTTAGATGGGTTTTTATCGCCGCTCCAGCCCCGGGGCACATATGACCGTAGGTAGGCCTACTGTAGCCGCCGGGGCGCTGGCTTCACATATCGCAGTATAGAGCTCCCAATAACCAGACTGGCTTCTCAGCGGGTGTATCGCTGAGTAGGGAGAACCTGTTAGAGAGGCGAAGACGCCCGGTTTAGAGCGACCGTCCATCATGTGCACTCCCTGGTCTAGATCTAACGTACGCCCTCGACAGTACCATCGCCCGGCTGCTCGGGTCTGCCGGGGACAGCTAGCAGAAGCTACAAAGCTAAGTATGTTGGCCCGCATTAACCTACATGGTGCTGGCTAGCTACGGAAGCATACGATTCTGATTCCATGGTGCGGAGCCGTGACTCAAATTACTAGCCTTGCTCCAAACAGCCAATATACTACATTTATTACATGTATCGTTATCACTAAAGGAGGCAGAGGAATAGCTAAACATTTGACACACAGAGCAAGAGAGAGCAGGAGGGAGAGGAATTAGCCATTGCTAATGGCTAAGCTAAAGTAGCTAACAGTGTTTTAACAATTGTAAATTCAGCGAGTCAGCTCGTAAGTGAAGCTAAGTATAAGTGCTTGAGTAAAACAATTGTAATTCAAATGCAATCCAGGCAAATAGCTGCTAATTTAAACAGTGAAGCAGAGTTCAGTAAGTTTTGCGAGCAGCAAACAGCGTTGTAACACGGAACACCGGAAGTGACACAATACGCTCACCTTACCGTCGGCACGTCGTCTCCACAGCCTACAAGACCGCCGCACACACGTCTCAATCAAAAAATCAGAAAACACAAAGGAAACTCTGTGATGGGTCCCTTGTTCTTTTAAAACTACTTAAAGTATAAAAGTAAAAGTAATGTAAGGGAAAGAAATGCCATTAAGGACAAAAGCTTAGCCCCCCCACATGGGGCCTATAGTGCAGTACCCCACCTCCACAAAACAACATCTTTCTAAAGGCCATAATGACTATAATAATGTTATATTAAAATCATACGTGCAAACTCAGAAGGGCTGAAAAAGGTGACACATCTCTGTGTTTTTCAGACAACGGCAGCTACAGTCTGGTGTTACAATCCTCTCCAGTGAAACACAGACACACTTTTACACCGTTTAGCTGTCAGCATTTTAACCGTGTTTACTCCAGCTGCTAGCTAACGGTAGGCTAACGTTACCTGCTGTCGAGTGTAGTGTTAACTAGCTAACGGTAGGCTAACATTACCTGCTGTCGAGTGTAGTGTTAACTAGCTAACATTACCTGTTCTCGAGTGTAGTGTTAACTAGCTAACATTACCTGCTGTCGAGTGTAGTGTTAACTAGCTAACATTACCTGCTGTCGAGTGTAGTGTTAACTAGCTAATGGTAGGCTAACATTACCTGCTGTCGAGTGTAGTGTTAACTAGCTAACATTACCTGCTGTCGAGTGTAGTGTTAACAAACTAACATTACCTGCTTTCGAGTGTAGTGTTAACTAGCTAACATTACCTGCTGTCGAGTGTAGTGTTAACTAGCTAACTGTAGGCTAACGTTACCTGCTGTTGAGTGTAGTGTTAACTAGCTAATGGTAGGCTAACGTTACCTGCTGTCGAGTGTAGTGTTATTAACTAGCGTCCCATGCGGCGATGTTTCAGTTCCCTCTAACATCCATTTTCGGAGCATCAGAGAGACGCGCAGTCATTTAAGTGGCACCTAATAAGGCACCGAAATCCGCGTTGCTATTCGGTGCCGTATTGGCATCGGGTCTGTGCAGGTGCGATGGATCGCGTACAAACCAATAGGGTGTCGGAATGGTATATGTTCATACTTCTCATCCAACCACAATGAAATTCACTCTCTTCGGATGGCGCGATTTATCTGGATAGGGTTTTTTTATGTGTGTGTTTTTGAACTTACAGATAATTGCGTGGAAATGTAAGGAGTAGAAGTAAAAAGTCTGCTGTAAAATAATTACTCCAGTAAAGTATAGATACCCAAAATTTCTACTTAAGTAAGGTAACAAAGTATTTGTACTTCGTTACTTGACACCTCTGAATACAGAGTTGTTGCGGTATCCAGGGTAGGGCTGGAATCGGGCCTTCAAAGTCTGGCCCGACAAGGCCCGAGCCCGACAGAATTCGTCCCGAGCCCGATAAGTACATTTTGATTGACAAATTTTTAAAAGCCCAAACCTGTTTACAGCCCGACATTTTTCAAATGTGCGCACGCACACACAACTCTTTTGCCTCTTTTTTATTTTTTTTTCAACCAAAACGTAATCGCCAGAGGCCAGCCTCCGTTTCACGTTCTCTTAACACATCCATGGTTTCACGTCAGCATTCATTTTCGCGCTAATCGAAACAGATCACCTGACCGATCACTTACAACCCGGAGCGCAAACGCCTGCCAGGCCCAAGCACCGGTGAAAAATGATAGAAATTAAGACCGAACCAATGTTCTGGCAAAGAAAATATTATTACTATTCGTTGTGGCAAAAAAACAAGCCAAACTAGACTACAGTTTCTCAGCAATTTTCACATTACTTTGCTTAACATACAGCTAACAAAACAGCTGCACCAACTAGTCGATGATTCATATAACAGAGTCAGTATACTTTTTTTTTTTTTTTTGCGCTGACAGAGCACTTTTTTTTTTTAAAGATTATTTTTTTTGGCCATTTTAGGTTACTACATAGGACAGCTGAAGACAGGAAAGTGGGAGGGAGAGGGGGAATTGCATGCAGCAAAGCGCTGCAGCAAGGACTGATGCTTTTCACAGATTGGGGGCGCACGCTCAATCAGGTGAGCTGCCCAGGTGCCCCCCTCTTGAGTTTTTTTATTTCTGTAATGACCAATGTTATACAGCTATAAGAAACTCCAGAGGGTATAGGCTGCCAATAGCCCAGGAGTTAGCATGTCTTCTCCCCTTTAAGTGGATATGTCTTCCTCTTAAAATGTATCAGTTTCACAGTAGGCGATGTTTCACGAATTCTTAAAGAATGCACGGTAAATCATATGCAAAATGACATTGAAGAAATGTGTTTGCCTCCTTGGATAGCAGTTTTACAGCGGGCGTGTGTCTCTGTGTGTGCTGAACTGGAGATGTTAAGTGTGTCGCCTCACAGGGACCTGACTGGCATTTAGGCAGAATATTCCCATAAGCCAGTGTGTAATTAATTAGCCTGCTGTTCACAGCCACAGCATCGCACCACCACCTCCACCCCTGCTTCCTGCCCAGCCCCCCCACCCCCTCTCATAAGTTAAAATGGAGATAATCAGATCCACTGGGAACTCTTCACAGCCACCAACAACCGCCTCCTCTCCAGACACGCGCGCACACACAAACACACACACACACACACACACGTACACACGCGCACACACACGCACGCACGCACGCGTGCACGCACACACACACACCACTGCTAACTGATGCTGCATGCTGTGACAATTTTGCCCCACACCTCTCCTCATCAATGACATCCCCATCTGGACAACAAGAACGACAACGCTCAGCTGACTTCTCACTCCCACGTCGGAACATCAAACACGGAGTTGCATCGGTCCAGCTGAGACGCAGATTGTGTCAAGACGTTTGCAGGGTCATTAGAGTTCAGCTTTAACTAGTTCATAGTGTAAAGCTTGATGTCGTCTCTGGAGGTACAGAGCTCTGGGTAGAGAGGATGAAGCATTGCAGGGCCCGGGCTCCCCACCGCCTTTCTCATGAACTTATCGTGCAACGCAGTAGACCTGTAATCGGGCCTTAAAAGTTCGGCCCGACAAGCCCCGAGCCCGACAGAATTCGGCCCGTGCCCGACAAGTACATTTTGATTGACAGCTTTTTAAAAGCCCAAACCCGTTTACAGCCCGACATTATTAAAATGTGCGCACACACACACACACACACACACACACACACACAGCTCTTTTACCTTTTGTCAAGAACGAGTCATTTATACATTTTTAACATCATTTATTCCTGACTAACGGAGGCTATAGGCCACTTGGAAGTTGGAACAAAGAAATAAAATAAGTCCTCCAGAGGCCAGCCTCAGTTTCACCTCCTCAGCATCCATTTTCACGCTAATCGGAACGCATCACCTGACCGCTCATTTACCGCGCAACCCGGAGCGCTAGCCCGAGCCCGGCCCGAGCCTGTGCAACGTGATAGAAATTAAGATCGAACCCATCGGGTCCCGTCGGGTTCGAGCAAAGATCTTCAGCTCTACAACGCAGTAGTGGTAGCTTAGTACTGTACTGAGGTACTTGTAGTCTTTTCATTTCACGCCACTTTCTGCTTCTAATCCGCTACATTTCAGAGAGAAATATTGTACTCTTGTCTCCACTACTTTAATCGAACAGCTTTACTTACTAGTTACTTTACAAATTAAGATTTTTAGACCCAAACACGTCGTTTAAAAACTACGTTTTATTCTAAATGAAACTGCCAAGCAATATACAGGCCTACAACTACAGCTGTTTGGATCGTTTCCAGTTTCTAAAATGTGAGAATTTTAGTACTTTTACTTTTAATACTTTAAGTACATGTTCCTGATGATACTTACAGACTTTTACTTAAGTAACATCTTCAATGCAGGACTTTTACTTGTAACAGTGTATTTTTACAGTGTGGAGTTAGTACTTTTACTCTTCCACGACTGCATGTAACGCAGTACAGCGATGCCTGGGAGTGGCCTCTTCTTTTTTTTTCTCAAGGTGATGTCAGAGGATTGCTGACTACAAATCCCAGTTGCCTGGGAAGATACTAGTCCTAGTCTCACATGTAGGGGTACTGACCCGGGCTTGTACGGCGGGACAGATTAAAGCGAATGAGCGCTGAGACTAGAGGAGGATGAAGGCCATAGCTTTTTGCACAACTTCACCGCTATATGCTGCTGCACCACAGGGGAGTGATGCACACTCAGCACACTGTAGCTGCTGGATGTTATTACTGACTATTTTGCACCACCAGAGGTTAAAGTGCTCATATTATGCTCATTTTCAGGTTCATAATTGTATTTAGAGGTTATATCAGAATAGGTTTACAGGGTTTAATAAAAAAAACATATTTTTGTTGTACTGCACATTGCTGCAGCTCCTCTTTTCACCCTGCGTGTTGAGCTCTCTGTTTTAGCTACAGAGTGAGGCATCTCACTTCTGTTCCATCTTTGTTGGGAGTCGCACATGCGCAGTAGCTAGGTAAGGACTACTAGCCAGTCAGAAGCAGAGTATGAGGGCGTGCCATAGCAGCTAGGCGAGCATTATAACATGTGTTACAAACATTTGGAATTAAAATAGCCCCACATCATCACGTACCCTTCACCATACCTAATAGCTGGTTTTATTTGCATTGAGAGATGATTTTATGGAAAGTATCCCATGCCAATCTCTAGGTATGGTGAAGGGTATGTGATGATGTGGGGGTATGGTGAAGGGTATGATGATGATGTGGGGGGGCTATTTTAATTCCAAAGGCCAAGGGAACTTTATCAGGATGCATAGTATCCTGGATCCATGAAATAACTGGCCTTTAAAAATAAACATCTGCCTGCCTCTATGGGAATTTAACATAGGGGTGGACTGACTTTTGTTGCCAACTGTTTGTGTTGAGTTATTTTGAGGGGACAGCACATTCACACTGTTATACAAGCTGCACACTTAATACTTTACATTGTAGCAAAGTGTAATTTCTTCAGTGTTGTCCCATTAAAAGATATAATGAAATATTTACTAAAATGTGAGGGGTGTACTCACTTTTGTGAGATACTGTAATATGAGCACTTTAAAAGAAATGCAAACACTTTTTTTTTTCTCCTTTCCTGTGTCGTATGTGTAGAGGAGCCAGACCTTACTCCACAGCGCTGTGGATGTAGGTCTGATAATGCGAGACTAGTAATATTGTGTAGCATACATTTTTTTTTAAAAAAAGGTCACATTTGCGATTTGAAAATTGCATTCTATTACATTGCGATAATGATTTTAATTGGATTTATCGTCCAGCTGTCAATGTAAACTAAAGAAATGATGAGAGAGGGTCCAATCAAAAGGCCCAAACCTCTTCGGTGGCACAGTGCATTTATTTGTAGATCTGGTTTCATCCTGTCACATGTGAACAATACAGTGGCATCACACTCGGATGTGATGGGTCTGCTCTGTGATGAAAATATGGGCCCTCTAAGGCCGCTGGCCCCTTTGTACTCTCTATATACCAACACTGCACCTTACTGTTGAGACTGGAAGATGAGATGAAGTATACATGAGGTGCTCTTTTCATGGAGCCTTGATGAACACAGTGAAGCTGATATGTTGATGTACAAGTTCATGGATCCATTGCAGGGGAGTATTATTTCAGCATACAGGTCCTCACCACTAAGCTAAAGACTTTATAGGAAGCACATGTTTGACATAGAGAATAACAGGGTGATTGCTTTATATCTTGGATATACGGTCAGGTAAACCTGTTAGTGGGTCCCAGGGTATAAAATTTCTGATTGGCCCCCTCCGATCACCCCTATACCCCCCAACTTCCTTCCTCTGTGCATTGTGAATGTGCCTCCAGGTTCCTATTAAGTCCAGTACACGTAGCAGACTACAGATAGTGGCTTTATTATTTGCCCAAAGACCTAGAAAACAGCGGGTAGTCCCATTCTGGGAAATGGCAGCAGTTTGTTTTATGTCTGGCACTCAAATGCTTATGCACCATGATAACGGTACTTGAGGACCCACCTTGGTTGTTATATGCTTTAATGGTGCAAATTCCATAAAACATTTGCAATTAGTCAAATTACCAAAAACGTTTAACAGACAGTATACCTGAGGCTTTTGGAGCTTCTGGAGTTTGGAGCCACAGGGCAGTTTGGCTCCGTTCGCTTCTGGAAACAACAACAAACTTCAAACTAGCAAGCTACACGCGGAAAATGGCAAGTTTTGAAGAGCATTTGGATGGTGCAACAGGCCAGGCCTGCTCGGTTCTCTCGGGGAACGATAGAGATAAGTAAAGATTTACAAAGAATATGTTTACGGCATTTCCTCTCTAACTGGGACCTTTCGGGACCGTTAGCTGTGGACGAAGTACAGACGACAATACACCGATGAGATCAAATGAGGTTTAACCATGTATCCAGCTAATTTAAATAGCTCACGTTACTGTTTTGTGTGAACAGTTAACTTCATTTAATATTGTATGTGGCGTTTTCTTTTGGGGAGTGCAAATGTTCCACCAAAACAAGTTCCACCACCATCGCTGCGTCCGGAGCTTAGCACCGACCAAGACGATCATGATGGGTTTAAAGAAATGCAAACAACCCAGAGTGTTTTTTTTTTTTTTTTTTTTTTGCCTATCCCAGAATGTATCTGTGGTGTTGCCAGACCTTACTCAACAGCGCTGTGGAGATAGGTCTGGCAGTGCGAGACTACCCTGTTGGTAATCCAGCCATCTGGACTGCATTACTTGATGGCATGTGAAATATGATGTACTGTACGAATGGGATGAAAGTAGCACATTATACTGTATAGTGTTGCTGTTGGCATAGGGAACAAAGAATAGCAGGATGTTTTTAGCCTGACCAGCATGCATTTCTGAGGTTATCCGAAAGAGTCTGGCACAGTGCACCTACCTTCACCGAGAGTTAAAAATGAGAATCCCCAAAAACTCACAGGGCAATAGCAATCTATCTTTTTTCTAAAGAAAAGACAAGAGATAAATGCAGTGCTCTCTCACCGTTCAAACACAGTCACTTTACTGTCTGCACAAAGATAAATAAGATAAATTATCTGGTGTTACACAAGACCAAACAGAGGGACACCTCCGCAGACATAGCAAATAGGCCCTTCCACATCCATTCCTGAACTCCATTTCCTGTTGAACTCTGTATTACCTGCCCTGGCCGGAGGCCCGAACTGGGGCCCTTGTTTCGCCTTGCCTCCAGATGCAGCTGAGACACAGAAGGCCTCTGTTCCTGCAGGAACGTCGTCCCGGTTTTGGGGCCATGCACGCTGCCCCTCGTCTTTTTCAGAAAAACGAGGAGTGTAAAAATCCACACCTGGACAACCTGATTGCAGCCAGACTCTCTTTAAAACCCCACCTCAGTTTTCTGGTTTCTCCCACTCTCAGTTAAACATAAACAGCACAGTTTGGGTTACACAGACGTATGACTGTAACAAGAGGAAAAGGAGCTCAGGAACTCTATTCATACGTTGTATGCAAGTAGTCCGCAGTCTGTGTAGCAGTAGTTGGACGTATCAAAGTTGGACAGGAGTGGGAGTACAGGGACCTGCTGGCCAGCTTTGATGAGTGGTGCAGAGGGAACCAACTACCCCTGAAGGTGACCACAGGATGACATTGTTGTTTAGTTTTCTGGTCTTTTGTGGTCAAAAATGCCTTGTGATTTCTGCTGCAATCTAATTTCCCCCACGGGGACGGTAAACAAACTAACTAACTAGGAAGATGTCAGGTCAATGGAAAAGATGAGGCAAACTGGTTTGTAATTAACGTTAAAAGATTAACATCTTAGTTCTGATATTGAGTTAGTTAAAATTGCTTGGCGTAGGACAATCCAATCGCCAATCGCCCATCATTCCTTCAATCGTCGATGTAATTTGTGATTGTTAATCGTCACAAGCCAACTGGAAATGTGACACTGAGGCTGTTTACAGGTAAGGACAGAGCAGACTCTGCTTCCTGAGGAAAAACTCAGGTCTTGATGCGTGAAACAAGATGTTGCCAGTTACCTGTCCGTTGTTGCACGTCCAATCTTCTTTGCGGCAATGTGCCGGGGCAGTGGCATCAGAGCCGGCTACCAAAACAAAAGCCGACTCTGTTCTCGGAGGTTGCAACACATTCTCCCTCCCATCGCGTCAAAAAGCGATGCTTGGTCAGGTGCCTTTGGCGTTTTGATATTGACTCAAAAAAAGCCTTTCTTTAGCGTCACATTTAGACGCGCTTGGTCGGGACTCTTGCCGTCACTTTCTGACGCTCTTGGGACTCAAGTCTATTCCCTTTGGCGGCACAAGAACGGGACGGTTAGGTTTAGGAAAAGATCACGGTGGGGTTACAAAATGTACGTTTCAGTGACACGCGGGACAAGAGCAGGACATGAACCACGGTTTTCTGGGTAAAAGTCCTGTGTTGTTTGACCCATCTACCACCCAAACCAACCTCCTTATACGGATTTCATACTACTCGCTACCGTTGTCACTCTTATTACTACGTCATCTTAGACCGTCTCAGTCGAGCTGCTGCTCTGCCCGGTGAGCTCCACACAGCCGCTACAGGATGATTTTTGTGTCGGTATCTGACGCTGACAACCACTGTCCAAGCGTCGGTATTTTACGAGTTGGGAATGAGAACACGTTGTCTCGGAAACCATCTTGGGGCCGTTTGAGGTGGCGGTGGAGAAGAGGATGCTGCTCAAACGGTTGTGCATCACGGAAAAACGCCTCACATCCTCTTTGCAGCCCCATGGTCGAACAGCGGAGCACTTTCAGTAAGCTCCGCTGTGACAAGGACCGCTACAGGAGGTTCTTCCTGCCAGCTGCCATACCAAAAGTCCCCTCTGTGTCAGGACGGGGGGGTCGGGAGGTGAAGCCTCACGCTTCCCTACTAAGACAAATACAAACACTCTCACCCTGGACTTTCCATTGTCTGTTTCAAAACTGCACTACAACTTTACTACAGTATACTTGCATTTGCATGTCAAACTTGCACATGTATGTATGTATGTAGAAGTTATTGTTTAATGTATTGAACATTTCTGGTACAGGATATAAAATCCTCTATTCCAGACTCAAAACACTGAATACAACAAAAAGAAATGATTGTGATAGAGAAATTTGAAACCACACTCATTTCATAATTCACTTTAATTACATGATCAAAAATGACTTAACATTTCATAAATAAATGACATAAATAAGTGTACATGACATCTTTGGACAAACCAAATGTATCCAACCTATTATTGAAAGAGTTAACTGAAGGGGAACGCACAACTTCTTCTGGAAGCTCGTTCCATGCTTTTACCGCCCCGAGTGTGAAGAAAGGTATTGTCTTTTCTGTTCTGGGGTACAGCTTTAAAGAATTCCCTCTTAAATCATAACTATTGTTCCAAAAATGACTGACTCAACAGTTGCATAAGATAAGATAAGATAAGATAAGATAGACTTTAATTAATCCCACACTGGGGAAATTCCTGTGCATCATATATTCCCTGGGCAAACTTATACACCTCAATCATGTCTCCTCTGTATCTTCTGTATACAAGAGTAAACGTAATTTTTTTCAATCTCTCTTCATGTAACTGTTGTATAGTTTTTTGCTCTAAACTGCTGCAATGGTATAATTTCCCGTTATTTCTTGGTATTAATAAAGTTCTCTATCCTGTCCTCTCTCTGGTGCAGATATCTTCAACAGGGGGTCCTCAGAGTTAGACCGGTCACACTGGATGCGTTGCGCGAGCGTGTCAGCTGCGTGGCGTGTCCGTTCATATTTTGGCTCCCATGGTAACAGGTTAGAGCTTACACACTGCCTGCGTGACACGCGCGGCTCGAGCCGTGCCGAAAACGCAGAAATAGAACCGACGCCTATTTTTCACGCGACACGCAAGCGTGTTGGAAGCGTTTCCAGGCAAAATAGAATATCAAAATATGTTTATATGTCGTTTAGACACAAATGCATATTAATAAATGATATGTTGATGTTTGAAATAAATAAATGCAGATATAAATGTAATAAAAAAAAAAAAAAGAATTCTAATATTGCACCTGTCAATACAGAACGAAATATTCTGGAGCCTATTTTGCCGTCAATACTGCCGACGTTGTCTTTGCTGTAATCAAATCAGAATATATTTATGTTTAACATGGTATTTCATTTTATCAATGGGAAACATCCATGTGTCCAGACAAGGCTACAGCAGCAGCAGCAGCAGCAGCACCGCGTCAGACACCTTTCTGGTGTGTAAAGACATAGAAAAATCCACGCAGCTGACACGCAACAGAAACGCCACGCTCACGCCACGCAGCCAGTGTGTAACCGGCCTTACTGCAGGGGTGGTCACCAAATTAGTGTTAATTCTTTAAAGGTTTTTTCAAAAATGAAAATGTCTTAACATAAATCCAACATATTATTATTATTATTATTAGCAAATATAAATCAGCTTATTTGTGAAAAAAAACCAAAAACATTGATGATAGACTTACTGGCCTGTTTAACATAATTAAAACATGATTTATAAACTCATGCCAATAATTATTATTTTAATAACGTGGTATTCTATGCACTAAAAAGGTATGTATAAAGGCTTTAGGCCACCCAAACGTTATTGTAGGCCCGGTTTAATATGCAAATTAATGTTCTACGATATACAGTACAGGCCAAAAGTTTGGACACACCTTCTCATTCAATGCGTTTCCTTTTTATTTTCATGACAATTTACATTGTAGATTCTCACTGAAGGCATCAAAACTATGAATGAACACATATGGAATTATGTACTTAACAAAAAAGTGTGAAATAACTGAAAACATGTCTTATATTTTAGATTCTTCAAAGTAGCACCCTTTGCTTTTTTTTATTAATAAGGGAACAAATTCCACTAATTAACCCTGACAAAGCATGAAGCTCATTGAGAGAACACCAAGGGTTTGCAGAGTTATCAAAAAAAGTTTTCAGTTATTTCACACTTTTTTGTTAAGTACATAATTCCATATGTGTTCATTCATAGTTTTGATGCCTTCAGTGAGAATCCACAATGTAAATACTCATAAAAATAAAGAAACACATTGAATGAGAAGGTGTGTCCAAACTTTTGGCCTGTACTGTACGTAGTAGGAGGTCCCTGATCAGTCTCTCTGTTAAGAGGTCCTTGTCTTAGAAAACGTTGAAGACCCCTGCTATAGTGGAGTGGAGTTCCACTGATGTGTTTCATTTAATATCAATTCCACCCAATTACTGACCGTTTGAAATCATTCATCACCTAATTCTGTGGCTGAAAGCGTTGGCCTCCCGCTGTGCTAGGAGCTGCACATATAACATCAAATCAAAGCAAGTCGGCCTACAGATGGTTTGAGGAGCAAGTCTGCATTCAGTGTCTCACTTAACATTCCACTTTATTTACTGACCTTTAGTCACCCAATATTAGCAACATGAAATAGCGCAGGGCCTCGAGACTGAAAGCACTCCAAATTGCAGTCTTTGAAAAAGCAACCGCCTGTGAATGCCCCCGGGGCATCCAAGGCCTAATGTGCATGTTCATGTATGTTCTTGTGCGCTTGTCTGTTCCCTCCCCCTACAGGCTGCAATTGTGAATTCCCAACCTGAGGCTTTTTAAGAGCATGACAGCCCCAGCAGGCGAGATGAAAGTAGTGATTTTATTCCTCCCTCCATAATTCTAGCCTGTTTTGTCCACTATATGTCATTACCGGGAGCTGCATCTAGTTATTTGTGTCCTGTGGCCGGATACATGTGCACAGAGGGAAGCAATTTGTGTGAGAGGCGTTTCAGGACAAAGAAAAGCGACTGATTTTCAGATCAGTGAGCTCGCAGGCGAAGGGCCGCCTGTAAGTTGTGTCACCGCAAGCAGCACTCCTCACAGACATTGTTTAACTGAGAGGTGCGGCCTCTCCTGTGTAACCGGCAGCCATCTTTACACTGCAGCTGATGTTTAGGAAAACATTTCGGGGCTTATGATTATGATGGAAAAACTAAAGAAAGCAAAGAGTATGTGAAGCCATGCTAAAAATGCCTTTAACCAGTGCACGTCAATCTGTGGGTCGGGATCCCCAAAGGGGTCTGGATTTACCCCTTTTTTTTTTTTACATCCATGTTATTTTTGGTAAAATTTGGTTTAATTTAATTTATCCTTTATTCATCCAGGTAAGTCGATTGAGAACATATTCTCATTTGCAGCGACGACCTGTCACATTCACACAGTTCCACATTCATAGCTGGAAGCTGCCCAGTACAACCACAGTCTGATCTGCTGGCCACTGAGCAGGTTGGGGTTAAGAGCCTTGCTCAAGGGCACCTCAGTGGTGGTAATGAGGGAACGAGTACTTTCCCCACCCAGATTTTTATCCTGTCGGTCTGGGTATTGAACCGGCGACCTCCCCAGTCACAAGCTCGCTTCTTTAAACTTTAGGCCACCACTGCCCCCATATGTTTGATATCGAATTTTTTTTCATTAGAAACATTTTGCCAGTCACAGCCACAATAAATGTAGAATAGAAACATGCAGAAATAGCACGATATAAATACGTATGTGAGTGAGCAACAGTGAGAGAGAGAGAGAGAGAGAGAGAAGAGAGAGATGCTTGAGGTTGGATGAAGCACTGCAGATGGAAAGAGAGGAGGAGAAAAGATGATGGGGAGCGAGGTTAGTCATCAAAGTTTGCCGTGTCCATATTTGATGGACTTGTTTTCTTCTCTTGGAGGCTGTCTCCAGAAGTCTCATGTATGCACTCATTCCAGAGGAAAGACGACAAAGCCCAAGACTTATTGTCTGAAAGTGAGTCCAAGGAGCTGGACGTCTTTTACCCATTTGTTTTGATCATTTAGAGAAGAAAGTGAAATCTTAAAGAGGTTTTCTGAGTTCCTTTGTTTGATCAATAACGTGTAGGCAGCATCCATCTTTGTGAGCCAGATTTCAAAATGAAAGTCATATTTACCCAAGGCTAAGCCTACCTCCTTCCTAAGAATAGACATACTGTAACAGCACACTCTACACTGTCGTATCTGTTTCTGCACATACACTGTGTGTGTGTGTGTGTGTGTGTGTGTGTGTGTGTGTGTGTGTATTTATACACAGCAGTGGATTTATTAAACCATGCATCCCAATATGTGCTCACTTGTTGCCAGTTACTGTTCAATGTGAATTACAATGTGTATGTTCTAATGCTTAAAACTGACAATAATAACTTGCGCCAACCGTACGGGACACACCCCAAACCTAGCATCAGCCACAGCTGAGTGATGACGGTGCAGCATTTGGCCCAATGATTGGCCAAATGATAGCCACATAGTGTCTGAACGCCAACTGTCAGCCTGGTGTGTCATGATCTGTGGGACTTACAGTCGGCAGGGCAAAAATAACTTCATGCTAAGTTGTTTACCAGGCCCACCCCAACAATAGACATAGTGTGGAGGAAATCTTAACCCCCGCATTCAGAAATCCCTACCTCTGAACAATGCCCGAAATATCCCCCAACTCTCTCTTTATGAATCAAATCCCTAAACGAGGATCCTATTGTTTGCGGCAGCTGAATAACCAAGCGATGCAGGCTGTATTTGGCATATCCTGTGCTCTTCCCCCTGCCGGGTGAGGGTTTCTGTTGCCTGCTCTCCCTGAATAGATAGCGAGATTGGCCCCGAGACACCAGAACATCCTGCCTGCACAGCAGGAATGTAAACAGGCCTGCATGTTATGTCTACCCAACCCGGCCTGATTTCATAACCTCAGCTATTCCTCAGCTGTATGTGCCATGCTGTACTGGCCTGAATGTGGTGGGAAAACTGCTCTGTGACAGTAAAAGTGTCTTTGAAGTCAGGATGGAACATGCAGCGAGAGGACAGATATGATTGGAAGTAACCTCTACCAGTGATGCCAGTAACGCGTTACTTAGTACTTAGTAACGCGTTCCTCTAATCTGACCACTTTTTTCAGTAACGAGTAATCTAACGTGTTACTATTTCCAAACCAGTAATCAGATTAAAGTTACTTATCCAAGTCACTGTGCGTTACTATTTTTGTCATTTTCCTTAGTAAAAATATATATTTTTGCTTTCTTCTTGCGTCTCGGGGAGTGAAGTCACGTATGCGACAAGTCACGTTTTCAGCATGTGGACAGTTCACGTGTACCACGCAGCGACACAAACGTAAACAACAATGGAGGGAGGAGAGAGATGCGCGCTTTCTAGCTGGAAATAAAGGTTTAAAGGTACTTTATTTGTCACATACACATACACGTACATGCATTTAACCCATCCCTCAAGGGAGCAGTGGGCAGCCAATGACAGCGCCCGGGGACCAACTCCAGATCTGAGCCAGACATCAAGGGTCAAGGGTCAAGGGTACTGACTGGAGAACCTAGTACATGTTTTTAATGGTGGGGGAAACCGGAGCACCCGGAGGAAACCCACACAAACATGGGGAGAACATGCAAACTCCACACAGAAAGGCCCCGGAACGATCTGGATTCGAACACAGAACCTTCTTGCTGTGAGGCCACAGTGCTAACCATTGGGCCACCAAATGCTGCCCAAATAGAGTCACTATTTTGAGTTTGTATCAGCTAAAGACGGCAATATTAAGGTCCGTTGTGCTGGTGGCGACAAAGTGCTATCTAGCTACAAAAACACGTCGTCAAATGTGAAGAAACATTTGGAGTCATCGCAGCGCTGCAGTCAAACTTACAGAGCAAGTCCCAGCAGGTGGTGCGAAGCAGAGAGCAGGAGGCCCCCCACCACCCAAATAACAAAAGCTGGACTTCGGTGCAAAACCAGTAAGTAGGGTCTGGCAGTATGTTGTAGAGGAAATGCTGCCCTTAATCACGGTTGACTCACTCTCTTTCGTGCCATAATAAACCAGATCCCAACTACTGGCAACGCCGAGCTGCATCACAGTAAACCGGTTGTCATTTTTATGCTGAGGCTGTGGGGGTGTTGTCGGCAGTTGCTGAATGTAACTAATAAAGTAACTTGTAATCTAACTTTGTTACTTTTAAAATCAAGTAATCTGTAAAGTAACTAAATTACTTTTAAAATTAAGTAATCTGTAAAGTAACTAAGTTACTTTGGCAACACTGACGCCTACTGACCAAGCAGTACTTCACCCTTCTTTTCCCTGTAGAAATGCTTTAATTCAACTAAAAGTTTGACTGTGTTTGCTTAAGATTGCTCTATTTATGTGTAGCTTTTGGTAGGCCTTTACACTCTGGATGCATCCTTTTGGATTCTATATCAACGACGTTTCATTTCCAGGATTGTTCCGCCGGATGTCCCTAATTTTCGGCCGGATGTCCGTCACCTTCCTCTTTCTTTGTGTTGGAATTTTAAACTCCGGTGGATTTCTGAGGACTATGGTTAACTGCTCCTCAGATCTCTGCAGGGTGAATCCAGACAGCTAGCTAGACTATCTGTCCAATCTGAGTTTTTCTGTTGCACGACTAAAACAACTTTTAAATGTACACATGTTCCACCAAAACAAGTTCCTTCCAGAGCCTATTTTGCAGAGGCACCGTGGCTCCGTCCGGCGCTCAGCTTTGCCATCCATAGAGGCATGGTGCTAGCAATGCTTAGATCTCTGACTTTAATGTAATGATAATACATGCGAGGCACAAACTGAGGCTAAACACATCAGGAACCTACCTCCGTATTAAATGAACAGAGATGAAATGATGAAATGAAATTCTAATACAGATTTTTTTAACCGTTAGGATTTCAATCTAACGAAATGTAATCATGAGTGACTTATTAGAGATTATACAATGCTTGTTTGACTCCAGGGCTGTAACTGAGCATACACACACACACACACACACACACACACACACACACACACACACACACACACACACACACACACACACACACACACACACACACACACAGGGCAAGAGGGTTCACTGAGCACAAACCTTTTCAGCTAAGTAAACCGCCCATATTTCTACTTAGACCTCATCTTTTATCTCCTTGCCCATGGAGGTAATTATCAGTGTTGTCACGGCATTGTGATTCATTAATGAAGCTTTCATCCCTGGCTTTCTGCCGGTGTCGAGGCCTACGCCATCTTCGCCGGCTTAATTAGTGCTCGCGGCGTTCGCTCAGTTTAAGGCCCTCTCAGTAAGAAAGTGATCTGAGGAGGAAGAAAAAGGGAACAGACGTGAGGGCAAGTCCTGAAAAGTCTTTGATCGATCCCTTTTCCTCCACCCCTCACCCTTCTCCGCGCTAATTCGAGTCGACCTGAGACGCAAAAGCAGCGTTGCTGGTATCCATCAAGGGATGTGGATGATGACTGATGATGAAGGAGAGGAGTCTCGCGCTGAAACGTGCCAAGTAACACTCGCTTTACTTTCCTTACTTTCGATAGCCGTCTCTCGGCGGTTGCGAGTGGGAATTTGCCCATTAAGTCCGCTTGATACATAATTGATGTGTAAGTTTGAGTTACCAGTACAAGTTTGTGTTGCCCTCTTGAGGTGCTTTTCTTAGATCTGATAGTTTTGATAGTGTATCAGCTGTGTCATAGTAGAGTCCTCTTGTATGTTATGTGATTCTCTGCAGAGAGTTGTGACAGTCTGATCTCACTTTGGTTTATTATTGGCGTTCAAATATATCTCTAGCAGTTTGACATTTTACAACTTATTTACTCACATTTCTCTCATCTCTGGTGGCTTTATACGGCAGCGAAGATGCTCCAAATACTGAATAGGCTTCACAAAAATAACCCTACAAATAACTTGAATGATTCATTGATCTAACTTCGCAATAGAATATCGTGAAAAGCAGCATTCCAGTTTTTTTGGGCAGTAAGGGTAATGGAGCCGAAAAATGCTCAGTTGGGAGTGTAGGGCTGGATGTTTAAATTCAAAGTGTAATTTAAATTGAGGGTTTAATGAAGAAAATGACTGATAAGAGGCACTAAAAGTAAGGCTATCTCAGCTTCTGCTGCCTTGATTTTGGCAAAAAGAAAAGTATTTCAATATTGATTGATTTGTTAATACAATTATTGCTTATTGCCTACTTGGACAGGCAAGTAATAAGAATTTGATGGGCCATTTCTGACACTTGCGATTTCAGAATTAGTTTTTTATTCAGTTAATTGTTAACTTTGTTCAGTTGAGTGTTGACACTGTAATCTTTGAACCCTCTGTGAGAGAATGACCGCACAGTGTGTGAGTAAGAAAAAACCACAGTGTGAAGGCGGTGCATGAAAACACTATCAGATTTCCTCATTTAACGAGCCCAGCCTTCATCAAACAGCTTTGGCCTCCATCTATCTGCTGATTTGCAATGCACATGGTTTTTAGTTTCCATTGTGTAATCTGCTATGGCCATTTCCGCTAACCACAGTCTCACATACAATGATTCACCATATACAGTGCCTTGCGAAAGTATTCGGCCCCCTTGAACGTTTCGACCTTTTGCCACATTTCAGGCCTCAAACATAAAGATATAAAACTGTAATTTTTTGTGAAGAATCAACAACAAGTGGGTCCCAATTATGAAGTGGAACGAAATTCATTGGCTATTTCAAACTTTTTTAACAAATAAAAAACTGAAAAAGTGGGCGTGCAAAATTATTCAGCCCCTTTACTTTCAGTGCAGCAAACTCTCTCCAGAAGTTCAGTGAGGATCTCTGAATGATCCAATGTTGACCTAAATGACTAATGATGATAAATAGAATCCAGCTGTGTGTAATCAAGTCTCCGTATAAATGCACCTGCTCTGTGATAGTCTCAGAGGTCCGTGTAAAGCGCAGAGAGCATCATGAAGAACAAGGAACACACCAGAACACACCAGGTATCCAAGATACTGTTGCGGAGAAGTTTAAAGCCGGATTTGGATACAAAAAGATTTCCCAAGCTTTAAACATCCCAAGGAGCACTGTGCAAGCGATAATATTGAAATGGAAGGAGTATCAGACCACTACAAATCTACGAAGACCCGGCCGTCCCTCTAAACTTTCAGCTCATACAATGAGAAGACTGATCAGAGATGCAGCCAAGAGGCCCATGATCACTCTGGATGAACTGCAGAGATCTACAGCTGAGGTGGGAGACTCTGTCCATAGGACAACAATCAGTCGTATACTGCACAAATCTGGCCTTTATGGAAGAGTGGCGAAGAAAGCCATTTCTTAAAGATATCCATAAAAGTGTCGTTTAAAGTTTGCCAAAAGCCACCTGGGAGACACACCAAACATGTGGAAGAAGGTGCTGTGGTCAGATGAAACCAAAATCAAACTTTTGGCGCAACAATGCAAAACGTTATGTTTGGCGTAAAAGCAACACAGCTCATCACCCTAAACACACCATCCCCACTGTCAAACATGGTGGTGGCAGCATCATGGTTTGGGCCTGCTTTTCTTCAGCAGGGACAGGGAAGATGGTTAAAATTGATGGGAAGATGGATGGAGCCAAATACAGGACCATTCTGGAAGAAAACCTGATGGAGTCTGCAAAAGACCTGAGACTGGGACGGAGATTTGTCTTCCAACAAGACAATGATCCAAAACATAAAGCAAAATCTACAATGGAATGGTTCACAAATAAACATATCCAGGTGTTAGAATGGCCAAGTCAAAGTCCAGACCTGAATCCAATCGAGAATCTGTGGAAAGAACTGAAAACTGCTGTTCACAAACGCTCTCCATCCAACCTCACTGAGCTCGAGCTGTTTTGCAAGGAGGAATGGGCAAAAATGTCAGTCTCGATGTGCAAAACTGATAGAGACATACCCCCCAGCGACTTACAGCTGTAATCGCGCAAAAGGTGGCGCTACAAAGTATTAACTTAAGGGGGCTGAATAATTTTGCACGCCCAATATTTCAGTTTTTTATTTGTTTAAAAGGTTTGAAATATCCAATAAATTTCGTTCCACTTCATGATTGTGTCCCACTTGTTGTTGATTCTTCACAAAAAATTACAGTTTTATATCTTTATGTTTGAGGCCTGAAATGTGGCAAAAGGTCGAAAAGTTCAAGGGGGCCGAATACTTTCGCAAGGCACTGTATGTCATGTAAAAGGTAGTCCATATCCACGACGTTCAACTTCTGGGATTGCGCCGTTGCCGACGGAAACTCTGCTGGATTTCACTCATTTAGGCCGGATATCCGTTGCCTTGGGCTTTCTTTGTGTTGGCATTTTAAACTCCGGTGGATTCCTGAGGACTATGGTTAACTGCTCCTCAGATCTCTGCAGGGTAAATCCAGACAGCTAGCTAGACTATCTGTCCAATCTGAGTTTTCTGTTGCACGACTAAAACTACTTTTGAACGTACACATGTCCCACCAACACATGTTCCTTCCCGAGATAATTTTGCAGAGGCGCCTTTGCACCGTTGGGCGCTTAGCACCGTCCAAGATGATTGTGGTTGTCGCCAGACCTTGCTCCGCAGCGCTGTGGAGGTAGGTCTGGCAATGCGAGACTATGTAAAAGGAGAAAACTGCAGCAGCTATATCCCACACCACGTGGAAGACCGAGCCTTCACCTGGACCTGCTGAGGTCTCAGCTTCAACAGGAACACATGCAAGGAGACATATAGGTATACATGTGCATACTGTATGTGTATGCCAATTAAAAATTAGGAACTACAAAATGACATTTTAAAAGGTTTAAAGGTCTTTATACATAATGCACAGACAAAAGCGCCTTAGTATTACATATTAGGCTGACTGTAGTCTATATCGACGAAGTTTAATTTAGGGGATTGATCAGGTGCAGCCGGGGGTTCCACCGGATGTCCCTCATTTTTAGCCGGATTTCCGTCACCTTCTGCTTTCTTTGTGTTGGCATTTTAAACTCCGGTGGATTTCTGAGGACTATGGTTAACTGCTCCTCAGATCTCTGCAGGGTAAATCCAGACAGCTAGCTAGACTATCTGTCCAATCTCATGATTGCATTTTGTTAGATTGAAATCCTAACGGTTAAACAGTTTTCTGTTGCACGACTAAACCTTTTGAAAAAGCACATGTTCCACCAAAACAAGTTCCTTCCTGAAGTTATTTTGCACCGGGGCTCCGTGCAGCGCTTAATGCCGCCCAAGACGATTGTGATTGGTTTAAAGAAATGCCAATAAACCAGAGCACTGTTTTCACCCATCCCGGAATGCTGTGTGGACTAGCCAGACCCTCCTTCACAGCACTGTGGAGATGTCAGGCAATGCGAAACTAGGCTGACTATAACGCAAGCGCATTAAAGTCTTGAAAAGAGAGAAGTCGTCTGTCTGTGTTTTAACAGACACACCTGGAGCAAAGTCTGAAATCAGAACTCAGCCAGCCGTTTTATACACAATATAAATGATAGGCTATATAATTACACCATGTGGAGCTGCGCTGAACGTTGCTTTAGGTAACGGTAACAGGTTAGTTCTCTTCATAAATATTGAACAACGAGACCGTGGCACACATATGGATACTGCCAGGGAACACTATCATGCTCACTATGCAGGTGAGGCAAAGTGTTGCCGGAGGGGGTGTCTTGGACATGCATGGCCTTAGTAGACCCACAGTTGCCTTTCCTTTTTTGTGTGTGACGAAAATGACAATGGAACGGATTATTCGCACTGGACCCGGTGTGCATAGTTGTCATGCAGAGAATTGGCATGTGGACTTTCTGTATTCCCGGACCGCATTTTCGCATCGCATCAGTGAGAAACGGCTTTAACTGTGTCTGTCTGCTGTTAGTGGTTAGTTAGAGCAGGTAGCGTACAGTGTGTTTTTTTTGTCTTTTGTTTTTTACTGAAAACAGCTGCCTGCTGCTGTTGGAAAAGAAGCTGACAAGAGCTGTGAGACCATAGAAATAAAATGGATAGAAAGGCCATTTCCATTCAAATCAATGTAACAGAATGGTCAGAGCAGCAGCCATTTTTATGTGAACCATCGCCATTGTAACCTATAAACTTCAGTATAAGCCCACTTCCGGCAAGTCGCCGAGCTGAGGTTTTGCAGCAACGGACAAACGAGCAGCAGATCAGTAACGTTACGAGGCAGAGAGCCAGCCGCCATAGGAGTCAAATTAACTTCATGCTTCATCCACACAAAGTACGCTGCTATCGCCACGAGTTTATTGTGGCGATGTGGTGATTGGGCTACGGCGGAGTTAGCAAGCTATCGTTACCCAACTAACAAGTTGTCCACTGGCTGGCTCGTTAGCGGTCCGCTGACCCACTGGCGCTGGGTCTAACGTTAGCGGTCCGCTGACCCACTGCCGCTGGGTCTAACGTTAGCGACCCGCTGACCCACTGGCGCTGGGTCTAACGTTAGCGGTCCGCTGACCCACTGCTGCTGGGTCTAACTGTCCCTCCCCCTCACTCCCTGCAACTCCGAGAACGTCTCCCGAGCTGCGTCAGGTGGCTCTCCTCCCACCGAGGTACGACACGGTTTACGGCCCCACTGACGCGCATGTCACCGTGACAACTAACAACAATCAGCATTTTATTGTGTACCAATCAAATGACCACATCAAATGGCTATTCTATCCATTTTATTTCTATGTGTGAGACTGAACTAAAACGGTAAAGTTGTGTATCAAATCAAAACAAAGAGACTATAAAGCTCAGTAAAGCTGGAGGGCACTGCAGAGTATTTTACACTTATAGTCATTGACCTATTGTTCATATACAAACACAGATAAGTGCAGTTGTAGCAATCATTATAATATACCAGTGTAGTCACTGGAATTGTGAAAGTTTGACATTGATGGAGGGTTGTTTCTAATCCTGTATGTATTAGGAATCCAAAATCATTGAATGCACAAGTTTTTATAGATGTGCAGTGTGTAGGGCTGGGTACCGAATTCAATACTTTTCAGGCACCGACCGAATTGCCTCTACAGTATTGGGTAATGAAAAATGACTCAATACCCAATTTCAATACCTACGGAGTAAATCTCATCAGCGTCGTTGAGCCAATAAGCATGCAGCATGCTTCTACCAAGATCTAATAATGTCTGTGATTGGCTGTCTAATGTTACACGTTGTAGAGGCACGCAGGAAAAACTCTACGTTACACAGAGTCGGGGCTCACGCAGCAGGACCTGAAAAATAAATTAAAAGATTTGTAACGGGAAATGCTGTAATTTCTTTTTGTTTAATAAAATCGGTATCGGAAAAAAAAATAATATTGTTTAGGAACTGGTATTGAAGTCACGGGATTGGTTTCGGTACCGGTATTGAATATTTTGGAACGATACCCAGCCCTAGCAGTGTGTGTATACAGTAGATGTACAGCATAAGCATGCACTGCATTCCTTTGCCTGTGTTTTTGGCGCGCTCTGTGTTTCCTCACTCTGCGCTGCCCGGTGACTTCACCTCTGCAGTGTGTGCTGCCAGCAGCTGAAACACAACCCAGCACGTACAGAGGGGAGAAATGAATCCCCTGTTTTCCTATACCGTGTATCCACCTCTCCCCCGCTGTGCCACATTTAGATAAATCTGATGCCCTCTTGGCAAAAAATGTGCTGCCAGAAACAAAACCTGGGTCATTTAAAGCCAGCTACAGAAGTTCTTTATAACAAGACAAGAGATGTGTGTGAGGTGTGTGTGCGTGCGTGCGTGTGATAGAGCATGGAGAAGGGTGGGGTGTAGCCATAAATTCCTCCCAGATGAATCAAACATGGAAGAATTGTATCTGTCGTTAACGATCATCATATAATACTGAAAGATGAGGAAGATGTGGTGAGAACAATATGTGCAGCATGAGAGACCACACCCTGAAGAATGGCCAGTGTAGTGGTACAAGTGAGCTAGCTGCTTCAGTATGAGTAGGCCTGCCTCAGTATCGACCTCAATAGTGTTGAGAAGTGGGAGGGGATCTGCTGGGGGGGGGGGAGTTTTCTCCATGTTCCTCAACACAGAAACTCTGAATGTAGCAACAGTATAGGTTTCTGTTATAGCCATGAGTTTTCATTAGTAAACTTTGTTTCTAAGGCAGGGGTGTCCAGCTCAATGTCCCTAAAGGCCCAGACACACCGACCAGACGGCCGACCCTCGGCAGAAAAAGCAGTTGGACTGATCGGTCTCCCCGAGTCGGTCAAAAAAGTGCCACAGAACACACCGGAGAGACGAGACGTAATACATCTCCATAACAGCAGGCGGCGCTAATCTGTATTGTCGCCCAAAAATGAAAACCGGCAGCTGATTGGACGAACGCGTCACGCGGGTCTGGTTTCTCCGGAAATTCAGAGACAGACTGTCATGGCGGCCGTTCAGAATACGATCTCATATTGTACTAAAATAGTTCACTGAAATGTGTTCCTGAAAACATTTGAAGCGAGAAATAGGCCGTGCAGTTGCTGAATCTGTCTTCATTTCAGATCAACAAAGTTCAGTTTACAAGATTTTGGTCAGATTTTGAGAGACTCTAGTCACGCTCATTCTGCTCCCCGTTTCTGGGTTAGCGCTCCACCAATCAGATGGGTCATTTGATTCCGACAGTGCCCGCCCCGCCGATTATGTCAAATCGGCCAAAATGAAGGACGACGGACCCTCGGACAGACGACGGCACGGAACACACCGAACAGACTCCAGTCACCGACCTCGCCAGACTGTCCGACTGTCCGACAGCCGATTATCGGCTCGGTGTGTCTCGGGCTTAAGGGGCCACACTGGAAACTGAGAATCTCATCAAGGGCCAGACATGCATTTACATGCTTTTATTTAAAAAAGCCAAATATCTTTTACATGTCTCATAAAGTCTTCTCACTTACAGTTTGGTCGACATAAAGCACCCCAAAAAACAACAAAAAAAGGCCCTTTAGTCATCTTAGAATTTAGCAAATCAAGCAAAACACAGCCTGAATATGAAAACTATCTGGTTGTGTGGGAATTTCTGAGTCTCAAAGTCGGCAAATCAGTCAAATTCTGCTTTGAATGTCACATAATTGCAGTTGGAAAAACAGTTTCTTGCCTTTTGGTTTGGCGCACAACTAAAAATGATTGGCATCCTAAATTGATATGCGGGCCGGTTCTGCCCGCGGGCCTTGAGTTTCATACGTGTTTTAAGGGATACGGTTTTTTTCATCCATTTTGAATGGCGGCTCTAAATACTGCAATACCCATGTGCCTCAGCGGCCGCTGCCACGGAGAAGAAGGCAGTCAGAGATGCAAGTCAGAGCTGTATTCAATTTAAACGCTTTGTTGTTGCACACAACGAAAACTATTTTTATACCATTATTTTTACTAAGTATTTTGTGAATTAATAAATGTCTCGTTTTGTCAGTACAATTTCTGACATTTTTTTAAATTTAATTTAAAATTAAAAAATGTAATTTAAAATTAAAAAATGTAATTTAAAATTTTAAAATTTAAAAATTTAATTTAAAATTTAATTTAAAATTTAAATTTAAAATCCATATTCAAATGACTTATGTCCAACAGCCCAAATACAAATATATTCAGTTTACTGTCATACGAGACAAAAAAAGCAGAAAATGCTTATATTAAATATTAAAGAAGATGGAATCAGATGATTGCCATTTTCGCTTAAAAAAAAAAAAAGACTTCTTATCACTTCCCGATTCATTTCAGCTCTAAAAAAAACATCATTGCAAAATTCTAATTTAAACATGTATCCAGAATCTGAACGTAAATCAATTTAAGGTGTTAGTGACATTAATAGTTTGCCATAAAATGTAACATTAAGCTTCCACTCATTTTTAGTGGCACTTCATTTTAAGCTCAGTGATTGGGCGCTTTTTTACCAAAATGCACCTTGGGAGTCTGAATGATTTGCTTTACTTATGGTTTCATGTCCATAAGCTTGTACTTTTGACTTTCTTTCTATTATTGGACAGCGGCGAGCGAGCTTGTGAACGGGAGGTCGTCGGTTCAATCCCCAGACCGACAGGATAAAAATCTGGGTGGGGAAAGTGAAAGAGCAGCGCTTATCCCTCCCTCATCACCACCACTGAGGTGCCCTTGAGCAAGGCCCTTAACCTCCATCTGCTCCAGTGGAGCTGCTCAGTGGCCAGCAGATCACACTGTGGTTGTACTGGGCAGCTTCCAGGTATGAATGTGGAACTGTGTGAATATGACAGGTCGTCTTTGCAAATGAGAATTTGTTCTCAATCGACTTACCTGGATAAATAAAGGTTAAATATATAAAAAATAATAAAAAAAAAAGATGTTTCTGACACAGTTGCTCATCTTTTGCACTGGACTAAAATGTACTTTTACCTGAGTATAGATGACTATCAGATACCAAAAGCTGACGCTGAATGTCTGGTTATTGGCAGCGAAACCCCGGTGTCATGGAAGCAGTTTAAAACAATATGGAACAATAGCGAATGAACTCAGGCTGAGTCTAGTCCGTGCTTGCCTCAGCGTATTGTTTCTGAGGTCTCATACTCTCTTTCTTTTCTCCTTTTTTTTTTTTTTTTCTAGCGGTCTTCTGTTGCGAAACAAAGCGCTCAGTGTAACAAAGAGCAGCTGAAACACAAACACGCCGGCGGGCTGCATTCCCTTTCAACTCGACCGATCTCGGCTCAAAGCAAACTCGCCCTGTTCTGACATTCCCTCTCACTGCAATACAAACCCAGCCCCCGAGCCTTTTCCTTCTGCACAACACTTGTAACTGTAAGGACAGTAGGGAAACTGTAACTGTAAGGACAGTAGGGCTGTGTATTGGCAAGAATCTGGCGATACGATACGTATCACGATACATGGGTCACGATTCAATATATTGCAATATATTGCGATACTGCGTAAGGCGATATATTGGGATTTTTTTTTTAAAGTATCATTTTAGAAAAACTAATATTTAAAAAAAGACATGATGTGCATAAAAGTCAAAGAAGTTTACTTTAGGTAAACAATTCAGTACACAGAAAATCAAACTGCCAGTTTGGGATTGTGGTTCACAGGTTCTTAGTGTCATATGTTATATGCTAAAGTAGACCAAAGTTCAGCCATAGCTACATTGCTTCTAGCTAAAAGTCAGGCCCTGCACTGTTAGGCAAGGACACTAGTGGTGCGTCTCAGCGTAGCCATCTAGTGGTAGGGCGTTTAAACACAACATAAACATGAACCTCTGTCTTACATAGGGCTGCAGCTATCGATTATTTTAGTAATCGAGTATTCTACCGATTATTTCATCGATTAATTGAGTAATCGGATAAGAAATACTTTTGTTTTATTGAAGAGCAATAATAAACAATAGTTTGGTTAAATGTTCGGAAAAAGCAACATTTTTATTGCCTACGTTGCTTAAAATATATCTCAAAAAACTAAACATATTAAGTGCATTCAAGTGCCATATTACATTGTTTTTTTAAAGATTTTTTTTTTTCAAATGATATCAACCTCAAACTAAGGCATACATTAAACATACATAAACATTACATTAAGTTGTGCAACTTAACTTTCAGTTTCAACCTGAGACTGATCTGTATATAGGCCTATATGTAAATATTAGTTATACTCAACCTATTTTAATTTATATATTTGATTACAATGCTAAAAGGCTCTGTTACACTTATGCTAGTAGATAGTTGATCATCTGTTTCTCCGTGGAGAGAGAGAGAGAGAAAGTGATGCGCAACAATCAGCGGTTTTTCCGAAGGGATAGTCAACGCGTCAGCTCTTTAGATCAGATCGTGGTCACCACTACGTATTTTCTTGTCTTTGATTTTGGTAGTTGTTGTGTTTGGTGTAGTTTCATCGTCCATACCACTCTGTGATTTACTTTTGTCGGGTCCGCTTCGTGGAATGGATGATTAAGTTAGACTCCATGTTTTCTGTTGAGATGCTGAAGCACTGACGTTATGCAATTATCGTGCTAAGCTAGTTCCATTTTGCAGTAGACACGCTGTACCGAGTTTTTCGTTTTAATTACGTTTGAACTGATTCCAAACTTTGGACACTTTCTGTCGTTTTCTCCAGCCTGTCTCTTCTCTTAGCCCCTTGCTATTTACGCTCTCTTAATACATCCATGGACTGAGCAGCGTGTGCGACAGTAATAATGATCCGTGCGGAAACACCGTCCGTCAGCATACAACGTTGGTAACATTGATTTAACGAAGCTTCGAGGCGAGTCATTTTGCATCGAGGATTTTTTGTAATCGAATTTGAAAAAGTTATTCAAGGAATCGTTTCAGCCCTAGTCTTATATGAATATTTTTGCACGTAAACCTAAAAAAAGAAAATCAATATTGTGCTTTTGAAAATCGATACAGTATTGCTAAATAAAATATCGCGATACTCAAATGTATTAATTTTTTCTTACACCCCTAAAGGACAATAGGGAAACAGTAACTGTAGAGACAGTAAGGAAACTGTGACTGTGGGGAAGGTAAGGAAACTAACTGTAGAGACAGTAAGGAAACTAACTGTAAGGACAGTAAGGAAACTGTAACTGTAAGGACAGCAAGGAAACTGTAACTGTAAGGACAGCAAGGAAACTGTGACTGTGGGGAAGGTAAGGAAACTAACTATAGAGACAGTAAGGAAACTAACTGTAAGGACAGCAAGGAAACTGTAACTGTAAGGACAGCAAGGAAACTGTAACTGTAAGGACAGCAAAGGAAACTAACTGTAGAGTGAGTGTAAGAAAAATTAAGGTATGAGGAATTTTTGAATTTTTAGGGTTTTAAGGTATTAGAGGATAAAAGTTGTTGGTGTTAGTATTTTTGGTTGGTTGAAGTTTATAGTTAATGTTAGAGGTAGGAATGTTTGGTTTTTTTTAGAGTAGGGAATGGAAGGAAATGAATTGAGGGGAGAGTTAGTAGGTAGTGATGGGGGAGGGAGTAAAAAAGGAAAAAGTGAAGGGAAGGTAGATGGTGGTAGAGAAGGTAGTAAAGGTTTAGGGAAGGATGGTTGGTTTGGGGGGGTGGGAAGGGGGGGTTGTTTGTGTTTTTTGGTGGGGGGGGAAGTTAGTGTTTAGAGGGGGGGGGGTTTTTGTTGTTGGGGGGGGAAGGAAATTAATGTGGAGGAAAGGAAGGAAAATTAGTTTGGGGGGAGTAAGGAAGGGTTGGTTTTGTAGGGAGGGAAAGAAAATGTTTTGGGGGAGGGAAGGAAAATGTTTTTGTTGAGAGAGGAAGGGAAACCAGTTTGGAGGGAAGAAAGAAACCAACTGTGAGGACAGTAAGGAAACTATTACTGTAACCCCGATTTTTCACTGGGCGCGTCTGTTCTGCGTTCCGGTTTTGTTCCGTTCTCTGCTACGTGCCATACCCAGGGTTTCCTCTAGGATTTTTTTTAGCAGTGGGGGCAGATCTGTCGGACCCCCGCCCTGCCAGGAAATGTTTTACGTATTAAACAGAACTGACACTTCGCTTCAACACAAACAAATCTATTTATTCACCTCTATTCACACACAATGAGGCATATTTTCATTTCGTTTTGATTGAACTGTATTTTTGAGGAACTGTAGGAAATTCATCATAGGGAAACCAAAACCCAAAGTAGGCTATAGTATGAAACCATTCATAATGAAACTAATTGCATATTTGCCTCAGTGGCAAAGTTGGCAGCCTTGCAGTGTGCATTTGATTTTTCTTGGCTTTTGGAAAAAAAAACTCCGAGGCTGGGTTACACTAGAATGGCCAGGACGGTCATTTTGACCGTTTTGAAATTTATATGTGTAATAACTTTGCTAAATAAAAAAATACAATCCTGCTGGTACCTGACTTTTCCTAAAAGAGTCTGTATTTTCATTTAAAATAGTTTTTATATACTGTACATTACACAAAAGGCAAAGAAAATACAATCACTTTGACCTATTTTGGCCATACACTGTCATATAGACTGCTCGGATTTTCGCGGTTTTGTTTTTAATCTTTTGAGTGGTTGAAGATGCATCTTGGTTGCTTAGTAATGATCATAGTCTCTGTCAGAGAAACGTAACTAGCGGTCTCGAGTAACAAGTGTGGGCAATGCATCACCGATGGGCCGAAGGCAAAGCCAGAGTCGGTAACCTAGGCTACGGCGAGGATGGTTCTGAATCAGAAGAAAAGCACCGGGCGATCGCTCTGTGAAAGGCGCGGTACACGTAGACGGTAGCTGTCTACGTGTTCATATAATCAATCAATCAAAATCAATCAAAATTTATTTGTATAGCGCTTTAAAACAACCAACAGGTATCCAAAGTGCTTCACATCTTGAGCTAAGAATAGACAACATATGTTGCAATTAGAAGAATGAAATGTAGAAAACAGTAAAATCATAAAAAGGTTACATAGAAACAGAAAGAGGAAATTGTCACACCACTACTGCGTATTAAAAGCCATTCTAAACAGGTAGGTTTTGAGTTTAGACCTAAAAAGAGCAACATCTGTAATTGTGCGAATATCAGGGGGTAACTTGTTCCAGAGTCTCGGGGCAGCAACCGCAAAAGCCTGATCACCCCATTGTTTGTACCTTGACCTTGGGACTTCTAAAACCAGTTGGTTAGAAGACCGCAAAGACCGGCTGTGCTCACGCAGGGTTAAAATCTCGGATAGGTACTCCGGGGCTAGGCCATTAAGGGCCTTAAAAACAAAAAATAAAATCTTAAAATCTATTCTAAAACGCACAGGGAGCCAATGTAGGGTGAAAAGAACGGGAGTGATGTGTGCACGTCTAGATGTATTTGTTAAAAAGCGAGCAGCAGCATTTTGCACAAGTTGAAGACGTGAGATGGAGGTTTGATTCAAACCAACATAGAGAGCATTACAGTAATCCAACCTTGAACTAATAAAAGCATGGATTGCTTTTTCTAGATCATGCCTGTTAAGGAATGGCTTAACTTTAGCCAGGAGACGGAGCTGGAAAAAGCTCATTCTAACAACATTGCTGATTTGTTTGTCAAACTTCATGTTGCATTCAAAAGTCACCCCCAAATTTCTGACAGCTGGCTTAAAATATGAAGCCAGTGCTCCAAAACTCAAGGATGGACGGTTTGTCGTGCCTGAAGTACTGAAGATGATACACTCCGTTTTATCTTCGTTCAAGTTTAGAAAGTTTTGTGACAGCCACAACTTAATGTCATTGATACAACTAAGCAGGGAGTCTAATGCGACACGGTCATTTGGTTTGATAGGCAAATAAATTTGCAAATCATCTGCATAACAGTGAAAAGATAAGTTGTGCTTTCCTATTATAGCCCCTAACGGCAATATATATAAAGAAAACAGGATTGGGCCAAGAATTGAACCCTGGGGTACCCCACAAGAGAGAGGAGTGGTTGACGAGGAACAGTCACCAATCATAACAGAAAAGCTCCTATTCGCCAAATAGGAGCTAAACCACTGAAGTGCCGAGCCTCGGATGCCTACGCATATAACTTTATACATGCTACAACTGGCTGGAATCATTGCACACATCCTCTCCAAGGAGTGCACCAGCTATAAATTGTCCAGAGGAAGTTCATGCAGCAACTGGCAGAGGAGCTGAGAGCCGAGTTTATGGAGGAAAAAAAGGGCAGCGGTGCACGGTCCGAGCAGCGCTGCGCACCGCAGCAGACACCAAATCGGAGGCAGTGCCTGCCAGGTTAGGTTATAAATGTTCAAATAACTAAATACTTTTAATTGTTATTTGGCTGTGAATTATGTTGAATGAATTTCCCCCAATATGTTTCATGAATGTATGAAATAATCACGGTTTAGCCTACTATGCCATGATATGATATCAAGAATCAACAGCCACGTGCAATTTAGCTAGCAAAATGTGCGAGAACTATAGACTAATACAGGCTTAAATGAACTGGCAACATAAGTTATACGACTTACAGTTGTAAAGAATGCACACATGCCATCTCAAGCGGGTCCTCCGGACAGCCTGTCAATTTTTTCTTTCTCCCTTTTCTCCGAGTGGCGCGCGTGCCCACTCGCGTTGTGAAGCGCGGGTCTGTGCTATTCTCCGTCGACGCGCTCTTTACAATCACTGCTGATAGACGGCTTTTTGTATATATGTATTTCTGATACCATGGCGGGAGAAATCTAACCGTGGCGGACCGCCACTTGCCAATCAACATAGAGGAAACACTGCATACCACACCGGGAGCGTCTCAGAAGCGGAGCGTCCTCAGAAGCGGAGCGTCTTGCTGCCTTGACTCGCAGATTATATTGTAGTACGTAAGTACTTTACAGAACAATCCCTGTTTATTAAGCTAGTATCTGCCTTCCACTCCAAGCACTCCTGTAATTAAACTCCATGCCTTCTCTTTTCTGGCTTGAATGGCCACGCGATTGCTAGCGGGGCCCGCGGCGCCTCCGGAACGCAGCGCAGGCACGCCGGGTGGAAAATAGGGGTTAGGACAGTAAGGAAGCTGTTAAGAACATTAAGGCCCCCGAAAAGACAGAGCTCCTTTTTGCAGGTCGCAAAACGTGAGGCGCACTGCGCTGCCTTATGTACGTTGGTGCAAGTGTGGTCCCGTTGCTCATGTACAAGAGGCAATATTTTATAGCTTTATCAATTCAACATTGCCACATTCCAGTCTAAGCGGTGTGAGTAAATGCATCACCTTGTGCTTTGTAATGTCAAACTTTGTTTTCTAGTCTGTTTTCCTACTCTGAAAGTGCCCCCCTCCTAGGACCTGATCTAGGTTACTGAGGGGGAAGGTTGATACTTGGGTTTCCTCTTAGTTTTGCCATATTGTTTAACCCTTGTGTTGTCTTCCTGTCGACTACGCACTTAAAAACTTCAAAATTGAAAATTAACACTTGATGATTTTGACACTTTCTCACATTTTAGTACCTTTTTCGGCACTTTTGGCGCATTTTTCAAGCGCTCCGACGCTATTTTTCACTAACATTACTAACACCAACTTATCACCAACTTATGATTTTTTTTGAATTCATGATCAGTCAATTTCATTTATAGGAAATGATACCTTATTTTGAAATTCTGAATTGTTTTGACTGATATTACAGGAACGTATGTTGATGGATAATAACAGATCTGTGTATGTCAAAGTTTAGTCAGGAGACTATTTTGAAAACCATTTCATTTTTTCTTCTTTCAAATGCTATAAAATTGAATACTTAAAATTCAATGAAAGTAGTGATCAAGTACTTGCAATTGTACTTACTTTTTTGGTAATTTGTCTCAGATTTAAAAACGGGGGTCAAATTTGACCCCAGGAACACAAGAGGGTTAAATGACTGTAAATTGTGTGTGGTCTCCCTCTTTGTCTAACTCACTGAGGCTGGGCTGTGACTCAACCACAGCTTGTCACATGGGACTAGAAGTACCAGAAACGGTATGCGATCACAGGAAGATCAGTGCGGTAAAGCTCTGAGTGATTGATGAGTCTTTTACCTGACACTTTGTGGATGTGGTAAACCCCACCCAGCTGCGTCTTTAAGCGGGTCAAATTGAATGTAAAACACTAGTTCCAGGCTATCTCAGCCAGACCTGCGAGGTGGTGTTTACACAAGGGACCACACCCGACTACTTTCGCAACACGGTGAGAAAACAGTCACCGATTAAATACTATTGTTTAGAAGGGTGACTCAATGTCTGGCCCGGCAGGTCATTATATGAGCGTTATAGCTTTTGGCTAAGAACCACCGAGACCACATCCTTATAAAACAAGAACAGGCATCAAGAAAGATCTGCGTCATGCCACTTTTATATCTTGATTTTGACTGTAGGTCGAAACCATCTGTGTTTTGCAGACACGGTTAACAATGTGAGCAATGCGTGTCAGAGCACAGACGGCCAGTATCTGACCTGACTCCTGACAAGCAAAGGCGGCTTCCTAGAAGGCCCATATGCTTTCTATGAAACTGTAATGTGGGGCTGGGAGTCAGGTTTACATATTTTTGGACACTGTGTTTTGGATATAATGTAGTATACAAACATTTCAGGACACATGCTTACAAATGCTCACGTACGAGTTAATCTAAGACATTTAAATGGTCCCTTCTTAGGAAATGGGGCCCTTCCAGCTGCAAACTCTAATGGTAATTGGACACCGAAATGTGTGATTTGTTGTGAACATAATCTTTGCAAAGTATTGTATTTTAAACATAGGCGACTCACAGTTTCTGCATTAAGGTAAGGAGAGTTAAGGAAATGATGAGTACAAGTACGTCACTTATTTTTTATTTTTTTATCATCAGTATCCACACATTATATGATCATTACGTATCTCTCCATGGGCACACCCAACACCCTGAACCCAGAAGATCTGCCAACTGGACCCAAAGGTCTGGAGTCAACATATTGTTATGTTTTGAAGTGCAATTTTCATTCAAAAGTGACAGCTTAAATATCAACCCCGTTGGTCTTAACGCAAGACATGAAGAATACTGAGGAAGCCAGCTCACTTGTACCACTACACTGGCCATTCTTCAGGGTGTGGTCTCTCATGCTGCACATATTGTTCTCACCACATCTTCCTCACCTCTCAGTATTATATGATGATCGTTAACGACAGATACAGTTCTTCCATGTTTGATTCATCTGGGAGGGATTTATGGCTACACCCCACCCTTCTCCATGCTCTATCACACATGCGCACGCACACACACACACACACACACACACACACACACACACACACACACACACACACACACACACACACACACACACACACACACACACACACACACACACACACCAGCACTCACCAACACTCGTTTGCAGGGGCAGCCATGCATAACAGCACAGGGCTGTTTAGACAGAAGGCCCAGGTGTATCCCAGACTGTGCAGCTGGATGGGGGTTAAAGACACACACACACACACACACACACACACACACACACACACACACACACACACACACACACACACATACACATATATACACATACACACTTAAAACCAATCTCTAAAACCCCCGTCCCTTCATCAAACCGACTCATACCATCATCATCATGTCTGCCAGCTGCCAGAGAGGCAAATGGTCACATGTACACACTCCCCCGACACCGAAGGAATGTACCAACATACTACTGATGAGTACGTAATCATAATGTAATAGTTGGAATTCAATGGGACCCATCTTATATGGCATCATTCTCTTTCAGTCAAAGAGCGGTTTATAGCCAACCCCCAGGATGGTGTCACTTTCCCTTCCACCTTACTCTCCATTACTCAACACCGTAGAGCCACAGAGGATTTATCTTTCCTCATGGAGGTGAAAGTTTATGACCACCAACCAAAAATTCTCAGTAGGAGTTAGGCCTGCACCATACAAAGTTTTTTTTTTTTTAATCCTCATGGAGATATCAATTCAAGTTTGTTGTATTTTAGAAGAATACTGAAAGCAGCAGAACTGAGTAAACTTTAATATCTGGTTATTTATTTCAAGTAATATTGTTATGATATTCAACAACGTTGTTGCATATTTTCGTCGTATTGTGCAGCCCTAGTAGGAGTTATTATTTTAGTTTATGGAACATTATAAAAAGAACGTGATGGATAAAACCATGGATGTCATAATAGGAGTACGCTTGGATTTCACGATATGGCTCGAATAAACCCTGAAATATTCTGGTTGGAATTGGAATTGTTGTTTAATATTGATGCGTTTAAGTTAACCAACTTTGTCTCAAAAGCCTAAAAAGAAGACGAGATGGATTTAATAAGTTCTTCTTCTGATTTGTTTTCCTGTACCACATGAAGGTTTTTTGATAGTGATTTATGCTTTAGCTGTCTATCATCACTCTCGTTTATATGAATGTATGGTGTCTTGTAAGCCCATGCAGGCTGGGCATAGTGAAATATAAAACACAATAATAAAAAATAATTCATTCATTTTTCACTATACAAATAAACCCCAAGTTAATTTCTCCAAAGCCAAAAGTGGTGTATCAAAACTTCAGGTCAAAGCAAGCTAGCATTAACTATTAATGGCTAGCATTGCACAGACATCTGTAGAGGCATGGTAATGTCAGGAAACGGTGTCATTATTTCACTGTCTTTTGTCTACTATGACTTAGTCTAACAGTCTGGCGAGGTCAGTGACTCAAATCTGTTCGGTGTGTCCCGCGCCGTCGTCAGTCTGGGGGGCTGTCGGCGTTCATTTTGGCCGACCTGACGTGTTCGGTCGGCGGCAGGGCAGTCGGGACTCACCCGGAAATGATGAGCGGGATGAGGTGACTAGAGTCTCTCAAAATCTGATGAAAATCTTTTAAACTGACCTTTGCTGAGCTGAAATGAAGACAGATTCAGCAACTGCTTGGCCTATTTCTCGCTTAAAATGTTTTCAGAAACACGTTTCAGTGAACTATTTTAGTACAATATGAGATCATATTCTGAACGGCCGCCATGACAGTCTGGCTTTGAATTTCCGGAGAAAACAAACCCATGTGACGCGTTCATCCAATCAGCTGCCGGTTTTCATTTCTCAGGCAACATTACAGATTAGCGCCGCCTGCTGTTATAGAGATGTATTACGTCTCGTCTCCTCTCGTCTTTTTGGTGTGTTCTGTGGCAGTTTTTTGGTCCTCGGGGACGCGACTGATCATATCGACGAGGTTGTCTGTCAACGGTTGGCCGTCGGCTATATGTGTCTACACCTTAAAACAACTTTTGAACGTACACATATATATACCATATATACATACCAAAACAAGTTCCTTCCCGAGGCTATTTTTACGTTTTTCTCCTATCCCAGAATGCTGTGTGGCCTATAGCCAGACCCTCCTCCGCAGCACTGTGGAGGAAGGTCTGGCAATGCGAGACTAACTATCACTAGACAGTAAATGAGAATTTTCACTTTCACTTACTGAGAAAAAGTAGTTTCAGTAAGATATGTTAGCACTCTTCTCCCCCCTACTCAAAAATATCTATCCACAGACTCTCAGATGCCATCTCCAAACTAATACTGTATAAACGCCAGATCTGTCAGCTACTTGGCTTTAATCGTGGACACCCTGGACTTAAAAAGATTTTGAGAGATACTATAGGGACTGATACACTTCGAAATGCAGCTCTCACGCTTGCTGTCTAAAGAGATCAAGGCCAGCGTGCGAGCTAAAGCTAAGGGCTAAGTCAGTGTCTGCAGTTTTAATGGAGGGCGGGCTGCATAGAGAAGGTGAGGAGGAAAGGAAAGAGGTGAAACACTAAGTATGCAAGTACAGCCCCCCCCCAGGGGCCGAGGAGGCATATTTAACTAGAGCTGAATTTGAAAAAGTTTTGACACTATACTTCTTTCATATTCACAGCCACTCTTTATGCCTCTCCTTCTCCTCCATCCTCTCCTCCTACTGCCCTATCTTCCCATTCCTGACTTCAAAGTGCTATTTATGCAAAAACTATAGTGGAGTTCTCCTGTCCTCGCTCTCTCCTCCCTGGAGGCACATGTTCTTTTTGATAACTTACCTACAATTTATCTTTCTCACAAAAAAGAAATAAAAACATGGTCATCTTCTCATCTCATCCCTGTGTGTCTGTCCTCTGGTACACACTTCTCTGTTTTCTGTGTTCTCTAGCTATCTTTTGCTTCTTTAGGTTTCTTTTCTTTTTTTAGTTTTTTCCGAAACCAGTCATTGTTTTCCTAGTTGAACCCACTAAATTGTATCCACCTTCAAAATTTGCACACTGCTCAAAAGACAAGTGAACTCCAAAATGGATACTGATGGATACAGGACCTACCCCATCTGAGGGTTGTCCCCTCCTAAAACAATCATTAAAAAGAAGAAATGACAGAGTTTTAGACTGAGGCGATATTACGAATCCCACTACGGCCACGCGTAGACCCGCCCTTCAATAGCATTTATTGGCCAGGCGTCCATGAGAACGCAAGGTAACGTAACCCCATTTGTTCAGGTCCTATCCCCTGACCAATCGGCTATCCTAACCTTAACCACTCGACGTGAAATGCCTAACCCCAACCAATCGAGCTGCTTTGTAGGGCTTCGGAATTTCGCTAGACCGAACCTCAGCGACCACCCGAAAGCACGGTAAAGTTGCATGGTCAAGCGAGATAGAGAGTGACTGAAGAAAGAGAGCGCCCAGCGGCGCTAGAACAAAGCAGAGAATCAGGGAAATAAAACGTGCTTTCGCGAGCATCTCACTATCACTAACGTTATCCACATTTATATTTATACGAAACAAATGATATATCCAGCTACAAAAAAGCCTGAAAGTCGGAAGTTAGAACGGAATTACAAAGAGGCGTTGTTATGGAGATGACACACCGTCTCGCCGCATTGGTGTGAACTGGCAGGTTTTGCCAGCCGTCTTCCTACGAACTCCACAACAACGCATATCCTCTCAAACTGTACAATTTGAAACCAAAGAAAAATGACAAAATAAAATCAAGAATGAATTTACCATTCTCTGAAAGTATAATTAATTTCTGTGTCTGCTGGTGGTTTGCATTATGGTGATCAAGTACTGAAAGGTCACGCAGCTTAGCATCCTTTTAATTTCGCGTTGCATCATTGGTTTCCAGTCTCTCTCTTTTATCTGTGTGCTTCTCTCCCTCCTCCTGCTCTCTTTCTGTCTGTGCAGCTGCAATCCTCACAGCTCTAATCCCCCTTTTGCTGGACCGCCATCCAACTATTTAACCACAGCCCTGAAACAAACCAACATCTGTTTGGAGGCCGGCCCAGACCCGGCCACTGCCTTCCTGCTGCGAACACACCAGCCGGCGCCAGCTTAACCCCTTGCTGCCCTGACTAGACGCGGGCTCGCCATGCCGGCGATGCACTCAGCCGCCGAGCGCATTGCATGTTCTCTCGCAGACAGCAGTTGGGGCTGCGTCCAAGTATTATTTTTAAGATTCTGTGTCTGCGGTTTGCAAGTGGTAATTCAGGAGATCCGTGTTTTTCTTCATTTCGTCTCAATCTTTGGCACTAAGTGCTCGTTGCTATGCTGTTTCTGCTCCCCGGACAGCATTTGCCAATCAAACTGTGCTCGCAGTACTGTGACATCTAGTCCCTCGTTGACAGACCTATCTCCACAGCGCTGCGGAGGAAGGTCTGGCTAGTCCATATCACATTCCAGGATATGAGAAAAACATGTTCAGGTTTATTGGCATTTCTTTTAAACCAATCAAAATTGTCTTAGGGGCGCTAAGCGCCGGACGGAGCAACGGTGCCGCTGTAAAATAGCCTCGGGAAGGAACTTGTTTTGGTGGAACATGTGTACGCTCGAAAGTTGTAAAACTCCGATTGGGCAGATAGTCTAGCTAGCTGTCTGGATTTACCCTGCAGAGATCTGAGGAGCAGTTAAACGTAGTCCTCAGAAATCCACCGGAGTTTAGAACGCCAACACAAAGGAAGCGAAAGGTGACAGGACATCCGGAGGCACTGGAACAATCCGTAAATTAAACGTTGTTGAGAAATCAATCATTAGTCCGATGTCACATAGTCTACTATGTGACATCTGACTAAGTTAGATTTTTCTGTGAGTGGTAATATTTGTACTTTTTACTGTTCAGCCATGGGGGCCCTTACTGCTCATGCTAACAATGCAGTTCTGCTTACATTTATTTCCAACAAACCAGAGACGTAAGTCATATTATTTATATCTAGAGAGCAGCAGTGGTCAATATAGCTAAAGAGTAAATGAAAAGAAAGAGAGCAGTGGCGCTCGAGCAAGCCAAAGGGTAAATGAAGAGAGGGAGCAGCGTTAAGCGAGAACGAAGCCATGATTCTGAGAAATGAAACGTTACTTTCTGAATGTTTCACGGGGGTCACGTTCTAAAGTACACACACCTCCGCACAACCCTGTGGGAAGGAGCTGCATATATATATATATATATATATATATATATATATATATATATATATATATATATATATATATATATATGTATATCTGGGTTTCCTTATCTTTTCACATGACTATATATATATATATATCTGTACTGTATTAGTTAAATGCTTATTTTTTACCTTTCTCCAGCTTTGTTGGCCTTGTTCTTAGCTGAATGTCTATTTCTGTGTAAGTGCATTAAGAGCAATGAAAAAGTTGAGTTATTTGTTTCATACAAAAGGAAAAGGCTGCATAAAAGCCACAAGGCACATTTATAAAAACTAATTTGAAACAGAGAAGGGGATGAGGGCCTTGTCGAAAGCTGGAAAATCGAGGCAATACAAAGATGTAGTGCATGTAAAAAAAAAAAAAAATGGGTCCGCATGGTTTTTTCTCGGAGATTGTGACAAGGCAAGCTCACTTCCATTCATACTTCATGTTATTTTTAAGACATTTCACAACTAGCCTCTTCGACATTTATTTACATCACAGTTATAGCTGACGCTTTTATCCAAAGTGTTACAATAAGTGCATTACAACATGTTTGGTACAACCCCCAAAAGTGCAAGAATCATGCAACTACATTACCTTATTCAAATATGCTGATCTATTCAAGTGCTACAGAAGAACAAGCAAGAAAACTTATTTTTTGATGCATTAAAAGCAGCAACTAAAAAGCCACAGGAGACACTGATAAGGATGATTTCTGTTTAGGTTCCGCAGAATATCAGTGCTGTTAACACAATTTCCCCCAAACTTTAGTTTTTTTTTTTCCAGTTCTGCATCCCATAGGTACCCTATGCATACAGAGTACTTTATTTCTCTCTTCCTCTAAAATGCATGATGAGATTGACAGCGTATGAGCTGCCACATCCCGTCTGTTGCTATGCAGTGGATGCAGTGGAGTAGTTTGAGATATTGGACAATGATTTAAGACGTATAATCATTTCTTGTTGTGAGGAGGGAGTTTTGTTTTTTAGGAACAGCAATATATCATCCACATAGAGATTGATCTTGTGATGTGTGTTCATAACCCTTTTATGTAGATGTTCTGACGAATGGCTGCTGCTCAGTTTGATTAAAAAAATTGTTGAATAGAGACAGCGTTGTAAATAAACCCCCAAGTTAGCCAAACTTATGGAAGAGAAGAGAAAATACAGTTGTATTATAAAATAATTACCTACACGGTTGTGTGACACTGGGAACACACATCCCGCGCAAGTGTCGCGTAGCGTAGATATACGTGCCTGATCTTGCGCCTGGACTTTCACACCGGACGCATATCTCTACGCAGCAGTCACATAGCGATCCTTCCTCTCTCTCTCTCTCTCTCTCTCTCTCTCTCTCTCTCTCTCTCTCACTCTCTTTCTCTCGCACTCTCTCTCCGATAGAAAGAGACAGGATGAGTGGGGAAAAGTGTGGTAATTGTAGCCTATATGTGGCTGTGTGTGTGTGTGTGTGTGTGTGTCACTCTTTCTGTCCGTCCGTCGGTCTCTCTATCTGTGTGGCTGATCGCGTGTCTCGCTGTGAGAAGTCAAGAGAGCCAAAATCACCATGAACCTATATGTTTTATTTTGAAATGTGCTTTATTTTGGTAAAGCATCCGGCTACACTGTGGTCTTCCTGTATGTGATTACCATCCTGGCTTGACACATATGCTTGCATATCACGTAAAAAATAGAGGAGACGCGCGGGCCTATGCGGATGCTACACGGACGCTAAGCGCCAGGTGTGGCCGGACATATTGGATAACATGGGTGGCGAAATAAAAATAGCTTTTTTTGGCTGTTAGCATTTTATTCTGGTTCACTGGTTTAGATAATTTCGATAAAGTGTTTACTTATTGGCCGCCCAGATAGGTCAGTTGGTAGAGTGGGCGCCCATATGTAGAGGTTTACTCCTCGATGCAGCGGGCCGGGTTCGACTCCGACCTGCGGCCCTTTGCTGCATGTCATTCCCCCCTCTCTCTCTCCCCTTTCAAGTCTTCTGCTGTCGAATCAAAATAAAGGCTGAAAATGACCACAAGAATTATCTTTAAAAAAAAAAAAAAAAGAAGTGTTTACTTATTGCTTTGTTTACATGTCTGATCCTCTGACTGCTTGTGTTTCTTGCTCTGCTGGAATTTATTCAGGTGATGTCGCCATGTTTCCATATTTTAGCAATTACCTTTGTCAGTGCAATGTTATGAATAAATAATAAGGAACAAAACTACAAAAAGACCCAGGTTTTAATAAGAATAAGAATAGGGCATCAGTACAATTATTTTTGCCATCCTTACGCCCTACAACCCACTTTTCTAGATATAGAGTCTTGGACCGAAGTAATCAAAGAGGCAGCACCATTGAAAATCATGATTACATAAATCACATTGAGTATACAAAATGCTTGCATA